>NC_138868.1:99568131-99912636 GCF_965194805.1 Balaenoptera borealis
GTCTGTGTCGGGCTCGCTGGAGGTGCGGTGGGTGACCTCTCGCGGCGTCTCGGCAGGAGTGAGACAGGCAGCCGCAGAGCCCGAGACACACCTGCAGGGAGAGGGGAGGCGGAGCGGAGAGGAGGGGCCGCAGGCGAACCTGACTCAACGGGCCCGGAGAGGCAAGCAGCTCCCAGAGCCGGCAGAGCAGCTAATTATACAGGGGGCCACACCCTACACATTCATACCTAGCCTGATTTTTTAAACAAGTGTTTTTTCTCTCCCCCAGTTTAATTATTTTCCACGGCTCAGCAACCAGTTGGGCTGCTTCCTCCTGACTCACTTTCTTCTCATCAGGAAAGTGGGAGCCTCTGTCCTCACAGGTTTCACTGAGCTGAGCAGCCCCCGGGACAGAAGGTGAGGTGCCCGCAGAGGCCCACAGGACAGAGGGCTATTAATTGGCTCACACAAGCCAAATAACCCTGTAATTTGAGGGCCCAGGTTTCAGAGGAAGATCCCCCGCCGCCCTGAGACAATGGAGTTGCTTCTCATCTTAAAGGGAATGATGGGTTCAGTTTGATTTGGATTTTAGGATTTGGAGTGAAGTGGCTACTGATCATTTAATCCTGCATGCCAACTTCCAGGCACTGTGTTAGGTACATTACCTGTATGAGCTCACTTAAACCTTACAGCAACCTGTTCAATTATCCCCATTTAATAGATGAGAAAACTGAAGCTCTAAGAAGGTAACTCGCTGGCCTAAGTCAGCTGAGTCCTGGTGGAGCTGAGATTTGAACCCAAGGCCTTTGAGATGCTAAGGTCCCGTCAGCCACCTGACTATCACAATGGAAGACAGCTTCGGAAAGTCACGTCTGTCCCAGCAGCGCAAACAAGATGCATACAGCCTTATGTTATTTCTCTCAGAGCAGGTAGAAATAACCTGCTTGGATCCAAAGGACAGAGAAATAGTAGTGAGGGACACGAATGCAAGCAGTGCCAGGACAGGGGGCTGCATCCTCGGGGCCCAAACACTTCACTTTCATCTGTCTCCACAGTAGGTATGCTGTGTGACTCAGAACAAAATCTGCCCTCCCTCTCTGTTCCAGGCCACAGGCAATACCCTCCAAAAAGAGGCCAGTGAAGTGTGGACTCAGATACTCTCAGAAGTGAGACGTTTGGGTAAGACTGTCATATAAACACAGACCCCAGGGGAAGAAGTGAGAAAAACAACTCTAGCCACTTCCTCTCTCTGACCCCCTGCAGGAACACTGGGGACCCTCCACTCCTGCCAGGACATGCCACCTGGTCCCCTCTGGGCTGCGACCCTCTGCCATGGTCCAGGGAAGCCAACACCTCCCCACAGAGTAAAGGGCTGTGCCTCTCCCAGGCTGGGCTGGATGGGGCAGCGCAGGAGATGGGTATGGCTGAGGTGGCAGGTTCTGGACTGCGTGTAGGGTAGTGGGTTTCCCTTCCTTCCCCTCGACTCCAGGTCGGGCTCTGGGAGCCCTATAGCCCCTTTGGCTCACCAGGCTGAACAGCAAACCGTTTGCAATAACAGCCCCTGGGAACGAGAGACAAGCTTGGTTCACAGAGCAGCCAGAGTTTTAAGAGGAGGGGTGGGGTGGTGTTGGGGGCAGAGAGTACTGCTTCATGATGCGGCTTCCCTCTCACCTCGTGTCTCTGTTCTCAGGCTCCAGGGGAGCCCCATCTTGTTTGAACTCACTGGTAAGTTGTCTAAGAGCTCGTGGGGACTTTTGGGGCAGGAAACCCTTTCTCAAAGTCAGGCCCAATTCCACTGGGCTCTTGCCTGAGGTGTGGAGGGAGTGAGAGATGGGGACATGCCTCTCCTTCCCCTGCTAGTGTCTCCTGGACCCTGTGAGAACAGGCTATGAGGAGCAAGGAGCAGAGAGGGCAAGGAGCAGCAGAAGGGGCAAACCCAAGTGTTCTGGTCATGAACCCAACATCAGTGCCGGCTGACCCTGGGGTGCTGCACTGGGAGACCTCTGCTGGTCCTTCTAAGGGCTAGTCCTTCATGCACCTATCTTCCAGAGGTCTGGGAAAGATTCTGAGCCTGGGGAATAGGCCGACACAGAGAAGATGCTCAGAAAGCATTTGTGGATGGATGGATGGATGGATGAACAAAAGAAATAAAATTTAGATGGATCCAAGTGGGAAATGGATGGGTGGATGGATAGTAGATGTGTGGATGATAGGTGAGTGGATGGCAGGATGGTGGATGGATGGATGGATGGTGGATGGATGGATGGATGATGGATTGATGGATGGATGGTGGATTGATGGATGGATGGTGGATGGATGGATGGATGGTGGATTGATGGATGGATGATGGATGGATGGATGGATGGATGATGGATGGATGGATGGATGGTGGATGGATAGATGGATGGTGGATGGATGGTGGATGGATGGTGGTTGGACGGATGAGTAGGTAGGTGGGGAACTGGATAAAAGAATTGATAACAAAAGAAGAGAAAAGGGAAGGAAGGAAGATTCGTGGGAAGGAGAGAGGGAAGAGGAGGGAAGAGATGAGCACAGTCAGCTCCGCCAGGCCACTGTGAGCCCCTCCGGCACATCACGGAGGATCAGCGGGTGACCGGGGTAGACGAATTAATGTAGGAAGGAGGATAGAAAAAGGGATGCTGGAGAATTCAACTCTCAGTTGTCCTGAGGGAGGAAAATGGGCTCAAGTGATTTTAAGGCAATGGAAGACAAGGCTACTTTATCTCTTCCACGAGGCTTTCCCTCTGACCCAGGCCCACAGTGATGGCTCCCTCCTCGGAAACCCTGTTACATCCCTGTCTGTCCTACTCAGAGATATTTAGCTCAGATCACCCGATGGGGTTAATTACTCACTCATTCACACTGATATTTCTCCAGCCTCCTACCATATACCAGGCTCTAAACAAGAGACTGATCACACAGGCATAAATGAGTCCCAGATCTCGTGGCTGGGGAGCTCCCAGTCCAGTGGGGAAACAAACCAGTGAGTCAGTCGTTTGAATCTGGCATGTCCGTGAATGAGAGAAATCCATGTGAGAGTTTTGGGCTGCCCAGCGGGGGGAGGGAGAGCCCAGGCCTTGCTGAGAGAGGCTGGTCCCTCCAACCAGGCTGAGCATGGCTCACTTCCCATGCACAGAAGCATCTTCCCTGGCCAGACAGAGGCAGCATTTGATTTGACTCAGCAGATTGATTCAGTTGAATTGTGTCGGTGCTGGTTTACAGGTGTTTTGGCCCTCCCAGGTAAGGGCCTCAGGCCCTTCCTTCCCTTGGTGCGGGTGCTCCTTCCAAAGGCATGGTGGACTCTACGTAGAGTCTCCTGACAATCTCCAGAATCCAAGGGCTGAAAAAGGGAAGAAGCCAATGAAACAATTGTCCTTCCAGGGACCCCATGACTCCATGCCCACCAGCCCCAGGGCTGAACTAGAGAGGCAAGGATTTCTACCCTCTGGAGTACTGAGGTCTGGTGTGGGCACTGAGGACCATCCACGGGAGAAGGATTGCTCCCAGAGCCCCCCCAAACCCCTCACTCCAGTTCTGCCATTGTGCCCCCCGAAACTACACTCTACACTGTCTGCTGGGGTCTGGCTGCTCTTCAATCCCAAATCTAGTTGCACAGTTTCCACGAAAGGGTATTTCCTGATGGCTCACAGAACCTACGTGTTACGCGCAAACTGGCAAAAAGCCCCCAAAGGCTCGCATAACCATCACTGTGCCTTGGAGGTGAGGAGGGTGCTGGGAGCAGAAGAAACCTCTTTGTTTTTAAAGGCCTTGAAAGAAAGGGGCCCCTGGAGCCCCTCATTCACTCATCTCCCTTCTTATCCAGTTCTCCCTCTGGTCTAGCTTAAAGCCTTCCTGCTGCAACATTTCTCCCTATACCAACTGATGGTGGAATGTCACTGGCTACCATCCCCTACCCCATCCCTTGCAAGGTTTAGGAGGTAAGAAGAGCTGACAGGTATGGCTTCCAGAGAAGGACTCCCGTGAAGCTGGGGCGAATCCTGCCTCTTCAGACTAGGCCTGCCCTTCCAGCCAGCTCCCACCAAGTCCCTTCCTCCCATACCCACCTATCAGCCAACCCCAAGCCTCCTCCCAGGCTTGTTTCATGAGTCATCTCCAAGCCATTCCCCTCCTGGAAGCGTCCCTTGATTCGATGGGTGGAGCAGCCTCACCCACCCGCTGCTGTGCCCTGGCAACACCTGATTCTCTCACCAATCACCTCCAGATGAAAGAGGAAACCCCTGAAAAGGAGAAAACTCCTCCTGTTCCCTTGGAATCCCAGGGTTGAGAGGGAGCGGCCAGCTGGTCCACTCCCTGCCTCTGAGAAACACTGTATCTAGAAACGTCCTCTAAAAGACCTGCAAAGAAAAAGATTTCACAAGATCCCTTAGCCATTTGATTTCAAGCTTTAGGACTGTTTGCTGCAGGAACTTCTTCTTTGAGTCTATCTGAGCCTCAAGCCCTGCGAAAGACAAGATGAGGGGCAATTATGTCTGTGAGAGGAGGGCTCTGGTCCAATCTTAGTGCTTGCATGGGTCTTCTGAACTGCCGGTATCTCTGTCCTTTGTGTCTCTGTGTGCCTCTAGTTGTAAACAGCAGCCAGAAGCCTGTGGTGGTTCAAACTTTAGAGCAACAATAAAATCTCCGAAGTCTAATTTACTCATTTCTGCTATCCTAGTCCTACAGAGTTTGACCTGAAACTGGAGGGGTTTTGATTTTATATTGAGAAGAACTCTCTAATTTTTTTTCTTGTGATGAGAACTTTTAAGATCTACTCTCTTAACAGCTTTCAAATATGCAATACAGTATTATTAACTATTGTCACCATGCTGTACGTTACATCCCCAGGACTTATTTATTTTAAAAAGAAAAGGTTATACCCTTTGACCAGAAAAAGAAGAAGAAGGAGGAGGAGGAGGAGGAGGAGGAGGGGGAGGGGGAGGAGGAGGAGGAGGAGGAGAAGAAGAAAAAGGAGAAGAAGGAGGAGAAGAAGAAGAACTCTCTAGACTGGGAAATACTATTTCTTTTATCAGTAAATATTCTTATTGGAAGAACTTTAAAAACAGGTCTTATTTCTACCTGCCTAGTATGTTTTAGGCACCTACCGGGGAGGTTGATGAAGGAAAAGGAACAGACATTTGTAGCACATCTCCCGTGGGCCATGGTCCCAGCCCTGGGATACAGAGAGATAAGGCACGGTCCGCACCCTCAAGGGCTCTTGGCCTACCTGGTCCCTCGGACTCAGGCAACAGTCCTCTTTCTCCTTCTCCGAGGATCGCCCTTTGCTCCTCCTAAGCCTTCTGCCCCCTGAAAAGTCCCTGGGTCTTAAATGCAGCTCTCAAGCAGACGAAGGCAGCACATCCCCAGGGGAAAGCGTCCTGGTGTGGATCTGGTGGGCTAACCCTGACCTGGGACCTAGCACCTTCATAATGGGGAGGTCCACAGAGGGCTATGCCCTCCTTGGCACCTTCCCAGCACTTGCCTGGGACTCTGGGGAAACGGCTCACTGGATCAAGCCAACTTCTCCCCATCGATACCCATGAAGGAGCGTGTGATGGGTAGAGTTCTGTGTCAACTTGCCTAAGCTATAATACCCAGTTATTTAATCAAACACTAATCCAGGTATTGCTGAGAAGGTATTTTGTAGATGTGGTTACATTACAGTCAGTTGACTTTAAGTGAAGGAGATTACCCTCTTTAATGTGGTTGAGTCTCTTCGAATCAGTGGAAAGGCTTTAAGAGTAAAAACTGAGGTTTCCTGGAGAAGAAATTCTGCCTCGAAAACTGCGCCATCAAATCCCGCCTGATTTCCAACCTGCCAGCCTGTCCTCTGGACTTTGCACTTACCAGCTCCCAATTGCATGAACCAATTCCTTGAAATAAATCTCTTCATATACAAATAAAGATATATAAATGAATCTCTTTATATAAATATATATGGATATATAAAGATATATATATACAGAGAGAGAGAGAGAGAGAATCCTGACAATTCCTGCCGCAGCCCAGCTCTGGCCTCCATGGAGCTAGACAGACTCTCCAGGAGAGAGATGCTTCCATAAAGGCCTGTGGGAATTGACTCTGTGGGCGCCACTGGGATTGGGGTGAGAGTAGCAGGAGAAGGGAGTTTGGGTGGAGGGGCCCTGGGACTTTCTTCGTGTGTGAATTTGGGTAAGTTACTTAATCTCTCCGAGCCAGTTTCCTTGCCTACAAAATGAGGCTCCCTGGCAGGTCAGTGGAGGGATTAAGGAGGTCACAATTTTGAAAATGCCTAGACAGCGCACAGCGCACCAGAACGGCTCAATCAATGTTTGCTTTAAGGACAAATGAGCAGGGCTCTCCCCTGCTGGAAGAGGGATGGGGAAGGGCGTCGTGAAGGGGAGCCTCCTGGGCTTCCTTCCCATTCTGGCGACTGGGCAAGGAGAGGCCTGAACCCTCTGCATCTGGCTCTCCTCCACACCTCTCCTGGGTACCTTCCAGCTCTGACATTCTATGATTATAGGGTGGTATCCTAAATTACAGAGAGGGCAATGAAAAGAATTAAAGACTTGGAAAACAGAATCTGAGAGGAAAGGGTTAAAGGCACTAGGATTATCTAGCCTGGAGAAGGGATGCCTTAATAACACCCTTCTTAACCTCAGGAGGGTTATTTGGATATAGGCTGGCCAGCTTCTTTCCACCTCTCTAGAGGGCCAAACAAGAGGGCACAGGCTAACAGCCCAGCTAGAAGGACTGAGGTCAGACAGACCACAGGCTGTCTGCCTCGCCCAAGATACCATCTCCTTTAGAGGACTTGGGGGGCGCGGGGATGGGGGGGGATGGAGGGTGGGATTGCTGCAGACCCGCCTTGTGGTAGGAAATGTGTTGGACAGCCTCCGGCTTTCCTCCCGGCTGTTTGAATTCTAGAAACTAATTTCCCCAGAATTGTGAAAGATAAGAGGAAAGGAAAAAAACAAACAATCAAACCGGAGAGCAGACGGAACGGGTGTGGCAGGGCTGGTCCAGCAGCACCCCGCTGCCCTGAATGGCCTGTCAGCCGGGGAGGGCTGGAGGGGATGAGGGGGTCGGTCAGCACAAGCCCCACAAAGTGAGGGGGGGTCTGTCACAGAGAAGCCTCTGCTTTGGGTTTGCTCCTAAGACCTCCAAGGTCACCTTCCTTCCCCATCCCTTCCACACAGCTTGAACGTGAACCTGCCCAGGTTCAGGCAGTGCTAACATCTCAGGAAGACATGAAGGAAAACAAGATGCACATCTCATTCTGAGGCTGCGATAAGTAGCTCTCTCTCCCAAGGAACACGTAGGTCCAACCAGTTCCCTCCCAGAAGCAACCAGTTCCCTCCCAGAACCCTGAACTTCTTCCCCATCTTCATCATCAGGATAACAATACTAGTGACTATTTTTTATTGAAGTCATACTCTCTGCCAGGAACATTACATAGATTATCCCCACTTTCACAACTCTCCCTGGTACATAGTACCAAGAAACAGAGGTCCAGAGAGGTGAAGCAACTTGCCCAAGGTCACACAGCAGAGCTGAAACTCAGCTCTGTGCCATCCATCCATGCCATACAAACTTTACTACTCACAAGTGAGATAGCATTATCCCCATCTCACTGATGAGGAAATTAAGACCAATTAAGACCAGGAAGTTGAGCAACTTGCCCTCAGTCACTCAGCTGTTTGTTAACCAGTGACGGCATACATCCCAGCAGAACCCCCATTCTGCCGCTCTCTCATTCCATGGTGAGGGGAGGGGGGAGTAAACCCTTGTGAAGCCCCCAGTGGGTGGCAGGCAAGGGTCACTCACCCGTCTATCAGAGGGGTTGGAGAGAATAATACCAATAAATAGCATTATTATTTTTATTATTATTATTATTTATGAAGCCTTCACCATGTAACAGGTACTAGGCTAAATCCTTAATATGAATTATCTGATTCAGCCCTCCCATAATCTTACCAGGTGGGTACTGTCATTCTTCCCATGCTACAGTGGAGGAAATTGAGACACAGAGAGGTTAAGTAACTTGCCCAAGGTCACAAGGTTAATAAGTAGCAGAACTGAGTTTTGAATTCTACATAATCTGACTCCAGAGCTCTCCTTCTAATCCCTTAAACTATACTGCTAAATTTTTTTCTTCTGAGCCAAGCATGCTAACTGATTTTAGAGTCTAACGGCTACCTTTGTAATGTCACTAAAAATTCCTTCCATATCTTCCATGTTTTTCCAGCCTCCACTTCTGGGAAGTTCATCCACAGTCTGTCTCATCACCCCGTGGCCGCCCTTGCCCCCATCCTGGCTCAGGGATGGGGGAGGCCCCTCCCCAGGAGGAGACTGAGGTCAGAATCGGCTCTCCTGGCCCTGGCAAGGCCTGGCTTCTGTGTGTGGCCTCACCTGTGGGTACAGCTGAGCCCAGAACCAGAGCCGGAACCTGGACAAGAATTGGAACCGGAACTGGAAGGGAAGCCAGAGCATTCCCTGAAAGGCAAAGGGGGCAGAGGAGGCTGCCGGGCCCCACAGAGGCACAAGGCGTGAGCCACATGGAAGGAGGCGAGGCCAGCTCTGCCTGAGTCACTGAGGGCTTCGCGGGGAGGACCGCTGGGGAAGAGGGGGAGCAAGCTGAGGGGCACCCAGGCCCCTGCTCGGCGCCGTCCTGCTCAAGTCCTCTGCTGCTCAGGGGCGGCCAGCCCCAGCCACCTTGGAGTCCCCCTGGTCCAGGCAGAAGCACCACTGCCCGGGGAGGGGCGCCCGGGGAGGCCAGTCGGCAGCTCTGGCCGGGGAGCAGGGGGGTCTCCAGGCCTCACGTGCAGGCTGGACACCCCCCCTCACACCCAAAGTCTAACCAGACTGAACTTTCTGCAGCTCCCGGAAGGCCCTGCAAGGAGCACACACCCTGGGGCTGTTTCACACGCTGCTTCTTTGCCACTCCACCCACTTTGGGTCTTCGCTTAGTTGGCATTTCCTCCAAGAACTTCTTCTTGATACCCCCTCACCCCAATCCAGGCCAAGCGACCCCTCCCTTCCCGCTCCCCCCACCCCCCCAACCCCGCTCCTCCGAGTTCCCTGGTGGCTGACCCGGTCACACTGCCTTGTAACCTTCCGTTCCTCCCACCACCAGGCCAGCTCTACGGCCATCAGCGTCTCACTCGGTGCCCAGCACACAGTGGGTGCCTGATAAATATCTGTTGAGTTAACGGAGGATGAAAACAGAACAAAAGAAAGAGCAGACTGTAGGCATCTTGTGGATCCTGCCCCGAAGCCCACAGTTTCCGGAGCATCGCCAGGCACTCAGCTGGGGCTCGGCAAGAACAAATCAGGGTACAAGGGCCGAGATGCTGACGGCAGCCGTGAGGCAGTGGAGGTCGGAGTAGGGCAGGGCGGCTCCAGAAAGGAGATGAGCTGGGCTTTAGGGCTTTGGAGCGTGGCTCAAATTTCCCTCAAATCTGACGCTCTTCAGGGACGCCAAGTAGAGGAGACGTTGTCAGGGCAATGCAGCCGGTCCGTCTGGCTCGAGGGCTGGCTCTCAGGCCGCAAGGCAACCAGAGGAGCCTGGGAGACACAGGGTGGCCGAGCTGCGGGGAGCGAGAGGAGAAAGCAGGAAGCAGCACCTTCCCTGACCTCCCCAAGCAGGCCGCTTGCTGTGCAGGAAACACCTTCAGGACACCGCCCTCGCCCAGTCTGCAGAGCCCCAACGAGGCAGATCTGGAGGCATCAGTGGACAGAGGGCGATGGGCAGGCAGGGGGGAGGGAGGGAGCTAGGCAGGTGGGAAAGACAAAAGAAAGCAGAGCGGCAGGAAGGACAAAACAGAACGAGAGTGCAGCAGACAGCAAGAACTAGAGTGAGTAAATGAGAGGGAGGGGAAGGCAGATCCAGTGGAGAAAGCTTGTGTCAAAACATACTTCCCTGACTCCAAAACCCTTTCCCCGGCACTGCTTAAATGAACGCACAACAGCTCCAGGAGGTATCATTATCCTGTTCTTTCCTTTTATTTTATTTTACTTTTTATTACGGAAAACTTCAAAAATACACAGAGTAAACATAATGGTATAATTTAAATCCCTAGGCACACATCGCCTCGCTGTAACAATTATCTCACTGTGCCATTCTTCCTTTCACTATATTCTCACCCACTCAATTTTTATTATTTTTTGACATGACTACTTTTAGGAAAATTTACATACGTTAAAATGTACAAATATAGCTGTATAATGTTGATAAATGTTTATATCCAAGTAACCCGCATCCCTGTCATAATATGACACATTACCGTCTCACGGGCAAGTTCTCCATGTTCATTCCCAGTCAATCCCACCACCTACCTCCACCCCAAACTGATCTAATTTGTAGCTAACAATAGTTTTGCCTAATCTAGAACTTCACATGAGTGGAATCATACCATATGTACTCCTGAGTGCCTTGCTCCTTTCTCACGGCATATTATTTTTGAGACTCATATATCTTGATGCATGCATCAGTAGTTGGTTTCTTTTCCACTGCTGACTAGTACTCCACTGTAGGAATGTATCAGAATTTGTCTGCTGATTCTCCTGTTGATGACCATTTGGGCTGTTTCCAGTATGTGACTATTGTGAATAAAACTTCTATGAACATTTGTTTTTGTGGGCATATGTTTTCACTTCCCTTGGATAAATACCTACGAGGGGAATTACCGAGTCAAAGAGTAGGTGTATAGGTGTATGTTTAAGTTTATGAGAAACTGTCAAACCCTTTTCCAGAGCAGTTGTACTGGTTTGCATTCCCACCAGCAATGTGTGTGTGTTCCAGTTGCTCTATGGCCTCGTCAACATTTGGTGGTTGTCAGGCTTTTAAATTTTAGCCATGCTGGCTGGTATGTACTGCTTGTAATTTGCATTACTCTAATGATGTCAAGCAATGTTTCATGTGCTATTGGCATTCCTACATCTTTTGTGAAGTATCTGTTCAAGCCTCTTGCCCATTTTTAATGAACTTGCTTGTCTTTTCATTATAGAATCATAGGAGTTCTTTGTTTATTCTTGTAGTCAGTCCTTTGTCGGTTATATGTTTTCTGAATATTTTCTCCAAGTCTGTGGCCTGCCTATTAATTTTCTTAATGGTGTCCTTTTATCAAATTTATCAAGGCATAATTTAGATGAGATTCACCCGTTTTCAGTGTATGATTCAAAGAATTTTGACAAATGTGTATGGTCATATAACCAGCATGAGAAGCACAATCTAGAATAGTTCCATCATTCTGAAAAGTTCCCTTGTGCTCCTTTATAGTGAATCCCCCTAGGCTCTGGAAATCACTGATATGCTTTCTGGCACCATGGTTTCACCTGTTCCAGAATTTCTATAAGTTGAGTCTCTCAGTATGTAATCTTTTCTGTCTGGCTTCTTTCACTTAGCATAATGTTTTTGAGATTCATTAACATTGTTGACTATATAAATAATTCCTTTGTATTGATGAATAGTATTCCATTGTATGGACATTCTACAATTTATCCATTTATCACTTGATGGACATTTGGGTGTTTCTGTTTGCAGCTGTTATAGATAAAGTTGCTATGAGTACTTACATAAATGTCTTTATGTGTTTAAAGACACACAAATATTTTTATTTCTTATAAATAAATAAATATTTTATAACTTATAAAGTTATGTTTAACTTTATAAGTAACTACCAAAATGTTTTTCAAAGCTGCCATGCCATTTCTCATTCCCACCAACTCACACGATGTCCAGCTGCCCCTCACCCTGCCAACACGTGGTAAAATCAGTCTCCTGAAGTCGTAGCCATTCCACTGGTTGTTAAGTGGTATCTCAGTGTAATTTTAATTTGTGTTTATCTAGTGACAAATGATGTTGAGCTTCTTTTCACATGCTTATTTGCTCTGTTTACCTTTATTGGTGAAATGTCTCTCCAAATCTTTTGCTCGCTTTTTAACCAGGTTATTTGTCTTTCTACTGAGTGGGAAGAGTTTTTCATGTATTTTCTGGATCCAAGTACGTTATTAGATATAGGATTTGCAATATTTTCTCCCCCATTGTGGCTTGCCTTTTCACTTTTTTAACAATGTCTTTTTTAAAAAGCAAAAGGTTTTCATTTTGATGAAGTCCAATATACTGATTTTTTTTTCTCATTAAAGAGAGGTTGTGCTTTCTTTGTCCTATCTAAGAAATCTTGGCTAACTCAAGATCACAAAGATTTTAGATCTTTGACCCACAATTTCAAGTTGTTGTTTATGGTGTGAGACAAGGGTCATTGTTTTTTCTTGTATATAGACATCCAATTATTCCAGCACTATTTGTTGAAAAAACTGCCATTTCCCCCATTGAATTAGCTTGACACCTTTGTGAAAAGTCAATTAACTGTATATGTGTAAGTATTTCTAGATGCTCTATTCTGTTCCACTGATCCAAATCTCTATTCTACACTATAATACACTGTCTTAATTACTGTAACTTTATTGTAAGTCTTGAAATCAGGTAGTAATTCCTCCAACCTTGTTCTTTGTTTTTCATAAAATTTTTTTAGCTATTATTGTCCTTTCCATTTCCACATGAATTTTAGAATCAGCTTGTGAAATTCTCAGAAAACCTGCTGGGATTTTGACTGGGAATACACTAGATCTATAGATTAATTTGGGGCAGAATTGATATCTTAACAATATCAATTGTTCTGGTTCATGAACATGGTCTATCTCTCTATTTATTTAGATCTTCTTTAATTTCTCCCAGCAATATTTTGTAGTTTTCAGTGTACTGTATAAATTTTGCTAATTTTCCCCTAAATGGTTCATGTTTTTATGCTATTATAAATGTTATTTTTAATGTAAATATCCAGTTGTTAGTTTCTAGTCTATAGAAATACAATTCATTTTGTATATTGAACTTGTATTTGAAATCTTGCCAAACTTACTTATTAGTTCCAGTACCCTAGCTTTTCTGTAGATTCCTTGAGATTCTCTAGATAAACAATCATGTTGACTGTAAACAAAGACAATATTGAATCTTCCCTTCAAAACAACAAGGCTTTTATTTCTTTTTCTTGAATTATTGCATTGCCTAGGACCGTCAGTACACTGTTGAATAGAAATATTTATAAAAGGGGGGTGGGCATGGGAAAAATGGGTGAAGGTGGCCAAGATGTCCAATTATAGTATTAATAAGTTCTGGGGATGTAATACACAGCATAGTAACTCTAGTTAACAGTAATGTATTGTATATTTGAAAGTTACTAAGAGAGTAGATCTTAAAATTCTCATCACAAGCGAAAAATGTAACTATGTGAGGTGACGGATAAATTAACTAAATCTTTTGTGGTGATCATTTTGCAATATATACATCGAATCATTATGTCATACATCTTAAACTAGTACAATCTTATGTGCTAAGTATATCTCAATAAAACTGGAGGGGGGAATAGTTTTTACAGATTTCCTTGCCTTGTTTCAGATCTGAGAGGGAAAGCATTCAGTCTTTCACCACTAACTATGATGTTAGCTGTAGGTGTTTTTTGTTTGTTTGTTTTTTGGGGTTTTTAAAAAAATTTTTAAACATCTTTATTTAGGTTTTTTTATAGACATCCTTTCTTTTCAGGTTGTGTAAGTTCCCTTCTATTCCTAGTTTGCTAAAATTTTATCATGGGTCTATGTTGAATTTTGTCAAAAACTTCCTTTGCATCAATTGACGTGATTGTATGTTGTTTCTCTTAAGACTGTTTAAATGGTGCATTAGTTTTCTACTTAGTTTCCTACTGCTGCTTAAAAACAGTGGCTTAACAACAATACAGATTTATTATTTTACCAATGTGGAGGTTTGAAGTTCAAAATGGATCCTACTGGGCTAAAGTCAAGATGTCGGCAGGGCTATCTTCCTTCTGGAGGCTCTAGGAGAGAATCCCATTCCGTCTCAAAATCCTTAAATTAATCACATCTGCAAAATCTCTTAAGCTACAGAAAGCAGCATATTCACAGATTCTGGGATTAAGAAATGGATATTCTGTCTATCACATATGATAAAGCATAGATTGACTTTTGAATATTAAAACAACCTTGAATTCCTGGGAAAAAGGCCATTTGGTCATGATTTGTTATCCTTTTTACATATTGCTGAAATTTCTTTGCCAAAATTTTGTGAAGTATTTCTGTATCTATGTTCTTGAGTGACGGTGGTTTGTAGTTTTAGCTTTTTTTTTTTTCTCCTTATAATTTCTTTGTATGGTTTTTGTATCCAGGTAACGCTAAAGTAAGTTTGGAAATGTTCGTTCCTCTTTTATTTTCTATTAAAGTATTTATAGAATTGGTATTATTTTTACCTTAAATGTTTATTAGAATCATTGGTATACCAGAACTGGCTTGTATTGGCTCATGATAGCCTATTGTTAAATTTTTAGGAATTTTGTGAACCATTGTTAAGCACAGCCATTATTAAAAATTAAATAAGTTATATTAAAAACAAAGGTAATAAATCCTGAATGACTGTGCATCACTTTTTAATTATTTTTGCTACATTTTATTAGTAGCAGTGCTCTTGGGGACATTTACGACTATTTAATCCATGTGGTGTTCTACTGCACATCTCTCCCCAGCTCCATGATCAGTGACATCACATTGGTAACTGAAATTGATCATGGTGGGAATACTTACACCAAGGAAACTGGCAAATGCTACAAACCAGGGATTTTTTTTCCCTTTGGAAAATCACAGGTGAAACATTTGCCAGCACACCAATGGGTAGGATTCACTAGTGAAGCCATTCCTGGAGTTTTCTTTATAGAAAGTTTTTTTAAAAAAAAACTATTAATTTAATTTATTTAATAGATATAGGGATAGTCAAATTATTTATTTCTTATTGTGTGACTTGTGTTTCAAGGAATATGTCCATTTCATCTAAGTTGCTGAATTTATTGGCATATAGTTGTTCATGATATTCCCTTAGGTTTTTTAAATGTCTGTAGAATCTATAGCGATTTCCCCTCTTTCACTCCTGATATTGGTCATTTGTGTCTTTTCTCTTTTCTCCTGATCAGTCAAGCTAGAGTTTTATCAATTATGTTGATCTTTCTATGGTGTAAGGTCTAAAATTCTGGTCCAATATTATGTGCTGCTTTGACACCTAGTGAAATCAGGAGGGCCTCATCTGGCCCTACCTCAACTTCCCCTTCCCACTCTGTTCCTGTGAGTAAGGTCCTCTAGCCAAACAACCCACCCTATCAAGAGGACCAGGTGCAGTTCCTATTTGTCCCTGAATAGTAAGTTTCAGTTCCCTGACAGCTGGTGGAATTATTCAAACACACCAATCACATCCTAGGAATCATGGGGCACCTCAACCTCTTGGTACTGCAAAGCTTGCCTCCCAACAGCCCCTGGTGTTCACTCTCTTCCCAAGTGCAACCCCTATGCAGCCCTGAATGGCATGTAGTGTCCTCCTCCCCCTGACTGTGGGTATATGTGACTAATAAACTCCTGTCAGTTGCATCTGTCTGGTGTCAGGTGTTACGTGTTCCACCATTTTCCTAACTCATGGGCAAGAATCCCTGTCTCACCAACTGGGTGAATAGGGAGAAATCAAAATATTTTCCAAAGAGTAAGCTTTAGGTTTCTTGGATTTTTCTCTTTTTTTCTTTTTGTTTCAGTAATTTCTGCTCTCATTTTTCTTATTTCCTGCATTGGGTTTAAGCTTTTTCTGCCCTGCCCCACTCTCTCCTTATGAAATTCCAATTACATGAATATTAGATTGCTTGACATTATTCTGCAGATCATTGAAGCTCTGTTCATTTATTCCCCCAATATTTTTCCTCTCTGTGTTTCATTCTGTATGATTTATATTGCTGGATCTTCAAGTTCGTTACTCCTTTTTTCCACAGTGTCTAACCTGCGTTTAGTTCCTTCCAAAGTATTTTTTATTTCAGATATTATATTTTCATCTGTAGAAGTTCCATTTGGGTTTTTTATATTATCCATTTTTCTCACATTATGTTAGTTTTCCTCTACCTTCTTGAATCTATGAAGCATATTTATAATATGCTTTTAACACTCTTGTTTGTTCATTTTATTTTATCTGTTTTTCTATTGGCCAATTTATCTCCTGATTATGAGTCACGTTTTTCTTAATTCATTTCATGCTTGGAAATTTTTATTAAATGCTAGGCATTGTAAATTTTATCTGTTGGGTGCTGAATTTTGTTGCATTCCTTTAAGTGCTGGACTTTATTCTGATGCACGGGTAAGTGATTTGTAATCACTTGAAGCCTTTCAAGACTTTTGTCTAAGCTTCTTTAATGTGGGTCCACAGCAACCTTTAGACCAGAATTGATTTAGCTCCACTCCTAAGGCAATACCTTTCTGAGCATTTAACCCAATGTCCCATGCATTATAAGGTTTCTCAGCTCTGGTTGGTGAGAACACGAGTTCCAAGTTCTATGTGGCTCTAGAAATTGTTTTGCCCACTCCTTTCTGGGGATCCTTTCCCTAGCTTTGGGTCATTTCCTCTCACACATTGTAAATCAATAGCCAATCAAAGACTCAAGGGACACCTCTGAAGATATCCAGAGCTCTCTCTCCTCTGTAGCTCCCTCCTCTTTGGTACCCTGCCCTGCAAGTTCTGCTCCTTGGCTTCCCTGACCTCCAGTCACTTTCTCCTCAATTCAATCAGACCACCAGGCAGTGCTTGGCTTCTCTTTCCCTGTTCTGTGACCTGGAAAATGCCTCCAGGCAATAAAGTTAGGTATTTGGAGGGCTCACTTCATTTTTTCCCTTCTCTCAAGGATCACAGCCTTGTGCTATTATCTAATAACTGAAAAACGTTGTTCCATATATTTTTTCCAATTTTCTACATGTTTAAGGTGACAGGGTAGATCTGGTCCCCATTACTTCATCATGATGAAAGCAGATGTGTTCATTGATGAGCAAAAGTTGTTTTTTTTTTAATTTTAATGAAGCCTACTTTATCATTTTTTTCTTTTTTGGTTATTGACTTTTGGGTCTTGTTCAAGACCTCTTTGCCTACTTTTGGGTCTCAAAAATATTCTCTCCTATGCTTGCTTTAACAAAATACTTTGTAGTGTTAGCTGCTACATTTAGGTCTATGATCCAACTCTAATTTTTTGATATATGATATAAAGTTCAGGTGTCAAGGCTTATTCTTTCTGGATAAACATGTACAGTTGTTTCAGGACCATTTGTTGAAATATTTTCTTTTCTCCATAGAATTGCTTTGACACCTGTGTTCAAAATTAATTAACTGTGTGAGTGCAAGTCTATTTCTAGAATCTCTATTGTGTTTTGTGATCAATTTGTCTATCCTTATGTCAATACAACACTGTCTTGATTGCTGCAGCTTTTAAAAAAAATATTTATTTATTTATTTTATTTTTGGCTGCTTCGAGTCTTAGTTGCAGCACATGGGATCTTCGTTGCAGCATGTGGGATCTTTCGCTGTGGCATGCGGGCTCTTTGTTGCTGTACGCAGGCTTCTCTCTAGTTGTGGCTCACATGCTCAGTAGTTGCGGCACACGGGCTTGGTTGCCCTGCGGCATGTGGGATCTTAGTTCCTGACCAGGGGTGTAACCCACGTCCCCTGCATGGGGAGGCAGATTCTTAACCACTGGACCACCAGGGAAGTCCCTGCTGCAGCTTTATAGTAAATCTTAAAGTAATCTACTATAAACTCTTCATCTTTGTTTTTCTTTCTTAGGATTATTTTGGTCTTTTGAACTTCCATATAAATTTCAGAATAGCCTATAAAATGCTATTAGCAAACCCTTCTAGGATTATGAATGGAACTACATTAAATCTCCATATTAACTTGGCAAAGATTACATCTTATCAAGATTGAGTCTTTCAATTATAAATGTTATATAACTCTCCATTTATTTAGGTCTTTTTAAATTTCACTCAGGAAAATTTATAATTTTCAGTGCACAGTTCTTGCATATTTTTTGTTAAAGACTTTCCTAAGTATCTTGTTATTTATAATACTATTGTAAGTGGAATTTTTCAAGATGTTTGCTGCTTGTATGTAGAAATATAGTTTATGTGTATATATTGACCTTGTATCTAGCAACTTTGCTAAATTCATTCATTAGTTCTAGTAAGGTTTTTATCCACATAAACTATCATGTCATTTGTGAAAACATATTATTTTACTTCTTCTTTCCCAATATTTGTGTCTTTTATTTCTTTTCCTTGCCTTGTTGCGGTGACTATGATCTTCAGTACAATGTTAAATAGAAGTAATAAAAGTAGACATCCTGATCTTACAGGGAAAGTGTTCAGTCTTTCACTAATAAGGGTGATTAAAGCTGTAGGTTTCATATAGTGCCCTTTATCAGACTGGGAAAGTCTCTTGTTTTCCTAGTTTTCTGAGAGTTTTTATCATGATTGAGTGGAATTTTGTCAAATGCTTTTTGTGCATTTATTAAGATAATCATATGAATTTTCTCCTTTATCCTATAAATGAGGTGGATTATAATAACAGATTTACAAGTATGCAATGGATAAACCTCATATAGTCAGATATATGATCCTTTTTATATATTGTTGGATTCAATTTGTGAATATTTTGTTAAAGGTTTTTGTATATATGTTTATGCGAGATACTGGTCTATAATTTTCTTGTCTTTGTCAAATTTGGGCTCAAGGTTATGTTGGACCCATGAAAAGAACTGAGAAGTGTTCCTTCTTCTACATTTTCTGAAAGACCACAGGTACTATTTCTTCCTTACATATGTAATGAACTCAACAGTAAAACTACTTGGGCTTGGAATTTCCTTTGTAGAGCAGTTTTATATAACAAATTCAATGTACTGGATAGGTATAGGACTATTTTGATTTTCTATTTCTTTTATGTCCGTTTTGGTCTGTTGGCTTTTTTCAAAGAATTTGCCTATTCCATCTAGGTGGTCAAATTTATTGGCATAAAGTTGTTCATAATAGTCCCTTATTATCCTTTTTTTTTTTTTTAAGTTTTTTTTTTAAATTATTATATATTTACTTATTTATTTATTTATTTATTTTTGGCTGTGTGGGGTCTTCGTTTCTGTGCGAGGGCTTCCTCCAGCTGCGGCAAGTGGGGGCCACTCTTCATCGCGGTGCGCGGGCCTCACCATCGTGGCCTCTCGTTGCGGAGCACAGGCTCCAGACGCGCAGGCTCAGCAGTTGTGGCTCACGGGCCTAGTTGCTCCGTGGCATGTGGGATCCTCCCAGACCAGGGCTCGAACCCGTGTCCCCTGCATTAGCAGGCAGATTCTCAACCACTGCGCCACCAGGGAAGCCCCCTTGTTATCCTTTTGATGTCCTAAAGGATCTGTGGGGATATTCCTCTATTATTATAGATACTGGTACTTGATATTTCCTCTCTTTTTCTTGGTCAGTCTTGATAGAGGTTTATCAATGTTATTAATTTTTCCAGAAAAAACTTTTGGTTTCATTGTTTTTCTCTATCATCTGTTTTCTATTTTATTGATTCTGCCCTTTATTATTTCCTTTCTTCTACTTATTTTCAGTTTAATTTTCTCCTCTCTTTCCAGTTTTTGAAGGTAAAAATTTAGATGATTGATTTTAAGCCATTATTCTTAGCTAATAGAAGAATTTAAAACTGTAAAGTTTCTTCTAAATACCATGCTACAAATTTTGATATGTTGTATTTTCATTATTATTTAGTTCAAAATACTTTTAAATTTACCTTTTAGTTTTTTCTTTGACCCACAAGTTATTTAAAGCTGTATTTTTTAATTTTCAAATATTTGGAATTTTTCTAAATATCTTATTGATTTTTAAATTAATCCCACTTTGGTCAGAAAACATCCTCAATCTTATTTCAGTCTTATGGAATTTATTGAGATGCTATTTCATCTAGCATATGATCCATCTTAGTGAGCGTTCCATGGGCATTTGGGGGGAAAATGTGTATAGCAAGTGTTATGGGTAGTATTCTATAAATGTCGATTCAACTGAGGGAGTCTATTGTGTCCTTCAGATCTTCTATATTCTAACTAAATTTTTGTCCAGTTGTTCTGAGAGAAGGATGATAAAATTTGCAACTATGATTGTGAATTTGTCTATTTCTCTCTTTTCTTCTGTTAGTGTTTGCTTCATGTATTTTGAAGCTCTGTTACTAGATTTAGTACAGATTATAAACAATTATTTTAAGTATTATTATATCTTAGTACAGATTTATAATTATTATGCTTTCTTAATGTTTTGACCATTTTATCATTATGAAATATTCCTTTTATTTCCAGTAATAATCTTTGACTTGAAGTTTATTTTGTCTGAGATTAATATAGTCACTCCAGCTTTCCTATGTGTTGCGTTTAAATGCTGCCTTAGAGACCTAATAGAAATAGAACCTACTGGAGATCTATAACAATATTTCTTTATCTATCCATGTTTTCTTATGTGTAAAAAGAAAAAGAGAGATGGATAGAGACAGATTTATTTCAAGCAGTTGGTTGATGTGCTTGTGGGGGCTGGTAAGTCCGAAATCTGTAGGGTAGGGCAGGCTGGAAGGCTCGAAACTTTCAGACAGATGCTGAAGCTGTAGTTCACAGGCAAATTTTCTTCTTTCTTTAGGAAACCTTAATTTTGCTCTTAAGGCCTTTCAACTGATTGGATGAAACCCGCCCAGATAACAGAGGATAATCTCCCTTACTTGAAGTCAACTCATTGTGGATGTTAATCACATCTACAAAATACCTTCACAGCAACACCTGGATTAGTGTTTAATTAAATAACTGGGCACTAATCATATTGACACATAAAACTAATGATCACAAATGGTATATATTTTTCCATCCTTTTACTTTCACTTTGTCTCTTTGGATTCAAAGTACACCTCTTGGAGTCAACACATATCTAGGTCCTGTCAGACCCAGTCAGACAATCTATACCTTTTCATTAAAATGTTTAATTCATCAATTTTATCAATAATTCATAAAACTACATTTGATGTAATTATTGATAAATTTGGGTTTAGGTCTGCCACTTCCTATTTGTTTTATATTGATTTCATCTGTTTCCTTGTTCATTTGTTCTTCCTTCCCTGATTTGTTTGGAATTAATAAAATATTCTAAAATATTTTATTGTGATTCCTCTATTAGTTTTATAGCTATATATCTTTGCATCTGTAGGAGTTGTTCCAGGTATTATAATGTACATCTTTGACTTACCACAATCTACTTAGAGTTAATATTGTACTGCTTCACATAAAATATAAGAATCTTGCAACAAGACAGTTCCATTTACACTTGCCATCATAGTTTTCACTGCATGTCATATATATTAATCTACATACGTAATAGACCCCTCACTACAGTGTTGTAATTTTTGCTTTAAATAGTCATATCTTCTAAAGAATTGAAGAAAAGACAAAATATGTATAGTCTTTTATATTTACCCACGTATTTATCGTGTCTGATGATTTTCACTTTTCCTATAAATCTGAGTTAACATCTGGTATCATTTCCCTTCAGTCTGAAAATTTTCCTTTAACATTTTTTGTAGTGTTAAGTGTGATGGCTAATGAATTCACCTTATTTTTCTTAAAATTTATATATCTTCATTTTTGAAGATAATTTTGCTGAATATAGAATTCTAAAAAAAAATCAAAAAAAAATTTTTAATTCTGAGTTCACAGGAATTTTTTTCCTTTTTTTCTTTCAGCATTTTGAAGATGCTGCTCAGTTGTGTCCTGGCCTCCATCATTGCTGAGAAGTTGGCCATCATTGTACCGTTGTTCCTCTCTAGAAGCTTTCAGTATGTTCTCTTTACCTCTGCAGTTTGATCATCTGTGCCTAGGTGTGGTTTTCTATATGCTTACTTTGCTTGGGGTTCACCGGGCTTCTAAGATCTCTAAATTGATGTCTTTCACTAAATTTGTGAAGATTTGAGCCATTATTTCTTTAAATATTTTTCTTACCCATTCTTTCTCTCTCCTTTCCTTCCTGGGCTCTAGATTCATGTTAGATTGCTCGATGTTGTCCCACAGGCCTCTGAGGTGCTCTTCATTTTTCTTTAATATTTTTCCTCTTTGCCCTTCATATAGGATAACTTCTATTGGTCTGTGTACAAGTTCACTAACTCTATTTCCTGCCTTCTCCACTCTGCTGTAAGCCCACCCAGTAAACGTTTTATTTCATTTTTTGTAACTTTCAGTTCTAGAATTTCCATTTGGTTCTTTTATTATATATTTTTTTCTGCTAAGATTCCCTATCCATTAATTCATAACCCAATTGTTTTCCTTTAAGCTTTCAAACATATTATAACAGGCTTTCCCTGGTGGTGCAGTGGTTAAGAATCTGCCTGCCAATGCAGGGGACACGGGTTCGAGCCCTGGTCGGGGAAGATTCCCACATGCTGCGGAGCAACTAAGCCCGCGCACGAGCCACAACTACTGAGCCTGCATGCCACAACTACCGAAGCCTGCGCGCCTAGAGCCCGTGCTCCGCAACAAGAGAAGCCACCGCAATGAGAAGCCTGCGCACCGCAACAAAGAGTAGCCCCCGCTCTCAGCAACTAGAGAAAACCCGCATGCGGCAGCAAAGACCTAATGCAGCCAAAAATTAAATAAATGAATAAATTAATTAATTTAAGAAAACATATTATAACAGCTGCTTTAAAATCATTGTCTACTAATTGCAACATCTGGATCATCTCAGGATGGGGGTTGTGGGTTGACTGACTGCTCTTTTTAATTGAAAATGGGTCATGTTTTCCTGTTTCTTTGCACGTCTGCTGGGTTCTGATTAGATACTAGACATTATGAATGATATGTTATGGACTCCGGATTGTGTTGTATTTCTTTGAAGGGTAAATTTTATTCAAGCTGTCAGTTAACCTAGCTGGACCGAAACTCCAAACTCTGCCTCCGCTGTGGTGACATCTGAAATCTTTGCTCCGTTCCTTCAGCTTCTAGCCACCGCTTTTTTGGCAGGCTGCCTGGAATCTCCTTAACGCTTGACAGTTTAGCTTAATAACTTAAAATCAACAGAGAATATGAACAGATTTTACATGTAGGTTTGGGGGTTCACCCCCGCTACAGTTCCCTCCTTTTCAGGCCCCCCTCAGTTTTCTGGTTGCTCTGCCCTTACCAAATTAGTGAGGCTGCAGATTCTACCACTAGATCCACATGGGTATCAGAGTATTCAACAGAAAATGGCTACAGACTCACAAATCTCCCTCCTTGCAGTTTACTTTTTTCCAAGGGTAGACACCCTTGCAGTTTTTGTCTGCTTTTAGTCATTCTCCGGTGTCTTCAAATAATTTTTTTAAAATACTTTCCCAGATTTCATAATTGTTATCTGTTGCTGGTGACTGCTTGGGGGGGTGGGCGGATGGGTAAGTCCCACAAAGCTATTCTTCCATTACTAGAAGCCAGAACTGTATTATCCCTTTTCACACAGTAGGAAACTGAGGCACTGAGAAATTATGTGGCTGGCCCAAAGTCTTGTGGCTAATAATCAACTTCAATACCCAAGTCTTACCACAGTCGACGGATGGGGAGCCTCTCCTGAATCTTTCTAGTTTGAAATGTCTCCATACCCCTCCCTCTTCTCACCCTACAAACAGCTTTACCCTGAATCTTGTGTGAGGGGCTGGACGAAGGGCTGAATCCCACAACACTTGTCCTTCATTGAATTCTGCACTTGTGTGACCCTGTCCCCATCACCACCCTGGCCTTCTCGGGAGCTTCCGGCTGCTCTCCCTGCAATGCCTCTGGCTCACTTCAATGCATTCTCCATGCAGCAGCCAGGGGGGTCTTTCTGAAACATAAATTTGAACTTGCCATCTCCTCCCTTCTTCACATGCTGGCCTTACCTAAATTCTTCCAGTGGCACCCCACAGCTCTCAGGAATAAGACCTCGGTCCTTAAGATGGCCCAACGCCCTGCAAAGTCCAGCCCTGCCCTTGTATCCTCAGAGCTCAGCACACAGCAGGTGCTTACTGAACAAATGAGCCACTTGACAGCTCTGAGTGGCACCCTCATGCCTCCTCAGTTTGTGATGCAGAGCAAATGAGCCAACTGGAGTGAAAGGTGCTCCCCAAAGCTGTAAACGTGCAACGCAAGTAAGAGCGGCCTCATCCCTGAAGTTAAAAGTGGGAGGATGGAAACGGAGGAGGCAGAGGGGCGAGGACGCGCGTCTGGAGAGGCGCGGCGCTGCGGCGGTGCCCGTGGGAGCGGTGGCCGCGGTGGGAACCAGCGGCGCCCAGGCTCTCAGCGCTCCGGGCTGCCCCCGCTCGCTCGCTGGGCTTTGCTGGCTGCTCCCGCCCGACAGAAAGGCCTGTTTCATGCCCAACGCTGGAATGGGTTTTGTGTCTGCCCGCGGGTTCCCCGCGACCGGAGAATCGGGGACCTGAGTTTGCTGCCCAGTGAGCATCTGAGGGTGGCAGGGACCCGGGCTCCAGGACGTTCTCTCTGGCCCCCCAGGGGTTGGGGTGAGTGAGGGGAGGGACCAAACTGAGCAGGGAGGCAGAGGGCACTTCTGAAGTCCAACGTCCAGCGGGTCACCGGGACGATGCCGATCGTACTTGTTCTAAAGAGAAGCCCAGCAGGTTATTTACTGGAGGTGCGTTTTGTATGGGCTCTGTGCGCAGCCCCATTTATTAAGTATCTGGGTTTCTGTCTCTGGATCTGTTTCCCTGCCCCTGGGTCCCCTCCTCTCTTTGCCCAGAGACACTGCGGTGTACTAACTCACTTCCCATCCCTGACACCAACCACTGCCCGGCCCAGAGCAAGATTGGAAAGGCTTGCTGAAGAGGCACATGTGCTCACTTAATGCTCACAGTACCCTCCGGCGGGCGGGGGGAGGGGACGTTTATTATTTTCATTTTCCTGATGAGGAATCTGGGGCCCCGGGAGGTCACCTGCCCAGGAGCAGGCAGCTAGAAGCAAGCAGGCGCAGAGGAACTGGATGGACGCAATGAGCTTCCCACAGGAGATTCCCTGAGCTTCGTGGGCTTTCACCAGCCAGCTCCGGGGCAGAGAGCCCAGCCTGGCAGCCGGGCCCATGCCACCCCACCAACAGGTCCCCAAGCACTCCAGTGTAGGCATGGCTCTCTGTGCTTGACACCGGAGAAGCAGTAGTAGCAGCTGTTGAAGCAGCATCTGATGTTCTGAGCTCCTAGAAGGATTCAGAGACCGTGTGAGCTCCTGTCTGAGACAGAGCTTCCCAAAGTTTGTCACCGCACGGCACGTGAGAAAAACGACGACATGGCATGGCATGACCCACTGAAGTAAAGTGAGGGGCTGCTTTCAGCCAGAGGCTACAGCTGGGGGAGGGGCTGGCAGATGCCCCAGGAACCTGGGACCACCTGGAGGATCGGACGGAGGAGATCTCTGTCTTAGAACACCTGCAACTCATTCCTGGCACATCAGTGTGCCCTGCCCACAGATGGGAACTCTGCTCTTGGGCAGGTGGAACTGTACAACCTCTAGCCGCTCTGAGCAAACATGCTCAGCCTCTCACAGGGAAGTCCAATGACACGGCTGGGTTTCCCCTCCTCACAGCCTGCCCCCATCTCCCTAAGCCCTCAGGCCCCCCAGGATCTCGAGCCCCCTTTCCTGCTCCAACTCTGCCCCCACTGACCTCGCAGCCCCACTTTCGGTCCAGCCCAACCATCCTACCCCTTAGGCAGGTGTAACGGTGACAAGTGTGGGCTGTGGAGTCCGGTCGCCTGCATTCAGATCCTGGCTCCACTGTCTTCCAGCTGTGTGGCTTTGTGCCAGTTCCTTAATTTCTCTGTGGCTCACTTTCCTCACCTGTAAAATGGAGGAAATGACGGATCTACCGCATAGGGTCGCTGGGAGGGACTGTGGACACACAGCTGCTGGCACAGGAAGATGCATGGTGAGTGTTAGTTCTTGTTACTATGACCCACCCACCCCCCACAACCCACGTGGCTCAGCAGCCATACCCTCACCCAACATGAGATGCCCAGCTCGCCCCTTAGAGTCAGTTCCCAGCCTGAGTCAGTGCCCTCAGCAAGCCCATGGTGCAGGGACCCTGGCGGAGTCTCACTGGCTACACCAAGTTGGCGCCGAGAACGGCTGGGGTTTGGCCTGGACATTTAAGAGCCGAGGATTAAGCAATGCCCAGGTGACCTGCTGTGTCCACTTTGTCCATCAGAACAACAACGTCAGGCCACTGGCAAGGGGACCAGCCTCTGAAGTGGTCATCTGAACACCCTAGGAAACAGTCTATCCCCTTCCTTTACCTTCTGTCACTGAACTTGGCCTGGGCAGAAGGATTTCTGTGCCACCATGGAACAATCTTCCACCCAGTAAGTCCCTTCTGGTATCCAACTACCATCCCTCCTGCTGTCGTTAGCTCACTCATTGAGCTCCGGCCTGAAGGGTGATGAAGGCTGGATCCTCACTCTCATCCCTGCCCTGGGCCCAGGGAAGGTTGTCTTAAAGCTGAGGAGACAGGAGGTGTTCTTGAACATCAGAGTGAACACAGAGGAGAAGGCAGTTCGGGGACTCAAGGGTCAGCTGGGGAAAGTACCTGCCCAGCACAGGTGTAAACTCAAGTAAGCCGCATCCCCGGTTCGCCCCATCGCCTTTCCGAGGGAACCAGGCTGTGGTTCCTCATTCCCACCACAGGGTGTCTCCACACCCCGGCTCAACCAGCCACCCAGGCCCCGGCTCCCTTTGACACAGCCCTTCATGGGTCTGTCCTCAATCCTTCCCCTACTATTTAGCGTGTTTCCTCCTGTTTTGCCTTCTGGGGAGACAGACCCTGACTGTTGGCAAGTGCAAGGCCTGTCACTACCCACACCCCCGCCTCATTGGGTTAAGCTGAGTGGCCTGGAGCAGGAGTCTCCTTCCTTGTGGACCCACACGCTGTGGTCCCCTGGGTGGTGTATGAACTCCTCGAGGGTGAGGAGCTTTTAGGAAATCCTGCCCCCTCCCACAGAGGGCCTTGACCGGCCTACAGAGAGGCTCGTGCCATCTTCTGTGGAGACCCTTCCGCAGTCTGGCAGGGTAACTGGTGACCTGGGTATTGCTTCCTAACCTCCACAACCCACCTTCTCATGAACTTCTCCCTGTGATGGTAATTAGAAGAGGCATAATGATCTCCTTTTGAAACATTAAATGGAGCTATGTAGGTGAAAAACATTTTGAAAGCTCTTTATTAAAATATAAATGTTGGTTGCCAAAGATAGGGAAACTGAGGCCCCACAAGGTTAAATGACTTTCTGGAAGCCACACAGCAAGTCGGTGGTGGCCCGAGGGGAGGAGCCCTGGCCTCCTGATCCCAACCTAGATTCTTTCAAGACATCACACTTGGCTCTGGAATGGGCTCCTCTGTGTGACCCTAGTCCAAGGGGGTGAAAGGGCAGCAGAACAGAGATCCTGGGGAAGAAAAAGGAAGCCAGGGATGAAGGGGTTAAGGGGGCTTGGAGCCAGGATGGCTGAAGGCTATTCACAGACCAGTGGAAGAGGAGAAGACCAGGGACGGGTCTGGCTTTGATTAGGTCCCAAAGCCATCTGCAGGGTCAGACTCTGGAGACTGGTTGGTTTTATGGGGGGCAGATGGCATGAATTATAGGGGCTTTAATGGGGCAGCAGGGCTCTACCCACAGTGCCTTTGGAAGGTGTTGGTGCGGGGCCTCTTCTCTAGCAGCCTGGCCCAATTACATCAGCTCCAGCCACTGCTGTGCTTTCTGCCACACGCCCCACCAAACCCACCCCTGAGGAGTCTTGGAAGATGTGCCATCACCCAAAGGAGAAAGACCTTCCGCTTCCTCTATAGAAGCCACATCAGGATGTGGTACCAGCCTGGAGCCACTGTAGGGTGGGTTTCACAAATCATTAGCTTGCCCCCAAGCTAACTGCAGGCCCTTGGATAGTCATCAAACCACGTCCTTGATGGGGAGGGGCTGGAAGACCATCCTGTCCAACGGCTTCCACAGAGGCCCACCCCGCTACCACCTCGGTGCTGAACTTGAACCCGAGGGTCCCAGCTCACGAACCAGTACCTTTTCATGACCACACTCCATTACACAGCCTCTCTGGGTCTGTTTCCTCACCTGACCTAAGAGTATTTATTTGGCCTCCCTCACAGCTGAAATGGAATGAAACATTGGCTACAAAAGTCTTTGAAAAGTTAAATCCACCAGGCAAATGATTGCAACATTATTGCAGTTTGGTGAACAGCGCTGGGAAGCCCGGGGAGTTCCCTGGGGGCAGACTAGCTGGCCACTCTACTCTGTGGGGAGCCCAGCTGACACCCCCTGAGTCTGGCAGTCCCTCTGCAGTGCAGCTCTGCTCAGGGAAAGCAAGAAGCACTCAGCCCAAGCAAACATCATTAAGAGGACAGACTATTCTGCAAAAAACCAAACAGACAAACAAAAAACCAGACAGAAAACACCTTTCTTCCTGCATCCCAAAGCCAAACAGAGATGATTTCTCAATCATCCCCTAGGGAATTATCCCACCCTGGGGGTCACATTATTCCCAGATGAGGTGGGGGAGAGATGGAAGGTTGACAACCAATTCTCCCCACACTTTGGATGCAATCTTGGCCAGAAAACAACCCGAGCAACGTCTGTCAGCTTAAACGACACACCTCTGACACGGCAATTCCTCTTCTAGAAAGGTACCCCTCAGTTATATTTGCACAGACGTGTATGTATAAGGCTGTCCACTGCAGTTTTGTTCATGATAACTAAAAACTAAAAAGAACTTAAGTGTCTATCACTAGAGGGTGGGGTAAATAAATTATGGTACATCTATGCTATACAATACCAGCCAAAGAATGAAGTAGATATGTGTGTATATAAAGAAATATATGTGCATGTAAATGAAGTAGATTTATATGAAGATCTCCAAGATATATTAAGAACAAGTCATATAGGGCAATATAAATATGAATATAAAACATTAAAAATAAAATTTTTAAATTAAAAAATAAAAGAGCAAGCCATATATGGAAGAGTGGGTATCATATGTTCCTGCTGATGGCAAAAAAAAAAAAAAAGAAGTAAATGCATTTAAGCATAGAAAATTTCTGAATGATACACAAAAAGCTGTTAACTGTAGTTTAAGAGGCCATTTAAGAGGCAGGTAGTCTGCATAAATGGGGACTTGCTTTTCAGTATATTCCTATTTTAGCATTTATATATGTGCTAATTTTTTCAGTTAAATGAAGGGGAGGAAAAGAGTCTAGAAAAATAAGTGCTTGGGCTCAGTCTCATTTCTCAACTCCATTCGCCTTCCAACTTCCAAAGTCTTACCCCTGCTTCCTTCCCACCCAGCTCTGACCCACTTCAGCCTCCAAGCGTGTCTGCGCTAGAGCCACTACCCCCGGGGTGGCTACTCTTCATTCTGTGAGGACCAAGGCCTCCCTTTCATGCCCAGCTGCAAGAAGCACACAAGGGCCTCAAATGCTTGGAGGAGGGAAATTGCCCCAGATGGGAGCCCTGTGCGCAAGCCAAGGGGCTTGGTTTCCTATTAAGTGTGTGGAAGGAGTGGCAGTTAAACACCAAGCTTCAAAGAGTCTAGGATTCTCAAAACTTGCTTTTGGGGAATATGCAGCTTTTATTGGAGGTGTCAGGCATTAATGAGAGTTCTGGATCTTTCCCAGCCTGAAGAGCACTCCTCTCCCTCTCTTCTCCTTCCCCACTCCTTCCAGCAACCAGGTAGCCCCCCTTTGATGAATCAAGAGAGGCTCAGAGTTCAAGGAGTATTCCTGTCCCACTGCTTAGCCCACTTCTTCCCCCCTTCACTTCTATAAGAAGGTGTGGAAGCTGAGAGGACCCAAGAGGAGGGGAGTGGGAACCCAAGGGAAGGGCAGGGAGCAGGTTCAGACAGAGGCAAAGAAGGGCAGGCTTGCTCACCTGCTCCTTTGGAAAAGGTTTCATGGCTGATGATTAGGAATTCCGGGGCCTGCCCTTTGCCAGCTGGGATGAACCCTCAGCAAAAAATTGCTCCTCTGGGCAGCGGTCAGGCTCTTAGCTCTCTGACTCTTCAATTTCCCATCCTTCTGGTAAAAGTCCCTCCTTTCAAGGTCCCTGGACCAGTGTCCCTACTCTTTCCCTCCCCACAGAAAGTCCCCTTATTTATGGCCTCGAGCTTGGCCAGATGCTCATGGAGCCTCTGTTCTTGGCAGCAGTGGTTAGTTCAGGAGAGCAATGGTGGGCTCCCTGACTCCACTCGGCCTCCCACTGGCTGAGTGTCCTCATTAGCCAAGAAGCAAGCATGCCTCCAGTCATGGGGAGCACTCATGTTTCCCCAGAGCCAACACAGCCTGGTCTCTTCCTGGGAAGGGCTATTTCTCCTCGTCTGACTTTGACCCTGCCCTTTATAGAACAATAACCCCAGCATTAATGCATCTAAGAAAGCATCACTCATTCCTGAGCTTGGCTCACAGTAGAAGTATCACCACATCAGTTGTTAAGTGTTCTCAGCGTCTGGAATGACTCCAATTAGATTTGTCCTAATTCCTAACACCCCCTTGATGAAAGGGGGAGAGGCCACCAAATAGTTCATTCCGCCATAATAAGAATTATCATCAAGAAGTGTCCATCCAAGTAGATCCTGTCTCTGACAAGGGTGTGGAGAGGATGCTGGTCTCCTGATGTCACCGTCAGAATGACACGGGGGGGAAGCGTGTCCAAACATCCCTGATTCTCTGGGTTGACATTAGTGGACCTGACCCTTTACAGTTTACCAAGCATGATAACACACAGTATGTCTTCTAATCCAACTCCTGGGAGGCTGATAGCATCATACAGTTAAGGAAACTGAAGTTCAGAGGCTCACCCAAGGTCATACAATCTGTAAAAGGCCGAGTCATACCTAGCACACAGGTTCCCTGACCCTCCTGCTTTCTCCACTTTACATTTTTTTTAATTTTATATTTCCACCTAGAAGCCAAGACTGGTGCCCAGACTGCCGCTATGCCAGGGAAGAGCAACAAAACCACCTCCCTCTTCCCGAGACAGGGCTAGACGCTGGGTGTCCTGAAGGTGCAGAGAGACCAATGCCAGAATATCTGATCCTCACAGACGTGGAAAGAAAACATGTCATGAACACAGACAGCCCAATGCATCATCCAGAAGGGAGAGAGAGAAGAGGAAAGGGAAAAAAGGAAGGTGGGAGGGAGGGAGGGAGGGAGGGGAGAGGGGTCAGTAAACAATCCTCCAAGGACTTCTGGGAAATCACACGCACATGAACACACAACACACACACGCACACCCTGCACATCTGTATGAGGGTGTAATGGAAGGAGCACAACTTCGGAGCCAGGGGGACCTGGTCAGTTTTCCAGCTCTAACATCGCTGGCTGTGGGTCTGTAAGTAAATCACCAGATCTCTCTAAAAGTCTCTGTTTTTCCATCTGCAAAATGCAGGAATTTATACCCATCCAAAGACTGCAAAAAGCTCCAGAAAAATGTTGAGCCCAAGGCTAGAAGTGAGGGTAATAGGGGACTTGGAGCAGAGAGAGTCAGGGAGGCCAGAATGGGAAGGCATTTGAGAACCTCAGATAAGGATCGAAGAGGTCATATTGAAGAAACCACACTCTAGAATTCACAAACCCCAGAAGAAAGTTCAAATTCTTTTCTCCTTATGATTTGATACCAAGCCCAGCTCCCCTCCCTCTTCGGAACCCTTTCCATCCATCCCACCCTCACGCGTCCTCCAGACTTGGCGGGAGACGCTCCCAACTGCCTGCCCTCGGCCATGCTTCCTCCTCACCTGCCCCCCACTCCTGGGCCAGAACAAAAGCCAACCCATGTGCAAACCCGAGGCACACCTGGGCCTCCTGGCCACAGCTGGCCTCTCTGCAACACACTGCCCTGCTACAGCAGCCGCCGAGACGAAGAAGGCTCACAGGCAGGGAAGCTAATGGCAGGACTCGGAGGAGCCAATCTGGAACAAAGATTTGAAAAAGGTCCATGTGGGGAAAGGGCCAGGCCCGCTGCCTTCACGTTATGGGCTTACACAAAGGGCAAGGGCAAGACTGAGAGTCAGATACTGAGGTTATTGAGCAGATATGCCTGGCTACATCCAGAGCCACATTCAAAGACAAAGGGAGAGGGAGATGGTGTCTGAGGCCAGGAAGGCAACAAGGGCCAGAGAGAGAAGCTTGGCATCGATGAGTTGTATGGTCTGCAGCCACAGGCCTCCTTGGACATCAACCCAATGGCCTGAGTCAGCAACCCAAGCCGGAGGCGTTGGTTGAGATCATGACCCAACTCCCAGGACTGCTGCAGCTTGAAAGGGGCTTTGAGATGCTGGGATAAAAGGCACTGGGTTGAGTAAAAAGCACAATGCGAGTTGTCCTGGGAGTGGGAGACCTGGCCCTGGGCCTTCCCCAGCCCCTGTGCTGAGTCACTTCCTCCATCCTGGCTGGATCTCGCCTCTGTAATCCAGAGACACCAAACTCCCCTTTCAGGACAGCTCAGGGAGGGAGGAAGGGGGGGATGGGGTGTTCCCAGAGAGTGTGTGCAGCACACGGGCCAGGCGTGAACCTCAGTTCACTGGGAGGGGAGGGAGGTGCTCTGGCCTTGACGCTAGTGGGGATGCCACCACGCATTTTACAGCTTCGTGACTCCCTCTGAACGTGGTTGGGAGAGTGAGGTGAATCACTGATGAGCATCCTTTTGTTACACTTGAAGAAACCGAGGAAAAAAGAGCTGGAGAGGTTTCTCAAGGTCTCAGGGCACAGCTGAGGAGAGAGCAGATCTGAAGCCTTCTGGCCCCTAGCGTCCTCCCCCCAGAGGGCAGCAAGACCCCAGTTACTCATTCTTTTAAATTTGAGGCTCTCCTAGGAGCTTCCCAGCCCTGTGCTTTGTATTGCCGGCGCTGTGATAGAGGCACCGCACGGGCACGGCCTTAAGGAATGTCTTCTCCTGCTCAACCAGTACCTCTACAGTGCCTGGAAAATCACTGGATATTTCAGGGTTAAGAAAAAGAATGGGAGATTGAGCAAGAGAGTGAGGTCTTCTGGAAGGTCAGAGTGGAGAGGCGAGGGCTGCCAAGGGAAGCGTTCTGGTGTTGGCCTCTGCCAGTGGATTAGAACCACCAAGTCCTCCCAGAAAGGCTCCTCCTGCTGGTCTCCAGTTGGCCTCCATGAGAGGGAGCTCCCCAAACCTCCTTTACCTGGCGGACCTCAAAGCATCCCCCTCCCAAGGGGCTAGGGTTCCCATTCAGCATTCCAATGGGTAGACAACGGTTAACCTGGCCCCAGCCTGGCCACTCATGGGCCCCAGACAAACAAGCCACGGTTCCTGCCCTCAGAGTCAAGAACACGTGCAGCCACCCAGACTGAAAGGGACGTGAGCCGGGATGCAGGACGGTCCAGGCAACGCGCTGTGGGGACTGGAGGTGGAAGGGGAGGTCTGGTCAATTCAAAGCACAGAGGCTGGGGGCTTCCCTGGTGGCACAGTGGTTGACAATCTGCCTGCCAATGCACAGGACATGGGTTCGAGCCCTGGTCTGGGAAGATCCCACATGCCGCGGAGCAACTGGGCCCGTGAGCCACAACTACTGAGCCTGCGCGTCTGGAGCCTGTGCTCCTCAACAAGAGAGGCCGCGATAGTGAGAGGCCCGCGCACCGCGATGAAGAGTGGCCCCCGCTTGCCGCAACTGGAGAAAGCCCTCGCACAGAAACGAAGACCCAACACAGCCAAAAATAAATAAATAATTTAAAATGAATCAAAAAAAAAAAAAGCACAGAGGCTGCTCACCTGTACTTGGGAATCAAGACCTTCCCCTGTCCATCGGTCAGGCATCTCTCCCCAGTTCAGGGTCCATCCCTTGAACTAGCCAGACCTGGCTAAGCTCAAATGAAGCAGGTGCTTCCCCTGGGAGCTTTCTCATGCCTGGAAACCTGAAAAGTATTGATAAGAGTGGTAATAGTACCAGCACAGACACGAAGGCTTGGACCAGCCCAGCCCAGAGCAGACACTCCTGGAATACTGGCTGCTTTACTCCTGTTGCTTTCAAATCCACGTTTATTAGAAAGTGACGGGAAGCACCGTGTGAACTGTGGAGAACTCCCCAGAAGCAAAGGTGGTTACAACCGGAACCACAGAGTGCGGGCGACCGTGTCAGGCCTTCAAGGGCGGGCTGCAGTGCACTGGGTTGTTGGCGGTGGTTTGGCTGGAGTCTGGCCGGAGGCAGGGGACTCCCTGCAATGACCTCTCTGGTTCCTTCTCATCTAGGGTAGATCTGAAGGCCCAGGGCGGGCGCAGAACAGAACAGAGCTGGTGTGTGAGGAGCCAACGACGGGTTTGTTTTTCCTATTTCTCTGGGCGCGGGGCTCTCGCCTCCTGGCACTGGTCCTTCCTGGGGCCCCAGCTCCAGCTTGTTAGTTTTAACTGGAACAATTTCCTTTGAACTCAGCTTGAATTAGCATCACCATGGCGATGGATCAGCGTTTTCACAAGTCGACCTGGTCTTCACCCCTTAAGCAATTAGTTTGAAGGAGAAAAGCAGAAGGAAGAGGAGGAAGAAGAGGAGGGGACGGTGGGGGGAGCAAACAGGCAGGAAGGGAAGGGGAGAGGAGGAGGAGGGGGATGTACTGGAGCGGGGGAGGGGGGAAGAGGGGGAAGATGGAGGAGGGGCGGGAAGAGGTGGAGGAGGAGGGAGAAGGCGCGGAGGTGCAGGAGGGGCGTCCTGACCTGCCAGCTCAGCCACGCCCCCGGGGACAACCCCTAGAGCTTTTGCCTTCGCAACCGAGCACCAGACCTTCCACAGGTCGCCCAGGAGGAAAGGGGCACTGTTCCACTTTCTCAGGGGAGACCCAGCAGCCCAACCCCACGAGTGGTCACCCCCAAGCAGCCAGCCCACCTTTAGCCCCTTCCTCCAGCAGAGACCAGGCTGGTAAGAGCCAAGAACAGGGTCTTGGAGCCTGAGAACTGAGGAAGGGTCACAGATCCCCTACTTATTTGCCCCATGACCTTGGGCAAGCCACCAGCCCATGTGAATGGCAGGGGGACGGAGGGTCAGGTGACAGGGCTGCCCTGGCTCGGACTCCACGGGGGGCTCCGTGGGGGTCACTGCTTGCCTGCTTGTCGGCTCTCACTTATCTGGGAGCTTCTGGCCAGGCGCTGACTAGCTCTTAGTCATTGCTGAGTTCCCAAGACTAACACAGGGCCTGATACACATCGGGCCGGCAGTATTTTTCAAATGAATTAACAAATGAATGAACTATTGCTATTTTTTTTTAATGGATGGTAAGAGTAGGGAAAGGGGAATAGAGAATCAGGATCCTCCAGAATTTGATGGAGTTGAGGATCTCTCTTTCTTCAAGACTCTTGTCTGTCCACACCTCGTCCAGGAAGCCCTCAGGGACTTGTCCTCCTCCCTCCACCCCACCCCACCCCAGGCTCCTCACCCACTGGGGCCTCTGCCGTCATCACCATCACCAGGCTGTGTAGTCACTGATTCACTCAACTCTCTCCACAGCTCTGGTCTGGTGCCCCTACAACAAGGACTATGTCTCATTCCCCAGCTCCTTGCACTCTCCAAGCACGGAGTGGATGCTCTAGAAATGTGTGTGAATGCAGGAAACTGAGTATTTGTGGAATGCCCGCACCATCCTTCGGCTGTGTCCGGCGCTGGGCCAGGCGTCGGGCTTTCAGTAAAGGCAGTCCCTGGGGAAAACAATGTGTGAACAGAGGACTGGCAATGAGGAAGGCCAAGTGGAAAACACGGGCGGGAGAGGATGGGCTCACGAGGCAGGAGGCCTCATGACGTCTGCTCTACAAAGAGCTAAGGAGGAAAGGTGTTTCCTAGGCCCCCCATGGCACAGAGCATTTCAAGAAAGAGAAAAACAGTTTTTTCTCAAAGGGAGTCAGATGGTGGAGGGACAGGCTCGCGGGCAGGAGGGAGATGGTGCATCGCGTCAAAAGCTACGTGGGACCTTCTGAACTGACCTGAGGAAGGACCAGGCGTGGAGTCTACAGCTGGAATTTATGTATCATCTCCGGCCAGGGGGGTGCCTCAAGCGTGCTCACCGCCCCTGCTTCTGTGTCTCTGTCTCCCCTGATTGCACCAAGCCCCACCCAGCAGCATGAGGCACCCAGGAGCTCTGCAGGCTCAGCACCAGCACCGCGGCTTCTTAGCTGGCTGACGTCAAATTAGGTGTTAGTAAGGTGCCCGGCTTCTCAAAGTTCCTGCAGAATGGGGATGATGACAGACCCCAGGCCACGTGTGGTTATCATGAGGATTAAATGAGCAGCTGCTTGCGAAGCCCTCAGCACGACGCCCGATGCCCGGTGTGGTGCGAAGGCTCGGTCAGCTTGGCTACCAACTCCTGCATCCCTTTTGAGGCCTGTTTTTCCCACGTGTAAAAGTGGAGGTAAAACCCTCTCTGGGCACCTTCATTTCATCCACCCCTCTGCCCCCAGACACAGACACCCTTTCTCTTCAGAAGCTCTCCATTTTGGCGATGTGGCAATTTCCATCTGTCCTAAGAATTGCCCTGCTGGGCCCCGTCTCCCCCGTTTCTCGAGCTTTGCTTCCTTTTACATTTCTCCATGTGCTCTTACAACCTCCCTCTCTGGCCCTCACCCCTCCTCCTCCCTCCTCTTTTCCCAAGTCCTGCCTTTGGCCTCTCTGTCTCTCCCTCGGCTCTCCCACTCTGCTCCTCATTATAAAAAAGAAATCTTTCCAAATACGCCAAAAATGCACTCATCCCCCAAGGACCCCAGTCCGGCACAAAGGGCTGGTTCTTTCGGGCTGCTCTGGGTGGCCTCCTTCTTGCCCACTGCCTCTGACTCGTGGTCTCATTCGCATGACTGGGAGGGCTAACTGGAGATTTTCCCATGTCCTTGGGTGGGGAGGAGGCTGGGAGGGTGTGAGCTGGATGAAAGAGGGTGAAGATATTTAGAATCCTCCCAAAATTTTGTTTATCTACAGGGGGAAAAACAAACTGATATCCTGAAACCTAAAGAATTCTATCAGATTGGCAGGAAAGATTTAGGTTACAAATCAGGAAGACTGTGCAGACCAGGACGGCCTCCATGTGGAATGTTCTGTCTGAAGGACGGAGTTGGCCTGCTTCCTGGGGTAGGTGGGGAGCCCTTTGGCCTGGAGGCAGAGGAGGGGCCCTCTGACCCCGGGAGGCCCTCTGATGGGAGCACACCGGGGTTCTTCAGGGAGCACTGTGCCCTCTGTACTCTGGGCCCCGCCAACACCTCCACCCTCCCCACCTAGTGCCCTCTGGCCAAGTCCCTGGTCCACAGGGGCACTGACCTAGAGGCTGCATAACTCCTCCCCTCCAAAGCCAGAGTGACCTCACCCCAGCCAAGTCCAGAAAGAAACACATCTGACGCACTCAGGGCTGGGAGCAGGGAGCCTGGGGCAGAGGACGGGAGCATAGGAGCCCTTTCAGTCCCACAGGAATCCACCTTCCTAAGGCTCCCGGTGGAGCCAGTGCAGAGCCTCAGCCTCTGCCCCTGGGCTGTGGCCTTCCAGGGCTGCAGAGGAGAGATGGGAGAGGGCGTTGGCACAGGCTTTCAGCCCTCATCTCCTCCGAGGATTTCTGAATTTTTTCCCTCAACAACATCCCCTCCCTTCCCCACCCCATCCCACAGCAGCTGGGCTGCTGGAAGCCAGTGGTGTTCCCGAGTTAATCAAAAACTCCTGTACTTTGCCCTTGAATGGAGGCCATCGTTCCTTTGTCCCAGGGCAGCGGGGTCAGCTTGCTCCTCTTGGGCTTAAATGGTGTCAGAAGACTAAAAGGGGGTGGGGAGGAAGGAGAGGGGAACTAACGCTGATCAAGGGCCTCCTGCTATTATCAGGCACTGGGCTGGGTGCCCAGGAGACACTGACCGCCCAACTGTCCTACTGGGGGATGGTGGGGGGTTCCCTATTTTGCCTGTAAGAAACTGAGGTGCAAAGCCTTGAAGAAACTTGCCCCAGACCTCACAAATATGAAATGAAGGGTGGAGAATGCCTCAAGGCTTCCAGTGGACTTTTGGGGGGGGGGTGGTTTAATTCATGATTGAGTTAGAACATTCCAGAATTATTCATAGAGTATGGACAGAAAGCTGAATATAGCTGTGATGTTCCAGCTCAGAAAGATGAGTGAGGGTCTGTGTACAGCCTGGGCTCATATGCAGAGGGAGGGTCCCAAGGGGAACTGGGAAGGTCCAAGAGGTTGGATACTCTTTTGGACCCGGAAGCCACCAAGATGGCCCTGTATATGAATGAAGGGGGTTAAAGTGCACCCCAAGCTGAGGACACCCCTCCAAGAGTCCCGGAGAATCCTGGTCTGGCCTGAGAAGATCAGGTCTTTGGGATACATTGCTGGAGAGACCAAGGACACAGGTTTTGTCCCCATGTGGAGCAGGCAGTGCCTTAAAATGCGTGCCCAGCAGAACAAGGGACCTTGAAGAGCTCGGTCCCTACTTCCCTCCCCACCTGCTGCCTGGCCACGCACACACTGCGCATCCTGCAGCTGCACTAAACTCGCCCCTCCTTCCTTCTGAGACCCAGGCAAATGTCAGTTCTTTCCGTCTCCTTCCACTTTTTATTTCCCATTTGCCCTCTCCCCCTTCCCCCTTCCTTGGCCTGCTCCCCCCTCCCCCCATCTGCCCTAAAGAGCAAATTCCTATCCTGACCGAGAAGCTTTACTGGAATCTGGGAGGCCTGGTTTGGCTAAGGAAGAGGAGGCAGTGCCGATCCAAGAGCAGAACTGAAGGAAGGAGGGGTTAGCAATGGGGAGAGAGGAGCTCCCGGCAGGGGGAGGGGGGCTGGTGGGACGAGTGGCCCCGGAACCCACCTGGCGTCTGGAGAGGTGTGGAGTCGAGGATAGGGGGTTCTCAGGTTCCCTGCCCTGTCCTCCAGCGGGGACCATGGCAGTGGGGGGCGGCTGGGGAGGCACTCCCGCCTACAGCAACGCACAGTCCCCCTCAGCACCCCCAGGGGGTCTGGTCTAGGCTGCCATGGGTAGCAAAAGTCAAGGAGAGGGGCCCAGCCCAGGGGAGACCAAAAAGTCAGTGGCAAACAGGCGGCCTTGGGCCTCGCCAGGCACGGCAGCTGCTCTAACTCGGGGTGCTCGCTTGGGGCCCTCACCCCCTCCAGGCCTGTGTCTAAGAACGCTCTGAAGCCCCATCAGCAGGGCTGGCTGGCTGCCTTCCTCCTCCGCCGCCCAGGTTAACCCTTGCACGGCTGGGCGGCTTCCGCCTGTTTCAGCGCCCTCCCTTGCACACTTCCTAGCATCCCGGCACATGGTGGCCTTCTGTTGCCTGCCCAGCCAGCTCCTGGAGGCTGCCCCCTTCCCTGTCCCCAGTTTCCGCCACACGGGCAGGTCCCTGCTTCCAGGACTCCCAGAGAGCCCGGCAGTCCTGTCTCCCCAGATGGCCTGAGCACTTGGCCTGGGAGGGTGGCCTGTTCCCAGCCCAGTCGGGCCTCGAGAAACTGGCGAAGAGTCCAGGCTTAGAACGGACAGGACTCAGCAGTTCTCCAGTCCTGCCCCTCCTCTGCAGGGAGGAAACTGAGGCCCAGAGCCACACACCTGGTGAGGAGGAGATCCAGGGTGCAAAGGGCCCAAGAGGAGGTGCGGGCAGCCTCTGTCGGGGAAAGGGCAGAAAATGGGGAAGGACAGAGACACTTCCCGGGTCGGGAGTACCCAGCTCTCCCAGGGGAGGGCAGGCCTGTGCACCTGAAAGGGCAGGTGTTGCCTGAGGTTGGGTGTTGGGGGGCTTTCCAGGCGGCTGAAAGTGAATCACACCTCCACGTGCATTGCATGCCCGCCTGTGGGCGTGCTGGATCAGCGTGCATTGTCCTGCGTGTCCAGGGAGGGAGGGAGGCGTTGCACGTGTGGGACAGGCCCCAGGGCACCGGGCCTCTGTATCTTGAGGTGGTTCTCAGAATGTTCTGGCTCACCTTTGTGTTCACGTGTGTCCTTGTCCAGCCTCTGTACGTCTTACGGAAATTGGTTGTGTGCGAGCGCGTGTCTGCCTATGCGGGTGTGTGCATACAGGGACCAGTGAAGGGCTAGCTACAGGCACACGAATTCACTCTGCTGTGCCCGTCGTGCAGAGATGGGGAAGCACCGATGTGCTCCGAGCTTCGGCCAACTCCAGTGCCTGGGTTTCCAGCTGTCCCAGCTGAACTGCGCACAGATGTGGGCTGCTCTGCTGCAGTCATAAGCAGACCTCCCGGGATTTTTCCAGAGGAAACGCAGAAATATTTTGGTGTCTGTTCTGGATAGTAGGATGGAGAATGGGGATGGGGCTCGAGGATAAGCTTCAAAAAGGAGGGACTGCAGGTCACAGGGAAACTGAAGAAGAAAGACCATCCCCCAAAGGCCAGTGTGGGGCCTGGGGGCGAGGCAGGAGCCTCTGATGGCTTTCAGCTGTAGGGCCCCGGGTACCACCTGGGAGAGTGATGTCTCCAGCATCCAGGGATGCTGGCCCCCAGCTCCCAGCCCACTGCCGCTCCGCCTCTCCCCACCCCTCTCCGTGAGGGAGCAGGGTCCCCCGCAGGGCCCTGGGCAAGTGCCCCACTGTCTTCTGGGAGAACACACCAGCACACCTCCAGCCCCTCCACACCATGGGCTGCGTGCCAGGGATGCACCTCACATATATATGCACCCAGCCACCATGGCACCGCCACCCACACACCTGGCCACACACACACACACACACACACAGTCACATCCTCCCTCACATCCTATGCCAATATTTCGGAACCGCAATCACAAACACCACACAAACCCCTCCCACTGCACACTAACGCCAAACCACACTCCAAACCACACACGCCCACCTCCACAAGCAGTGACCCTGCACACCCACTCCCCACTCTTCATCAAAGTATGCCCCCATACACAGTTCCAGACCTTTCCAAGCCTAGGAATAGGCCTGAAACTGTTCTTAGGCTCCTCATCAGAGCAAACCATTTAAAGCTTTACAAGATTTTGACTTGTTCCTGTCCCACAATTACCTGCGCTGGTTTAAAACCCCTCCCCCAGGGATGAATCCTCCCATTCAACTATACCCCTTCCTCGTCCCTCTCCAGGGCACAGAAGTGGCTCTCTTCTAGGCAATGACCCTGAGCTGGGCCCCCTCTGCCTTTGCCCTCTGAGGTGGGAGAGATCCTTGCACATCTTACCCAGCAAACTCTCCTGGAGCAGTTACTCTGTGCCTGGCATGCGTGGGGCGGGTGAGAGGCACAGGACTGGAAGAGATGCTTTCTCTACCCGTGAGGAGCTTACAGCTCAGCAGCAGATGGGGCATGCACTGCAGTAAAGCCACAAGACACCGTGTCAGAAAGGGGGATAAAGTCCAGAGGTGGGAGAGAACGCTGCCAGCCCCCCAAAGCAGATGGACTTCCTGGGGGAGTGGCTTGTGGGCAGCCTCTACCCATGGGCATTTCCCTCTGCCCACGTAGGAGTAGGTCAAGGCATGTGGCCTCACTCCCACCCCACAGAACTCTTTAGCACATCACCCTGTTGTAGTGTATGCATATAGCACTTCTCTAAATTTACTTTGTGTATTTGAATATCTATTTTTACCTGTGTCCACCCCTGTAATGTAAGCTAAGGGAAAGCAAGTCCATTGCACTTCGAAAGGGGTCTGGTGCTCTTTAAATCATGGAAGGAAGATAGAAAGGGAGGGAGAGAAATTGGGAGATTGGGACTGACATATATACACTAATACGTATAAAATGGATAACTAATGAGAACCTGCTGTATAAAAAAATAAATAAGATAAAATTCAAAAAAAAAAGGAAAGAAAGGGAGGGAAAGAGACTCATGCCAGCGCACAGGGACGCGGAACGCACGGTGTGGCAGGAGGAAGATGGTGCTGGGCCTTGAAGGCCAGGCTGAGGAAGCCATTAGGTCTGGAGCAGGGCCCTGACGTGAACAGACCAGTGAGCCCCTGTGTTACAGAAAGTGGTGTCCAGCTGCTCACCACTCAACAGCCAATAAAGAAGCAAGGCTGGAGGAAAGGAAAGTTTGCTTTATTTCAGAGGCTGGCAACCTCAGGGGGAGGGCGGACACCTGTCCAAAGGCCGACTCCCCCCCGCACCCCGCCACTGACAATCAGTGGGCAGGAGCTTCTATAGGCGGAGGGAGGGGGCTACGTGCAGAATCAGCAGGGTCAGCTCTGACAGGCATCTTGAAATTGGTCATGTGATGACCTGATCAGTATCATCTTGATTGTTTTAAGTACAGTTAGTCTTCAGTTCCAGGGTCGGTTTGTTTCCATTTCTTTCAGGCCAGTTCTCAGAATTGTGGCAGCTTATGTCATGACTACAGTCTGCTCATCATGTAGGTAACTTCTTCCACCTGGTGGGGATCTCAGTATCTATAAGACAGCTCACAGGATATGGCTCAGAATCTTATCTATAGCCCTTGAGGAGGACCTAAAGTTCCTTGACTTTGCTTAATGACTAAACTAATATTATTTAGTCTTGTTGGACTGTTTTCCTTTGTTTCTGCATTTTCCCACTTCTCTGATTAAACTTATTCTTTAGCTAAAGTTCTTCCACAGACAAAAGGCAGGCTGAGGACATGGGGGGCAAGAACCACAGGGTCCTGCTCTGTTTCACCTGGGCCAGCTATGGAGAGTGCAAAATGCTTTTGACTGCGGGGCATCTGGGTCTCAGAGGGAGCCAGTTGATATGTAAACTCCATACAGTAGCAGGATTCAAGTGTATGACCTTTAGCGTTACAGGGTTCTATATAAACCTATTACGGCATTACAACTTACATTATAGGGGTAGGACAGACCAAAACAGATTATCAAACAAACAAGATAAACTCAGGACTTCCCTGGTGGTCCAGCAGTTAGGACTCCACATTTCCCATGCCAGGGCGGGGGGTCTGGCTTCGATCCCTAGTCAGGGAATTAGGATCCCGCATGCCGTGCAATGTGGCCAAAAATTTTAAAAATAAAAATAATAATAAGATAAACTCAGATAAGTCTTCTCTCCTTAGCTTCTCCCTCAGACCAGCCAACAGACATCAGTCCTAGGTGGAGATGGGTTATGATGCAAAAGTCCTGTGTTTGAGAAAACACATTTCTATGGAGCAGGTATATCATTGCCTTCATCTAGAGCACAGGAGGAGTTCGGGCATTCTCCGAGAGGAGAGCGGCTTAGTCACTCATCTTGTCCCAGGAGCCCCTTTCTACCCTTTAGAGTGTGGACCAAGCCAGCACCCAGGGTCTCACTCTCACTGGGGAACAGCTCGCTCGATTTTAGAACCAAAAAGGTAGGTGGGAGCTGAGAGAGAAAGAATCCTTTTGTGAGCTACCTGCCCACTTTCCCAAGCGGGACAGGACAAATGCTCTGGGGAGGTTTCACTCTAAACTTTCTCCCATTGGAGGGAGGTTTTATCTCAGCAAACATCACCCAGGAAAGCCTGGAGATGCAGGAGGGGGGCCCTTTGGCACCTTTAGCACGTTCGTCTGCTGTCCTGTGTACTGAAGACTCCCCAGCCCTCCTGCTCCCCGTCCTAGAGCCGAGAAGTCCAGCACTGCATGGGGAGGCTGCACCGTCTACAGCGTCCAGGCCTGGAGCCAGGAGGAGGGATCCCGGGTTCTGGTCTTGATCCCCCAGGACCCCCTCTGAAGCAGGGCATCTCTCATCGCTCTCATCGGAGCCAGGGCACGTCAGAGAACCTGGGGTCCTGGAGAGAAGGGGCAGAGCAGCAGAACGGACCAGACAGGAGAGACAGAGTGGGTGAGGGCACGGACTCTGGACTTGTCAGATAAACGGAACTTCAGCCCCAACTCTAACCCTGACCAGCTCTGCTGTCTTGGTCAGGTCAGTTCTGCTTTCTGCACCACTGTTTCCTCACCTGCAACATGGAGACAACCATCACCACCCTGCCTGCTGCAGAGGGATGCCGTGTAGGTCAAAGAAGACAGGAGAAGAAAGGCACTTGTGCTGCACACATGGGGCAGATCAGGTTGCTCCCTCCTCTCTTCTGCACCGGACATGGTAGCAGGACAGACTAGAAGACCCCCCACCCAGAATTAATTAGGACGCCTTGTTTCTCAATGCGTGCCTGGAGTCTGAGTCCCAGCACCACCACCCACCAGCTAGGTAACCTTGAACCAGATAGCTCAGCGCTCTGGGCCTTTTCTTTGACCTGGGAGAGGAGTAGCTGGTGCCAGATGACTGCTAAGCCCTGCCTTTGTCCCCTGGTCCCTCCATCCGAGACTCCAGACTTCTCCCTTCTGTCCTATCTTGCTCTCAGCCCAGGGGAGCCTGCGGAAGAGGAACCTGGGCTTCCAGTGAAGGTGCCGGCTGGCTGGCAGCTGAGAATGGCCGCAGATAGCACAGGGGATGGGACAGCAAAGGACCAGAAGTGAGCCTTCCAGCGCTCCTCGTGCAGATAGGCGAAAGATGGGGGGCTGGGGGGAGCCCCATTTGTTACCCTGGCACCTCGTGCTGAGCATCCTTTCTTTTCTCCATCTTTCATGTTCATTCATTCACCTGCTTCTGCGGCAAACATTTATACAACATACCAGGCACCATCCTGGGTGTGGAGAACACAGAAGTGAGTCCGCTCACAGCCTCGTGAGGGGACCACACGAGATGTAAACAGATGGTTCCCGGCTGGTGTGAGGAGGGCTGGGAGGGCAGTCGGGTGCCTGGGGCATAGGGTGGGCCTGCCCCCAGCCACATGGGACAGCTCTCTCCCAGACATGCAGTCGGCTTGCTGCAGTGATGGGAAAATACAGAAATTGCTTGGTGCCCAACAGCTTAGGGGGTGGTAAAAAAAAAAAAAAAAAAAAAAATGCCAGAGAGAATGATTACCGGGTGGGATAATTAATGTTTTGCAGAGGAGGAAAATATTAGTGTGTGTTGCTCAGCATGGAAACACCTCAACTAACAAAACGGCTCCAAGAAAACAAGTGGAACCACAGGGTTTTTCTCAAAAAAATTAAAAAAAAAGAAGAAAAGAAAAAGCAGTCACAGACGTACCTCCTCCAGTGGCTGAAAGAACATTCCCCGCCAGGTGAGAAAACCAAGGCCCGGCGCTGGGCAGGGCAGGGCCTGGCTGCAGCTCTTTCCTGGGTGAAAGCTGACCAGCACCGAAAGCCCACACTGCAGCTCCTGACCCAGGCTGCCTTCTCATTTCAAGGCGCTCATCCGTCACTGAGGCGAGGGGAGTTTCTGCCCACGCTGGTCAAGCATCCTAAGGAAATGAGAGATTTCTAATTCCCGAGGGAGTACTCAGCCGGTGTCACATCTGGATGCCTGAGGTTCCACTTTCATGGGAAGGGTTGCATTGTCTGCAGCTCATGGTCACAGCAGAAGGACCTGGTTAATAGGAGGAGACAAGCTATTTTTGTTTCTACTTGTATGAACTGTAAAAAAAATGTTCAGAATCTCCAGGCGATAGTACGGGCCCAATGAGCCTCTCTCCAGTTTGATGCCAAAGCTGACAGGGGCTGCCAATTAGTGCCAAGAAAATGAGCCAGAACCAACGTGCCTGCTCTCTTCCCCAGGTGCGATTCCAGGGCCATCGCCACTCAGGGGGATTGCTCTAGTTTTAGGCCTCCCTCTAGAATCTGGTCCAGGCCTCAAGAGACAAAAGTTTAGGAAGGATCCTCTTCCCACTGTCTCCAGATGCTTGGGGGCTGGAGCCCAAGGGAAAATTTATAAGACAGGCTTGTTGCTGCAGCAGCAAGCCGACCTGGAACTCCCTCTTCCGCCCCTGACTACCAGAAGATCAGCCCCAGAGTCCAGGCAAGGGTGAGCTCTCGGCTGTGTGGAGACGAGGGAGAGAGCATCATACCCGCAGAGAAGCCCAGAGAGCCCCCGCCCTCCACTGGGACAGGATCGGGCCTGGGTCTTGCCATCCAGCTTGGGCATGGGTGACCCCTCTTTGTAACCCCAGAGCAGATGCAGAGCCAGCAGTCCCCACCATGCCTGGCCTGTGGGGAGCAGGTTTGGGGTTTGCCATTGGCAGCAGCTTAGCGTTGATTGTGGCTCAGCTCCGGGACCCACGGCCAGCCTGAGGTCTTCCTCCACCAGAGCTGCCTGCTGCCCCCTTAGCCATCAGAGACTACCACATGCGGCCACTGATCTTCCTTCCTTGCTTCCCCGCAGTTCGTACCCAAGGTGTGAACGCCCCTCTCATGGGTGTTTACATCCCTGCTTGAGCATGTTAGGCAGGTCTTTGGTTGGCCAGCTCTTTCCACTATAGACCCCACAGGTCAGGGTCCCTGGGCACTTTCAATGTCAAAGTGGATCTGGCTTAGAGTCCCAGCTTTGCCAGATATGAACTATTTGGTCATGACAACAATAAAATAGCAAAAATATTATTTTACAGATTGATTATATTAAATAAGACAGTCTAAAAAAAAAAACCCAGCACCCAGATGTTGTTGCCCCCTTCTTCTTCTGCCTTAAGGTCCTAGGAAACAGACTCTAAGAGATTGGTACACGCTTACTGAGGTGCTCTTGGGATGACGCTGGTGGGGGAGTGAAGGAAGCAGGACTGGGTAGAGGGAGAAGTTGGTCTGTGGTGCAGTGGCATCCAAGGCCTCGGCCGACCCCACTGGGAGCTTTGGAGCTGGGGTGCCCCTGCAGAGATGACCCACCTTGAGGCAAGAGGGCTAAGCCTTGTACCCGACGGCAACTGGTCACTGGATGCAAGCTATCCCCCAACCTAGGAAGGGGCATGACCTTGGGCAGTGCAGCCCCCTCGGGCTGAGGGCAATTCTGCAGGGACGTGACTCTGGGCAGCAATGAGCGCCTCCGTCCTAAAGGGGGCGCTGCGCTGCGCACCCCAACACCTCGCCCTACAGCCTCTCAGCTCTCTCCTCCTGCCCCAAACCTAATACCAGTTTCCAAGAAGTGAGTTAAATTCACTCTAGTAGAAACACGGGCTGGGAATGAGAAGGCCGCCATTCCTCTTTGGGCCCAAACTCTTAAATGTGGGGCTTTGGACAAGTTCTTTCATTTCCTTTACCCTCAGTTTGCTCATCTTTAAATAGGCTCTAATCACTTCTCTGCCTTTCCTAGGGGGTTGTGAGGAGCTTAAAAGGCCATCATGCAAATTGTGAAATGCTCTGAAGCCGGTGGGATTTTTACAACATGGTGCCCACACAGACCATAAATTCAGAGTCACTCCTAATTCCAGTTTCGCTTACTTGTGCCCCCGTAAGCTCATGACTTCCTGTCGGGCTGTGTGCCCTTCTCTGAGGCGTGGAGCATGGATCACCCCAGCCACGGCCCACCCAGAGGGCAGCAGAATGAGAAAGGTGCTGCTTGCAGGACCCGAATTGGTTTGGGTGTGCGGACAGCAGGGCCCTGAGCACCTGGACACTGTCCTTTGCTGGGGGGTTGGGCTCAGGCCTGGCTTTTCCAAGAGGCTGAAGGACAGTGTTGCGGTGCCCGGACAAGAGGCAGCAGATGCTGTGCACTTTCTCGGAGTGCCTCGTTTCTTGGTCCTGATGGTGGAGCAGGTGGCCCTCCTGGTCAGCTCCTGACCACTGGGAAGTCTCAGCCACCACCTGCATCCATCACCAGCTGCCCTCCCTGGGAGCGAGATGCACCCAGAAGCATCCTTTAAATCCGCAGGCTGCTTCTACCCACACCGTGTCTGTCTGGCCCTCGACAGAGGTGAGTCACATTTTCTCCCCCAAGCCCAGCTTTGGGCATCGTTTCCAGGTGTTTCAGAAGCCTGGTTATAACGCTTTTCCTTTCCACTGACTGTGCTCTTGCTGGACTCCTCCATCTAAGCCATTTTACCCAATTTAGTTCCTGCTTCTTTTCTCTCCTCACCCCCTTTTTCTCTAAGTCTTTGTGGTGGGGAGAAGGGAGGGGGACCCTCAGAGGACACTGAATTTCCAATGCCAGTGCCCTCTGTGGCCGAGGAGCTTGTTAAAGGTTCAGGATCGGTGTTCTGCTAAGGCCTCCAACACCAACTCTTTGCGCGTCTGTGAAGACTGGCCTCGGAGGGACCCAGGTGACTCGGAAGTCTGCACACTGGCCTCTGAAGTCTGCCTCAGCTGCCCATTTGCTTCAGCTGCAGGTCTGCAATAAGAGAGGAAAGGAAGCCTGAATTCTGGCAAGACCACTCCAGTCAGCCACAGCGGCATCACCTGAGAACTTGTCAAGATTCCTGGGCCCCATCTGAAACCTGCTGAAACAGATCTTGGGTAGGGGGACCCCGCCACCTGTCATTGAACAGGCCCTCCAGGTGACTCTGATGCCCACCGAAGAAGGCCAGGCAGGAAGCCCCCTTCATCAACCTCAGGAGAGCATGGTTGGCCTTGACCCTACCTCAGAACAGGCCAGCCATTAGCGCCACTGCCACCGGGACTGGAGAGCAAAGGTGGGTGTGGCCTCCCAGCAGAGTGTCTGAGGTTCCTGGTGTAGTGGTGAGGAGGGAGTCGAGGGGAAGGTTCTGGAATGCAGCCCAACATTCTTAGGGACCTGGAGACCTGGGCCATTCCACAGATCCCCAAGGCAGCACCATCCCCTACCCCTCCAGAGTCAGCATCTTAAAACCCCTTCATTTCCCAGGAAAAACCCAAAGCCTTGGAAAGTTAGGTCACTTACTCAAAGTCTTTCAGAAAATTAGTGGCTGAACCCAAACTCAGGCAGAAGGAAATTGACCTGAATGCAAATTCCAGCTTCTGAGGCTACAGGGATTTGTTAGTTCATTCAGTCATTCAACAAACAGCACCTACAGCCTGCCTGACTCAGTACAAGCTCATCTACACCCAAGCCTGTGTGGTAGAGGTGACCGTTTCCATTTTTCTGATGGAGGGAAATCGAGGCTTCCAAGGGCGAAGTTACTCTCCCAAGGTCCACAGCTTGGAAGCAAGCAGCAGAGTCAAATTAGAACCCAGACGGCCAGCTACAAGCCCAGAGCTTGACCCACGACTGATCTCTCCCATGAAAAAAATCCTAATGGCCAATGCCAACAACCCCTCTTGTCCTCGAGAAAGCCCATGAACAGTGATACGTCCCCAGCAGTTCTCGCAGGGACACAAGCCAGCTCTGTTCCCAGCGGCAGCCCGAGAATGGACAGAAAGGGCAGAGGAGAATCACTGCAGGGGGGAGCTTTGGCTGCGCCCTTACGCTTCACCGAGACTCAGCCCCCGCCTCAGGACCCTCACCCCCTCCTCGGGCCCGGGAGTCCCTCCCCACCCCCAGTTCAGCATGGCCTTGGGCAGGGCTCCACCATTAATTCCAGACACCATGTCTCCTCTATTTATGGGTTTTTTTCTTTGCTCCTGCGGTTCTCCCTGGATGAATGCCCCCTTTCCCTGGATTTACAGCATCCTCCTGCGGTGGGGTTGATGGCACTTTAATGAGAGTTACAGCTGCCTTCAACTGTGACTGCTGCATTCCAATTTATGGCCTGGCCTCCAGGAGTGCAGCAGGACTTCTCCCTGGCGGGAGGGGTGGCCTGGGATGGGGGTGGAGAGTGGAGGACTGCAATCTCCTCCTCGTGCCTGGGGACAACCGGCCCGAGCTCCGAACTAGGGCTCCAGGCTCAAACTGGGACAACAGGGAACATTAAGAATGGGGCCGGGGGAGGGCGTGCACTATAGGTTTGGGAAACAAGATTTCTCAGATTTTCTGGCCACTTCTCCCCCTTCCACGCCTGTGAGAACCATAGTTCTGAACTGGAGGACCCAGGGCAGAGGAAGGTAGAGGCATTCACAGAAGGCCTATTGTTCTCTAGTTGAATCCAGATGTGGATGGTGGGAGGGGGGGAGGGAGGAGGGGAAAGGCGGAGGGGAACTGGGAAAGCGGAACGCCTGGCAGGAGTGCCCGAGATGCCCTGGAATTATTTCTGGATCTCAGTGCCTTCTGATTGGGGTCTAAAAGTGTCACCCCAAATTGGCCTCCATTGTCTCCAGTTAATAGATAGGAGGCGACATTGCCAATGGCTAAGCGCCTATGGAAAACCTGCTGCCGTGTGTAGAGGACTATCAGGTACCTCTTGCTCGGCAGCCCAGACCTCCAGCTGTGTGGACTTGCCCTCTGCCCAACACCTCTGCTACAGGTCCAAATGCAGAGGTGAATGCCTGGACATAGAATACAGTACTTCATTACATTATCACAACAACCCGGGACTTCCCTGGTGGTCCAGTGGTTAAGACTCTGCGCTCCCAATGCAGGGGGTCTGGGTTCGGTCCCTGGTCAGGGAACTAGATCCCACGTGCCACAACTAAAGATCCTGCGTGCCGCAACTAAAAGATCCCACACGCGGCAACGAAAATCCCTCATGCTGCAACTAAGACCTGGTGCAGCCAAATAAATAAATAAATATTTTTAAAAATTATCACAACAACCCGATGAGATAGGAATTATTACTTTTGAGGCTCTCTGTCTCAGAGGTTTAGCTACACATCCAAGACCATACAGCTGGAAAGTGGCAGAACCACAGTTCAGACCTGGGGCTGTCTGACTCCACTGCCCATGCTCTACCACCCACTTTGGAGCCACGGCATTTGCCCAAGACCCAACGTTTCTTAGAAATCTGAAGTTGGCTCAAGTTGGCTCAAAGTTGCCCCAGAGTCATGCCGAAGACAGGCTCCCTGGGGCAAGACCTCGGCCATGTGTTTATAATGCTCCAGCCCGCTTTGCCCTCCCCCGTGCCCGCCTGGGAGGCGGAGTCTGCTCTCCAGGTGGCCTTAGAGAGGGAAGCTGCACCGTCCGGGAAGGCCCAGGGTGTAGATTCCCCTAGAGGCCCTTGACCCTGGAGAGGGGAAAGGCCTGTCCCCGCCCTCCCCAACTCCCTGTTGCCTCATCCTCTCCAGGAACAGGAAGTCCATGATCAGGTCCGAAGGCTCAGCTGGGAGTGGGAGCCAAGGGCTGCAGCAGCGGGGACATCACCCCTGCCCTCCCCACCTGGGGCCGAGCCCACAGGGAACATCTGGCCCTAGGCAAGAGGCTGCGGCTTGGGTGGGACCCAGGGCTGTGCAGCACAGAAGCCCCTGGAGACTATAAGTGGGAGCCCAGACTTCGGAGTCAGACGGCCTGGGTGTGGCCCTAGTTCTGCTGCACTAACTGCGTGACCTTGGACAGAACACCGTGTCTCACTGTGCCCCCCTACAAAGTGGCGGGCATCGTAGTTTCTACCACCTGGAGTGCAAGTGGGTATTGATGGGATGCTGTATTTAAAGCTTTTGTAGTGAGCTCCAGAAATGTTACCTGGTACGTTTCTAGATTCCATTTCCCATGCCACTGCTGATTCCGGTTTCAGTTTCCTTACACTGATTATAGGTAGAAAGATCCTTTGAGATGAAACCATTCAGTTTCCCCAGGTCTCCCCGAACCTTTCATCCCAGAGACCCAAGGGACCGTAGAGGTATTAATTAGCAAAGCCTCGGGACAGGCCCAGGCAGTGAGGGAGCCTTGCTGGCATTAACTGATGCTATCAGATCTTTGCCTAGTCAGGATGGAGCGGTGCAGGCTGCGACAGCCTCTCTGCCCTTGAGATTCACCATCTGCCCAAGACTACACCCCCAGAGTGGCTGTGGTGGGTGAATGGGCGGGCAGCTTCTCCCCTCCCTCCTCTTCACAGGGCCCAGCATGGAGAAGGGCAGGGACGAGCCGGGGGAGAGGCAGGGATGGGGCTACACCTCCTATGAAAGGGTCGGGGCCATGTTCTCAGGCCAGCCAACACGCTTCATGCTATCAATGCCAAGGGCTGTGAGAGATGCCAGTCTCTGGCAATGGCTCTCAACTAATTTAATGAGCCCGGGGAGCCTGTTTGAAATGCAGAGTCCCAAGCAATGCCCTCAGTGGTTGAGGTCCAGGGACCTGTATTTTTAACAAGCACCCAGGGGATTCTGATGAGGCTGGTCTGCAGCACCACACTTTAGAGAACGCCGGTCTGATGTTTGTATGTCCGATATTACTTAGTGCAAAGCCAGGCACACAATAGGCAACAATAATAAATGCTGATTGAAGAAAAAAAAATGAGTGAGTGAGTGGGCAGAATAGAAGGAGACTATGAATGTCTGTACGGTCTTTAACCGAAGATCTGCCTTCCTCTAGGAATTCCCTCCCTCGGGGAAAAGTGGGCCCCTCCTCTCTGGCTCACTCCCTTTTGTGCGTGGGACCAGACTTCTGCTGCTGAAGTTGCAAGTGGCTGCCTAAGTTCTAAGGAAAGTTCTAGTTCACGCAGAAGAAACCCACAGAGTCCTTTTCCCCACCTCAAATCTAACCAGAGAGGTCAGGGATCCCTGAAGATTCTATTTCCAGAAAAATGCAAATACATACAAAGATTTGCCTATAATATCCAGAGTTCTGGACCCTGAAGCTATCCGTGGTTAAGGATCCCTGCTGGGGCATCCTTTGATCTGTGAGTCATTGTTAACTGCAGGGAGGTGGGCAAAGGGGAGGGGAGGACCCCGGAGGAGTGTCTGGACAGAGGGCGAGGCATTCAGGGCTCTGCCCCCACCCAGGGAGAGAATTGGGCGGGAAGCCAAGGTTTGGCCTGGGTTTCTTTGCTTCCTTCTCCATCTCTCCAGGAGAGCTGAGGGGCAGCTAGGGCAGCAGGGGCAGGGCTGGGGGTCTGACAGACATGGGGCAGGAAGCAGCTGAGGTGACCCAAGAGTGTCACAGGGAAGGCAGTAAAGGAAGGAGAGGAAAAGAAGTTTTTCTAAACTCCAGTTGGTGCAGGCACCAGGCTAATTGTGCATCTCATCACATTTAGTCCTCCATATAACCACTAGCAGGAATTCCTATCCCCTTTTCACGTGTGACAGAAGGCGCGGAGGCTCACTGGGCGGGGGAGGGGTATCACTGGCTCAGCTTCACACAGCCAGGAAAAGGCAGAGCCAAGATTTCAAAACCAGGCCTAACAAACACCAAAGCCGCAATCCTCCTTAAACTATGGGACTGGGACAGTCTCAAACTGCAAATTCAAGGGACAGTTTTTGCTCTGTCCTCCTCTGGTGCCACTGACAGCCCTTTCTGAGCTTCCCTTCGGTTATTTGCAGGAAATGAGAAGGAGGTTCCAAATAGACAGTGAGAAGGAGATTCCTTCCCCTCTGCCATCACCCTGAGGGCCCTGACCAGGTCCCCCACCCCGACCCACGCAAGGTCTTGGGTTTGAAAGCTTGCTTGGTCTCCTCTGACTTGTTCAAGGGCATCAGGGCAACCACATACACACAGAGGGACTTTCAGATCCCCTATTTCCAGGAAGAGGCAAAAAGTTACAAATAAAATGAAGAACTAGACTCTTTGTAGATGAGAGAGATGCCGGGACATTTAGGAGGACAGCAGGCAGAGCCCAAAGCCCAAGACCTTGGAGCTGGACTCTGGTTCCAGGTCGAGTCCCATTCCTTTCTGGTGTGACCTTGGCATTCACTTCTCTGAGCTTCAATTTCCTCACCTATTAAATGAGTAATAATACCTGCCTCCCAGAGATATCATAAGAATTAAGTAAGAAAATGAATCCAAAGTTCCCAGGCTCACAGTAAGCAATCGATGAATAGTCATAGGGCCTCTCACCACTTCGTTTTTTGTTTTTGTTTTTGTTTAATTTATTTTATTTATTTATTTTTGGCTGTGTTGGGTCTTCGTTGTGGTTCACGGGCTTTTCATTGCGGTTGCTTCTCTTGTTGAGGAGCACGGGCTCTAGGCGTGTGGGCTTCAGTAGTTGTGGCACGCAGGCTCAGTAGTTGTGGCTCGTGGGCTCTAGAACACAGGCTCAGTAGTTGTGGCACATGGGCTTAGTTGCTCCACGGCATGTGGGATCTTCCCGGACTAGGGCTCGAACCCGTGTCCCCTGCATTGGCAGGTGGATTCTTAACCCCTGGGCCACGAGGGAAGTCCCACCACTTCGTTTTTAACAAGTGGGGTATTTGGGGAAAGTAAATTGAAATTCCAAATAGGAGACATGTAAAATGAGAAATAATTTTTAAAAGCTAGGAGTTGATTGAATCACCTTCTTTTCTCATCTGTAAAATGGAAATCATTATAGTACCTACCTCAAAGCGTTGTTCAGGATTTGATGAAAACGCATGAAAAGCCTCTGACATCCTCCAGCAGAATATTAGCGCATATAAGTGATTCCTATAACTGATCAGGCTCTTCTGATTTGCACAGGGATGCTATACGCAGGTCAGAGAAACTGTCCACACTGAGGAAAAGTAGAAAGCTTAAATTCACGTCAAAGAGATTTGTGTTGTACATTAGAAAGAACATTCTAGTTGAAAGCTGGCTAAGATCCTGTATTTACACAGTAATAAATGAGTTCCCTCAGGACATGATGGGATCCTTTCCCTTCACAGACATTAAAAGAGATGGAACATTCCGTTTCAGAGGCTGCTGTATATGGCCCTGGCTGGAGGCACGAATCAATGCTTACGTCCAGGGGGTCAATCTTTGCAAAGAGCACTGTTATTATTCATATTCTAGTGATGCATTTTAGAATCATATTCATATCTCCTTTTAAATCTTTTCTGCAAGATCATATAGGAGAAAAATGATAACAAATGATTAGAGTGAGCTATCAACTGTTTAGACACGGCGTGCTCCATAACTATTAAGAATGACACGTGAACTGTGGCAATATATGGAAATACAGGTATGAAATGATGTTGAGAAAAGCAGAACAGGAAACACAAAGCTTGCCCTGATAGCTTCATAAGAGCCCTAAAGCTCAGAAGGTACTTTGAAATAAATATTGATCAGGTTTTATTTTCTCTCAAGTAGTCTAAAACCATTGTATGCATTTAAAAATATATAGACAAATATATATATATATATATAAATATATATATATAGGTGAATATATATATACATGTATTCACCTATGTGATGAATGTGGAGCACAGAGGATTTTTAGGACAGTGAAATACTCTGTATGATACATTATGATATCACCATTATGGTACATAACGGTGGATATATGTCATTACATATTTGTGCAAGCCCATAGGATGTACAACACCAAGAATGAACCCTAATGTAAACTACAAACTTTGGGTGATAAAGATGTGTCAATGGAGGTTCATGGATTGTAAAAAAGGTACCACCCTGGAACAGAATGCTGACAGTAAAGGAGGCTGTGTGTATGGGGCAGGGAGAATACAGGAACTCCATACTTTCTACTCGGTTTTGCTGTGAACCTAAAATCGCTGGGAAAATAGTCTACTGGAAAGATGCTTTAAAGTCCTATTGAGATAATTGAAAGTGCACTAAATGTATGTATTATCATATTGTTTTCCCATGGTGTATTTTTCCATTTGTTCAGAAAAATAAAATAAACCTCTTTTAAAAAGTCATGACACTGGGCTTCCCTGGTGGCACAGCGGTTAAGAATCTGCCTGCCAATGCAGGGGACACGAGTTCGAGCCCTGGTCCGGGAAGATCCCACATGCCACGGAGCAACTAAGCCCATGCGCCACAACTACTGAGCCTGCACTCTAAAGCCCGTAAGCCACAACTACTGAAGCCCACGTGCCACAACTACTGAAGCCCGCGCACCTAGAGCCCATGCTCCACAGCAAGAGAAGCCACCGCAATGAGAAGCCCGCGCACCACAATGAAGAGTAGCCCCCGCTCGCCGCAGCTAGAGAAAGCCTGCGCGCAGCAACAGAGACCCAACTCAACCAATAAATAAATAATAAACATTTAAAAAAAAAAAAAAAGTCATGACACTGATGGTGGTTCTGAGATCCCCAGTTTGGGGAAGGAGGGTGTTCCTTTTTCCATTATGTAAGGAAGAGATGTGATCTCCCCCACCCTTCTGGCCCCAGCTAGGACCTGACCTTCCCTATTTACGATCTAATCGGAGGCAGAGAAACATGCTAAAGACCCTGAGCAGCACCTGTGATGGGAAAGCTGATGACTCCGGTCAGATATGGCCCCTGTCCAGGCCCAACTCACTCGTACTCAGCTCCCTGACGAGAAGCAGGATCTCACCCAAAGCCATAACAGGTACATTCATTTTGTAAGAGCAGTAAAAACCTGGCTAAACATCTGACTTTTCTAATTTTTAAAAAATAAATTTATTTATTTATTTTTGGCTGCGTTGGGTCTTCGTCCCTGTGCGCGGGCTTTCTCTAGCTGCAGCGAGCGGGGGTTACTCTTCGTTGCGGTGCTCAGGCTTCTCATTGCGGTGGCTTCTCTTGTTGCCAAGCATGGGCTCTAGGCGCGTGGGCTTCAGTAGTTGTGGCACACGGGGTCAGTAGTTGTGGCTCGCGGCTCTAGAGCGCAGGCTCAGTAGTTGTGGTGCATGGGCTTAGTTGCTCCGCGGCATGTGGGGTCTTCCCAGACCAGGGCTCGAACCCGTGTCCCCTGCATTGGCAGGCGGATTCTTAAACACCACGCCACCAGTGAAGTCCCTCTTTTTTTTTAGTAATAAATTTCCTCAGGGCTTTGCATAAAGAAAAGGATATGTACCCATGAAAAATGTAATAAACGCAAGGCATACACCCTGCCAGGTCCCCTCATTTTGCTGCAGGTTTATTGCCTAAGGTCTCTGCTGGAGCTGAGGGCGTGGCTCCGCAGAGCAGGAGGAAGGCCCCTCTTCTCCAAGGTCTCCAAGGGTGCCCCACGGTGATGGAGTTACTGGTGCGTGAGGGGACCCGATGCCCTCAGGGACACACATCTGTATCTCCCTCCATCTGTGCTTTCCAGCAGTAGGGAGCAGTGCTGGCCTCTGCAGATGGCCTGAGGGCTTCCGTTTTGATGACATGGCCCAGCCTGCTACCCGGGGGGGCCCTGTTCTCTGTGGACCACATGACCAGTGAGATTCTTGAGAGCAAGGACTATGTCTCAGGTCCTCACCTGCACGGCTCAGTGCCAGGTACACAGGGCTGTAGAAAACCTCATTATCGAAACCCTCTGTGCACAAGGTGCTATGCTGGGCTCAAGGGGAATACAAAGATGAGCCAGTACACCCTGCCCCAGCCATGAAAGGGAAACCCTGTGTGGCATCACAGAGGAGGCTAAAGCTGGCTTCTAATCTGAGCAGAGCCACTAATAGCGGGCCTCAGTTCTTTTATTTATTTATTTATTTATTTATTTATTTTGTTGCGGGGTGGGGCACACTGCACAGCATGCAGGATCTTAGTTCCCCGACCAGGGATCGAACCCGTGGCCTGAAGTGGAAGCTCGGAGCCCTAACCACTGGACCACCAGGGAATTCCCCCTCAGTTCTTTTTATACCTTCTGGTTCAAGAACAAATGCTGTGGAATCATTAACACAAAAGGCAAAGGGTGAAAAGTACCTGAAAAACTGCCCAAAAAGTAATGTAAGGGCTTCTTCCCCAGGCTTCCCAATCTCAATCCATGGTGCTGCCCAATGGCCCAAGCCAAATGTCCTTGACCCTCCCTCTCCCTCACCCCAAGTCCAAAGAAACATCAAATCCTATTTCCAAATTCTAGTTCCAAAATGCAGCTGAAGTCCAACACCTCTCTCACCTGCTGCCGCCACTGTGGTCCAAGCCACAATGACCTCTCCTCTGGATTGCTGCAATCCACTTGCACAGTGACCTTTTCAAAATACAAGTCTGCTCATGTCACTCCCTTATATAATACCTTTCAGTGACTACCCCCCGTTCTTAGGAAAACAAAACAATACTCACATCCTAACATTGCCTGCAAGGTCCCGCATTATTTCCAGCAGCTCTCCTCCCCTCATCTCACCTCAGGCACTTGGCGAAGTTTCTGGGAAGCCCACCAGGGTCAGGCCCATACCTAAGCCATTCCCTTTGCCTGGAATATCATCTTTGCATATCAATCCTGATTCATCTTTTAAGTCAACCTAGACATTGTGGGTCTAAGCTAGAGTCTCCTCTAGTTCTCCACAGTACCAGTTACAATTATAATTTAAATATTTGTTTCTGCACTTCTTTTTTTAATGTCTAGTTGCCTTGCAGCTGTAGGTTCCATCGCAGGATAAGGAAATGCTGCATCTGCTTTGTTCCACTGCTGTGGCCACAGCGTCTAGCAGAGTATGTGACTAGATGACTGACTGGCTGACGGATGGATGGATGGATGGAGCGATGGATGGATGGATGGGTGGATGAGTATCCAGGTAGGAGAGTAAGAAAGGCCCCCGGAAAGAACCAGCATGGAGAAGAAGATGGTTATGTTTGAGAACTTCAAGAGTCCCTGGTCTAGAATCGATGAGCCGAGATGTACCTTCTCTGGCATTTCTGATCATTCAGGCTTCCTTTTCCTTCCTAAAAGTCACTGACTCAGCCCAACTTCATCTAAACTTCCCCTCAGCCCAATTTTCTGCCTGGGGAGAATGGCTGCTCACCCAGCAGTCCCAGCCTCTCTGCCCTTCCCGCTCTCTATCCTGGCCGCTGCCTCTCCAGTTCACTTTCCCACCACGCCCTTGGATTTATGTAACCAAGTAGCTGTGTGATGCTGTAAAACTAATTTGCACTTCTGCTTGGGCAGAGCAGTGACTGGAGCTTTGCAGTGGCCTTGAGAGGTAGAGGCGAGCACCTCACCCCATCCCCAGGTCCCTCTCAGACTCAAAGCACGAGTGGCCAGTCCCATCGGCAAGGGCCCAGCACCGAGCAACTGTACCATAACCCAACCCAAACGCCAGTCACAGAAAGAAATTAAAAGAAAAATCCTATCACTGTTGCAAAGTCAAGCTCCCTATCGCATTCTCCCCATCTCCAGATAGAGGTCACTGGTTCCGTTTCCCTTTCAGCCTCCTGCAGGGCTCCGTCAGCACCTGTTTTCTTGGACAGGGATTGGGAGATGGTATGGCATTTCTCTTCCTGCCAAATTGAGGCACCCTAAGATCGAAAAGCAAAGGGGAGGTGCTTGCCCAGGTGTTGCTGCCCACTTCCCAGTTTCAGTGGTCTCGGTAGCATAAACTGGAAGACCTAAAGAGAATAAATAGAAAAAGTGTTCCGGAAGGAGTTGTGCGTGTGTGTGGAGTGTGGGCCGGGGAGGGGGGAGCCTGTGTAGGTCAAACAGGGACTTAATAGTTGATATAAGAGGAGTGAATAAACAGTTTAAAATAATAATAGCCACCATTTCTTGGGCCTCTACTATATGCCAAACACGTTGTGAAGTGTTTTGTACATAATGTTTCATTTAATTTTCAAAACAACCCAGTGAGGAAAGCATTTATGCACCCATTTTACAGATGAAGAAACAGGCTCCCTGAATCACACAGCTCCTGAGTGGCCAAGCTCCAGGATTGAGATGCTGATGCCCTTGCTTTGAACCACGACTCACAACTGCTTTCCTAGGACTAGGGATCAGAAAGGAAGGAAATTGGTTTACGGTGTGGCAGAGGGCTTGAGATTAGACATTAAGAACGTTCTGACAACGAGGGCTGTTCGGTTGTAGTCAGAGTAATTGGGCTTGTTAGAGCTCTTCCTCTGAGGGTCTTTACGTTTAAGATGAATGAATGCTTCTATGCCTGGCTGGTTTAAGGGAAGCAGTCTCTGTTCCCAGCATGGGGCTGTCCTGTTTGAACTAACTGACAGCCTCACTTGGGTACAAGATTGCCACACTTGGAACCATTAGATTACAGAAGAAGATAGCACAGGATGCGTGTCCGAATGCGGTGGAAGAAAGCAAGGGCCATAGGCAGGCAGATGCTACTGTGATTAAAAGCAAGGGCTTTGTGGTCAGGCGGCCTCGTGTTTGAATCCCTGCTGGCTCCCCTACTTGTGTGACCTTGGGCATGCTACTTAACCTCTGGAAGCCTCGGTTTCCTAGTCAGTAAAAGGCGGCTAAGAATAGAACATACTTTGGAGGGTTGCCACGAAAATTAAATAAGATGATACATGTAAAGTGCTTGGCACAGAACTTGGACATAGTAAGAACACAGTGAATGGTAGCTGCTATAATAATTGTTATTGTTGGAGTTCAGAGCCGGGAGAGAATAGTGCAGAGCTGTAGGTCAGTAGCTGAGAAAGTCTTCCTGGGAAACTCAAGTTTTGTCCTGGATCTTGAAGAGTTGGTCAGGCAAAATCAAAAGGAAGGAGAGGGACAGAGGGAAGGCTTACATAGTGGAGTGAGACTACAAATTCTCTATCCTAAAAGAAAAATCTAGTTTGATCTGTGGTTGAACTCAAGAAGGACATTGATTATGGGGAAGAGGCGGTAGGAAGAGATGAGGTCTTCTACCCTTGTTTCCAAACCCAGAATTTGAATAGAGACAAAGACAGCCTACACCTAGAAAAGAAACCAAACACAGGCCAACCAAACAAGGCTTCTTTGTTTACTTCTTCCAGGATCTCATTGGGGAGAAGATGAAGGGGCCTAGGAATATGGCTGGGGGCAGAGCTGATGATGGATGGGGGACAGGATCTGAAACAGAGGAAGTTAGGAAATGTGGGTGAGGCCCTAATGACTCACGTGGGAAGACCTATCTCTAAGGCTGGATTGGGATGAGTGTCCTGTCAGGCAGGAGGCCAGTTTTGAGACCCTGGGCACCTCTCCAGCCCTGCCAGCTCAGAGTGGGAAGCCCTAGGGGAGCAGTCTTTGTGCTAATCCACTGTTCTCTGACTGCCTGCCTTATCTCCATAATGGGGAGATAAACTCCTTTGGGACCAGGATGTTTCCCCAGGAAAGATGCTGTTTGTTTTAGACCCTCTAAGCTTAACCCTCTGTCAAGTACCAGCTATCCATCCCTGATATCAAGCATCACTGGGCGTTTGTTTAAAATGCAAACTTTCAGTTCTTTTTCCTAAGGAGTCTGATTGACTAGATTTAGGAATCCAGGTATCTGTGTTTTTAACAAGCACCTAGGTGATTCTTTTGATAAGGCAAATTTGAAAAACATCAAGTTAGATAATCTCTTGAATCACTTTCAGTCTTAAATTTAGGCAGCAAAGCGTAGTAAGAAGAGCTCTGGGTTCGCAGTAAGGAGGTGGGTTCTGGGCCCCACCCTGCCTTTCAAGGGCATCTGGTCTGCTGGTGTCTTCAAGGTCCCTGGGTGCCGGGGTACCTGTTGTCATCTTTGGTACTAATAAGAACCCTGTGCTGGGGAAAACCTAGAAGGGAAGGAGGCTGCAGAGCAGAGGAGGGTATTCACCATCTGTGATCAAGATCTTGGAACGAATAGGGGGACCTAGAATAAACAGAAGTGAAAGGGACATCAAGGAACAACAGGTTCAGAGCATCCCCCTGGGGTTGTCTCTTCCGGGATTGGCAGGACTTTGTATGTCTCAGCAACTCCCACTATATATACCCAGGGGGACATGTAGGCCCAAAGAATTTTTTAAATGTGCCAAAAGCACAGAGTTAATCAGAGAAAGCAGGAATCCAGACCCCTCCTGCCTTCGCCCAGTTCGTTGATGGGGCGCATGGCAGGGCAGTCATACTTTCTTGGGGCTTGTGGGAGAGCCTCTGATGGTCAAGAGCATTTTGAATCCCCAGACACTCTCCAGAATGGCCTAGAATGTAACATTTCCCTGAATCTGCTTGGCCTATTACTGGGAGAGAGAATGGGGGTCTGGGGAGGTGGGCAGGACTGGGGAAAGGTCGTGAATGGGGAAAGTGAGGGCAACGAGACAGAAAAGAAACTGCACAGGGGTTCACAGAATGCGGCCCTTTGAGGGCCACCATGTCAGAGAGGTGCCCTGACTGATCAAGATTTCACACCTGACGGATGTCAACGCCAGCAGAACCCCAGCCCCTCTCTCCCGACCCAGGGCAGTCAAAAGTCTGAATGCGAGGCGAGGTCTGATTTTGCAGGAGCTTTGTAGAAATTCGCTTCGTCAGAGAAACTAAAAGACCAAACAAAACCCCTAAAACACCAAGCCCGAGTCTTTCATCCACGTGGCACAAGAACAAGCCAAAAAAAGGGAGGCGGGGGAAGAGTCACCCGTCCCGCCCCTGCTGGGAGGAAGGGATTCGCTGGGAGAGTCAACTCCTGGGCCAGCCCGGTCGCTGCCGGGCGCGGCGGGGAGGGAGGGCGATTGAGAAAGCCCTGTCCCCACAAGGCCGCCTTGCACCGGTCACCTCGGCCCGCGCCGCCCCCGTCCGCGGCCGCCGCTGAGCGCGGGGAGCCTCCGCGGGCCCTTTAAGGGCCGAGAGGTGCGCGGTCTCTTTAAGGCAGGTCCTGGTGGTTTCTGTTTTCTGAAGGAAGTGACGGGGGGTGGGATTGAATGAAAAGTGCAAAACAGAGTCTCGGAGCGCCGGAGTCAGGGGCCGTGGGAGCCAAGGCACTGGGCCGGGGGGGCGGACGGGCCCTGGGAGCGCGGTGTCCGCCTCGGAGCCACCGGGGGACGCGCGACGGAGCGCAGCCCACGTGCGTCGGCGCCGCGTCGCGGGCGCCCCGCGGCTGAGCCCCCCGGGAAGCCGCGCCCCGGCGCCGCGAACTAGCCTCCAAGTTAGGGCGAAGTTTGGCCGAGCCGCTCCCCGCCCGCCCGCGGCGCGCCGGGACCGCGAGGGCGGAGGCGGTCCCCGGGGATGCGCCCACCCGGCCGCGGCGGGGTCCCCCCGGCGTCCCCTGCGCTGCTGCTGCTGCTGCTGCTGCTGGGGCTTATGCAGCTGCTGGGGGCGCCGCGCGGCGTGGGCGCGGGGACCGGGGCTGGCGCGCCGTCTGAGCTGCGGGTCCGCGTGCGGCTGCCCGACGGCCAGGTGACCGAGGAGAGCCTGCAGGCGGACAGCGACGCCGACAGCATCAGCCTGGAGCTGCGCAAGCCCGACGGCACCCTCATCTCCTTCACCGCGGACTTCAAGAAGGTGAGGCACCCTCGCTCACCCCGGGGGACCTGCGTGCCTGAGCTCTCCGGGGTCTCAGTCGCACCGAGGCCAGCAGACGGAAGACTGGGCCAGGAGAAGGACGCGACTTAGACAGGGTCACGCCGGGCTCTTATCCACACCTCTTTGCCCTGCTCCCCAGCGCCTAGACCCGGCCCTTCATTCTCCCCCACGAACTGCTCTGCTGCCTTTCCGATTCTCCCCTCCAGCCTTTCACTTCTTCTCTCTGGGTGCCCAGGCCACCAGACCAGCTCCCCACTTCGTCTTTCAGCTCTCCGAGAGCCCTCTAGGTGCAGACCCTACTTCAAGGGAGTCAGTGTTAATAACCCCGTCTCCCTTTTGGGAGTCATTTTCTCAGGCTCTATCACGGAAAAATCCTGGGCCAGGCATCAGAGGTCCTGGGTTCTCGCTGTGTGACCTAGGGCAAGTTCCTTTCCTTCTCCGGGCCTCCTTTCTCACCTCTGTACAGAGCAAGGGGGTGGCGCCAGGCCTCCCAGCCCTGACATCTTGGAGGCTATGTACCACCTCTCCTTGTTTCACTTTCCTGGGCTGGGGAAGGGGGTTCCTGGGAAGAGCTGCTTGTCCCATGTCCCTCCCAAGCCGAGGAGAAGCCGCTTCTCCTCTTTGGTCTGAAAGTCTGGTAAACTTGTAGCGGAAGACCCAGGGAGAGGCCCCAGATGAGGTCCCCAGGCTATGGGAGAGGTGCCACCTCTCACCCTGCTTGGCAGGAGGGCTGGCCAACCCCCAGTTTTGGCCTAGATTGTGGGGAAGAGGGTAGAGACAGCCTCTCCTCAGTGTGTGTGTGTGTGTGTGTGTGTGTGTGTGTGTGTGTGTGTGTGTGTGTGTGTGTGTGGTGGAGGGAACCAGTAGGTGGGCCTGGCCCCCCAGGATTGGGGCTGGGGTAGAGAGTGGAGGTGCTGGGCTTCTCAGGAAGTGGGCCTGGAAGGGCGGTGAGTGACTGACTAACGGTGACCCAGCAGCAGGAATCCTGGAGGGGAGGAAGGTGGGTGAGGTGTAGGTACACAAAGGGAGTCTCCTGATCACCTAAAGTCCCCCTCCCCAAGTCCCTCTCCTGATACAGAGGCCCTGTGAGGCTCTGTCTCTGGGGGAGTGGAGAGGTGAGGCCGATGACACAGCCAGCAGCTGGGGAAGCCCAGGGCGGTGGGACTGTTGCCTGAGCCACCTCTCTCTCCTTCCTCTTAGAGACTGGGATCTGGGGGGGGAGGGGGTAGAGTTTGGAGTGTCAGCTAGGGACCGAGCAGAATCGCTGAAGATAGTACCAGGTGGGTGGGTGGTGATTCTGTGGACGGTGGAGGTGGGGCTTGACGGCCGATCTGTCCCTGGACTATTGAGTTGTCACTGACAAGGGATGTAGGGGAGACCAGTGGCGGGTGGGAGGTTGGAGGGGGGAGGGGCGGTTGAGTGTCGCAATGCGGAGGACTTTGCGACCCTTCCTCACTGAGCAGGCCCAAGCTAGGTTCTCAATTCAGGTAGGGGCAGGTGAGTTTGTGTGTGGAGAGAGGGAAGCTGACAGGGCCAGAACACCCCCAGAGTCCCCACTTAAACTCCAGGGGAATTTTGTCAAGTCCCTTCTTTTCCTAGAAAACCCAAATAGTGGCTGGACCCTCCCCAGGAGACAGGGATCTAATCTTCCCCTCTGACCTTCCACTGAAGCCCTTTGTCCCTGTGAGTGAGCCTCAGGCCAGCCTGAGTCTCCCACCTTCCTGCCCACTGCGCATTGTTCTGTGGCTGTGCTGAAACCCTAGAGAGACTTCCCCGACCCTGGCACCTCTCTGGCAGCCAAGGCTGTGGCTAGGACACCGGTGAAAGAGTCAACGGGTAGAGCTCAGCTTTTACAGCCTCTAACTGCAGCATGAAAGATTTTATTGCTCTACCCTGAGGGCGAGGGGAGGGGAGAGGCGGGGTGGCAGTGGGGTGAAGGCCTGGGGATTGGGGCTGAGGGTAGAGTAGGGAGCTGATGGCCCAGTTAGAGAATCGATTCGGAGCTGATTGTAAGAGCCTCATTTTTATTATTTTTTTATTATTTTATTTTATTTTATTTTTTCCTTGTTAGTTATTTTAAATATAGCAGTGTGTACATGTCAATCCCAAACTCCCTAACTATCCCTCCCCCCAAACCTTACCCTCTGGTAACCGTAAGTTCCTTCTCTAAGTCTATGAGTCTGTTTCTGTTTTGTAAATAAGTTCACTTACAGCATTTTTTTTTTTTTAAGATTCCGCATACAAGCATTATTTCTCTTTCTCTGACTTACTTCACTCAGTCTGACAATCTGTAGGTCCATCCATGTTGCCGCAAATGGCATCAAGAGCCACATTTTAATCCCCGCAGCGGTTCACACCACCACCCAGGTTTCCAGAGTCTGCTTTTCAGGTTAACCTCTGACCCAGAAGCTGACATTTCACACCCACCCCTGGCATCTCCAATTTCATCAGCAAGGGAGGGAATTGGGAGTGCAAAGTACCGAAAGGGAACCAGCTTTCCAAGGTCCCCTCCAACTCTTGGGTTTCTCAGATGGTCTGGGGCAGGGTGGAGTTGGGGAAGGCTGGGCGTGGGGTGGAACAGCCTTTATCCACACCCCAGTCCACTGTCTGCATTGGCCAGAGCAGCTTTTATACGGGATCCTTCTGGGGTGGGTCACCTCTCTTGTTGCCTGCCCAGTCCTCAAGATCTTTGGCAGCTTTCCACGAGAAGCTTCTATCTAGAAGTAATGACTTTTCCTGTAGGAAAAAGTCCTGGACGTGGTGTTTCTTTTGTTTCATGTACCAAATCCATTTGGGGTGGTTTGGGAACAGTCCCTAGTCCACTTGGGAATAGTGACGTTGGCCATTTTGCACCTTTGGGAGACAGTCCAGACTGAAATGAGACAGACCTGGTTTAACCCTGGGCAAGCTACCCGATCTGTCCAAGCCTTCATTTCTTCATCTGTAAAATGGGGATAATAATGGTACCGATCCCATGGCCATTGTGAGGACTAAACAGGGCAATGCATATGAAATACTCACTGTGTGTCAGCTGCTGTACTCAGAGCTCCAGAAATAGAAGCCAGTAACTTTCATAATCATGGCTCACGTCGCATCTCAACATGGACCTTCCCCGCTAAGCCTGGGTGCAAAGGGGTTGAATGACCGACCCAAAGTCACACGGAAGGTCAGCACTGAGCCTGGAAGAGCCTTAATCCTTCATCATAACCTTCTCTTTGAAGCTCCATATATTAGAGTTCTCCCACAAAACAAATAATAGGGTAGAAATACAGATCTCCAGAAAGAGATTTTATCATGAGGGGTTGGCTCCTACGGTTATGGATGCTGAGTCCCACGGTCTGCTGTCTGCAAGCTGGAGGCCCAGGAAAGCCCATGTAGTTCCAGCCTGAGTCCACAGGCCTGAGAACCAAGCTCACTGATGTCTGAGGGAAGGAGAAGATGGATGTCCAGCTCACACAGAGAGAGCAAATTTGCCCTTCCTCCACCTTTTTTGTTCTATTCACACCCTCAACAAGTTGAATGATGCCCACCCACCCTGGTGAGGGCCACCTTCTACTCAGCCTACTACTTAAAATGCTAATATCTTTCCGAGACAGACACACCCAGAAATAATGTTTTGCCACCTATGTGGGCATCTCTTAGCCCAGTGAAATGGAAACATAAAGTTAACCATCACACACCAAAATTGCTGGCCAGCCCCTCAGCAGGGAGCAGCCGTCCCTGTCCTGTCAGTCTACTCAGGGCAGCAGCGAGGCCCTTATGCTGGATGAAATGCAGCCCTCTGTCTGGATGATCTCACCACACACCCCCCCCACACACACACCACCCACCCCCCTCTCCCTGCCCCTTCCACCCTCTCTGTTTGCCTCTGCCGGGATGGGTCTCTAACATGGCCTGGCCCTCCCCACACTGCCACACTGGACCTGAAGCCAGTAAAGCTGTAACAGTGATCAACCTGCTGTAGGACACGTAGCCCGGAGCCCGGGCAAGGATGACAAACTCCACAAGCAGCTTGGAGCGACCAAATCACCATCATGAGTGACTGTAAGCCCTGCCCACAGGCTGCTGCCCGTCAAGCAGATCAGGCCGCAGCTCTCAAAGAAGTGACGTAGCTCAGCGACTCCCAAACTTTGCTGCACATTTGAATCGCCTGGGGAGCTTTAGAAAACCCCGAAGCCCAGGCTGCACTCCAGACTAATTAAGTCCGACTGTCTGAGGGTAGGAACCAGGCAGCCAGATTTTTAAAGAGCCCCTGGTGATTGCAATGAGCAGCAAAGTTTGGGAAGCACTGGCTGGCCTAGCTGCTCCGGGGAAGGAGGGACTTGGAGGAGGTTCCAGGTTAGACTGTTAAACGAAGGTAGATCCCAAACTCAGTCACTTCGTTGAAACCTGTCATTCTACCCACAATAATCCCTAATGTGTTTAAACAGCATATAGACTTGAGGCTTAATTCTCCGTGCCCTCAGTGCAGGAACTATAATTCATCATACACTCTCAACAAGCAGTGCTCTTCCTGAGAATCCAAAGCCTATGTATGTAATTATACCCGATTGTACAGACTTACTGGGCATATTACTAGCGGGCATGTCACCATCCCGGCTTTTGGTCTGACAGCCCTCTTGGTCCCCGTCCCCCAGGCTGCTGTTCCCGTTCAAGTGTCTCTTTCCCCTCTGTCTCCCAGTGTGAGTGTCTAAAAGCTGAGGGAGGGGATGAGTCATGTTCAAGCGGTTTGGTGCTGACCGGACCGGGAGGGTGGGGCTGAAAGATAAGAGAAAGTCATGAGCAGCTGCATGGGGGTTGGGGGGGGTCATGGCTGCAACGGGAGGAAGGAGCCACATCCAAATGTGTACAGGGAGGGGGTCAAGAGGGGCCTCGGGCTGGCGCCAAGATAAGGGGAGCCATATAACAGGGTGGGTGAGCTCGAGGTCGCTCTGAGGGACCCAGGGAGATCGGAAACTTGCGCCCTGCCCTGGGCCCCGATGGGTGAGTGGGAGCCGATGGGTGAGTGGAAACCAGAGGAAGGAACGGTCCAGAGAGCACCAGCGTCCCTGCCCTGGGGCTCCCCGTCTTGGTGGGGGGAGCAGCTTCAGCCTGTGAGAGGTAGTCAGCAAAGATGTGGAATGTGCAAATGGCCACGTTGCTGCCTGAGGCTGTTTATTCTAACAGGATATCACATCACGGGATTGTCAGACAGGACAAGCTTTTAGAGTCCAGTCTCCCCCTACCCTGCCTGTGTTCGGTCCCTGCAGTTTGGTGATTTGTAGTAGGGGTATTTGTTGGAGAGGATGTCTTTTGGGGGGACAGAGGGCAGTAGAGGTGCTTGCAGGAGAGGCCCAGAGTTTTTTGGTGTCCAGGGTATTTCCCCACCCTGGCAGTTCATGAGACGTCACCAGAAAGAATGATCCGGCTTGTGTCCATGGGACCCTCCGGTCTACCAGCAGTCCCTCTGCCGTGTCTGAGGAATTCCTCCCTGCATCAGGGGTCAGCAGCCCTGCCCCGAGGTTCAGCCCAGCTCCTGGAGTCTGGCAAGCATCTCCCACCCCCCGAATGCCTATGTCCAGATGGAGTCCTGGCAAAAGATCCCGGGTCGGGCAGTGAGGACTGCCACCTGGGACAAGTAAGTGGCCTGTTGGGATGATGGGGAGAGGCAGAAGTGAGGTTCTTCCTACGAGGCTTCCCAAGGTACACAGAGGTGGTGATGGTAGAAAAACGGAGGCCAGCTTTGAGGTAAGAATCACATATATCTGAGCTGTCAGATCACACACTGACAGTTGCTTTCACACACCTGGCCTCATTCGATCCTCACCACTACATCATGCAGCAGGTATTGCTTCCATTTTGCAGATGTGCAAACTGAGGCTCAGAGCTCTAAAGTGACTTGGACAAGATCAATAGCTAACGATCCAAGATTGGGACCCAGGGAGCCTTCCACTATATTCTGACTGCCTGTGCTACTATGGCATAGAAATGGGTTCCTTCTAGAAGGCTGAAGAAACCTGAATAGGGGAGGGGAGAGGGAAGAAGGAGACTGAAAAAAGCCTTGGTGCAGAGGAACAAATCTACAGAGAAAACCTCCTCTGTACAGATTTGGTCTGCGCCCCTCCCCCAGGCTCATCACAATTCCCCCACCCCACCCCTCCCACGAATTTTAAGTTTTGACCCCTTCACTGTGCCTGAGACACTCCCCGTTCCCCTCCCGCCATGGCCTCTGGAGAGATGGGGGGTGGCGGTGAGGGGACCATTTTTAAAACATCTCACAGATACTACTGAGCCCTCACTGTACATTTTTCTGCCCTTTACCAGCTGTGTGACTTGACAAATCACTTAACCTCTCTGAGCCCCAGGTTCAGACATGGCACAAACCCAGTGTGACGCTTGCAGGCGTGTTGTGGGAAGTGAGTAAGAGGCCTCAGCCAAGCAGAGGCTGGCGAAGGCACGTGAGAAGAGAAATAGCAGTTCTAGCCAGGGCCCCAGCCCTCCTTGCTCACGCGCCGCCGCCGTTAAGCAGATGGTTCCTGCTCTGGGGACCAAAGCATTATTAGGATTCCCATCCTTTCAGCTGGCAAGCGTTGAAGTGGCTGCCACCAAGGTTCCCAGGAAGGGCTGTGGGCGGGGGAGGCGCTGGGGCTGGGAATGCAGGTGAGAGGGAAGCGTGGCGCCCCACCTCAGGAGCCCTGAGCCAGCAGGACATTGGGGCGCAGTTGATCCACATAAAGCCACACATTGTTCCCGGGGCAGTCGGGACAGTAGTGACCTTTGGGATTTGGCTGACAGAACACTGGGGGCACTGGGAGGGGGCAGGCGGCAGTGCCCCCAGCTGGTGGCGGCACTAATGTCCTGTAACAAGAAGCCTCTGTCCGGGCCTAGCCCTGAGGGTCTGCAGGCATCTCGTAATGGGGGCAGCCTACGTCCCGGGCACCGGCCAGGGAATGTGCTTGGCCTGGCCTTGGGTTGAGTCCATCCGCCTCTGTACCTGCTTGGAGAGACAGGGCAGAGGGGCCAAGGTGCCCCTGAGTGTGCCCCGGGGCAGCCAGCATGGGGAGAAGAGGGCATTGGCTCCTGGCTGCCCCTCCAGGGCGACCCCTCACCTCCCCAGTGCAGTGAAGTTGGCTCCTCTCTAGCCATAAAGCAGCCCCAGCCAGGAGCCGAGCAATAGATACTTGGGTTGGCTCAGCCCGGGCCTCAGAATCACACACTCCGGCGTGACGGGAAGGAGACCAAGATGGTAGAGGAAACTCCCAGGAGACAGCGCCAGCCATCCAAGGGCAAAGAGGAGAGGGGAGTTGGTGCTTTTGGAGACCCTGGAGAGATGGCCTTCAGCCTGGGCTGTGCACCCACCGTGGCACGGAGGTGGGCTAGGAGAGGGGCTTTGAGGGAAGGGCAGCTCCTCCATCCGGCCCTCTTAGTTTCCGGGTCCCCTGTGGTGCAAGGCTGGGCTGGCAGCAAGGTCTGAGACAGGACAGACCCCCCACCGCTCCCCACGGGGGCGCTGAGGAAGGCCCCTGGGAGGGTGGGGAGCTGGGAGCTGGTGATGGGAAGGCAGCAGGAGGGCAGAGGAGGAGGGGAGGTCGGCCAGGCTGGGGCTGGGGCAGCGAACGGAGGAACCGATGCTGGTCGGGAGAGAGCATGCCTGCGAGGGGGTGTGCGTGCCTTGAGGGGAGAGTGACAGCATGTGTGCAGAGGCTTGTGTGTGAGATGGAGTGCGAGACGTGGCGTGTGAGACTTTGGGGGAATTCAAGGAGGGAGGGAGGGTGTGGGAGAGACTGTCGGGAGAAGGTGGGCGTGTGAGACAATCTGTGAGGGCTGCCACGTGTGACTGCGAGAAAGGGGGAGATGGGGAGGCTCCCGGGAGAGGCTGTGAGGGAGGAAAGTGCTCATAGGAGCAACGATGTGAGGGAGAAGGGACCGCACAGCCGAGCCGCAGCGTGGGCCCTGGCGGGAGGGGCCCGGGTGCCGCTGGGTGAGGGGTGGGAGATGATTGGAGAATCAGCACGTCTGGGTGAAAGATTATGGCCATGGGACCCATGAATGGGGGAAAGCAAGTGTCTGTGCGTACAGTTACGATTCAACTTGGCTGCGAGTAACATAAAACCCCACAGCAGCCGAAGCAAGAGAGAAGTTTGTTTCCCTCTTTCAGTCTTATCTAAGGCTGGAAGCCGGCAGTTGGGCTGATATGACAGCATCACAGTCACCAGCACTCCAGTGGGCTCCGTCTGTGGGGTTGCCACCCGGCCCCAACACTGAGCTTCTCCCCAGGAAGGCAGCAGCAGAGGCCTGGCACGGGCTGTCAGCTCTTGGAAGTGCAGAGAGCTGCCCCCTGCTTTTCCCAGAACAGCCTTCTCTGTGAGATACAGTGGATCTCAGGCAGCGTGGCAGGGAGTAGACGCAGAGGAGAATAGAATATTTGGGAAGGGGCTCCGGGGGGAGCTCGGAAGAGCAGAAAGACCACTGGATTGAGTCAGGAGATCCGGGCTCCTGGGCTTGGCTCTGCAGCTGAGAGACCTTGAAGGTCACGGCCCCTGCTGGAACCTCACTGGAGCATGACATAATGATCCCCTAAATCTTCTAGAAGCCCAAATCACAGCTGTAGGATGACCAGCCTGCAGAAGCCCAGTTACAAGGAAGCCCAAGAAGAAAGAGCCGTCTTCTTTTTGGAGGCTAGGGGGTCGATGGAGGCCCCAGAGCACTGGTCCATTCGCTCAGCTCTGTGCCAGACCCTGAGGATACTGCATAAATAAGTGGAGCAGCTCTCTGGGGCTGGGGCATAACAGGAAGGGCCTGGGGGACTTGTTGCCCGCGCAGAAGACACCACATGAGGACGGGGCCTTCTGCCGAGGCGTTTAGGTCAGATGCTCACTGGCCCAGCACAGCTCAAGTTTCTGATTCGGCTCTAAGCCAGAGATCCATTCATGTCCTACCCTGGCTCAAAACCCAGCGATGACGCCCAGTGATCTGCTAGATGAAGCTCAGACTTCTTGGCTGGGCTCTCAGACACTGTGCCCTGCCCTCCTGCCTGCCAGCCTCTTCCTTCCACACTCAGCCCTCCCCTCCCCGGTACTCCCCTCACTTTCCTCAGGACCCTGGCCTGCTCTTGTTTGCCCACTCAGTGCTTCACTTATTCATTTCCAGATAGGTCCTGAGCGCCTGCTGTATTCAGGGGGGCGGGGATACACTGCAAATAAGATACTATCCCAGCCTCAAGGAGTTGAGTCTGGAAGGAAAGACAAGGAAAGAGATCATTGCAGACGCAGTGGGATTCGTGCTCTGGAGGCTAGGGGTTGGGCCTGGCCAGCTCTGCTGGAGGGTTGGTGAGGGCAGGGGTGATGGATGCATTTGAACTGAGTCCTGAAGGATGATGGGCAGAAGGGGACAGCGCATCCCTGGCAGAGGCATCAGCTCATGGAAAGGCACATGGCATCGCTCATTCTGGGAACCGCCGTCTCTTTGGTTCGATGCTCAGCTGTCAGCCAAGATCTGGATGCCAGCCTCTGGGGGTACACTTTATGGTGAGGACAGAAGGAGCCTTGGAAGGGCACTGGGCAGATTGTATGACAGTAGCGTGGAGGGATGGATGGGGTGGGGGCATTCAGAGGCCTTCGTACCTTCCCATCTTCTGTAAATGCCTCTCTCTTTGCTAGAAAGCCACCCATCCTTTGTCCAGAACCACTGAAATGTGCTTCGCTCTAGGAAGCCTTCCCTCCCTCCACCCCTCCCAGCCCCATCCCTAAGGGGACAGAAACGCTCCCTCCTCCATCCTTTGCCCTATAGCATTTTGCATAAACCTCACCCTAGGTCTTATCATGACTTCAGTTGTAGGTCAGCCTCTCCTATGAGCCCCTTAAAGACAGGAGCCTTGGCCTTGGTCTTGCCCACTCCCCTGCCCCGCCCTGGCGCCTGTGAAGGCTCTGCCCCAGGTGATGCTTATCAGTGCTCTCCCACAGATTTGCCGATTACCTGCAAGCTCCAGCAGTCACCTGACTTCTCTGGGCCTCAGGTACATCTCTGGGAGAAAAATTTTTTGTCCTGCCTCTGCAGGTCTGGAGTAGATCACAGCTGGAGCAAGGCCAGGGATTGCAGCAATAATAGAGAAACTTAAGGAGTCCAGCCCACTCTGTTCTGAGACCTTTCACTCATTTTTCCTCACAGTAATCCCTTGAGGTGTAGGTATTGTTAGTTGTACTCATTTGACCCATGTGGAAACTAAGATACAGAGAGGTTAAGTAAATCCCTCAGGGTTACAGGGCTCATGTCAGCAAAGCCAGGATTTGGACGCGGCCAGCACTGGCTCCAGAGCCTTTGCTCTTAACTACCGTGCTCTTTGGGAACCTTAAAGCCACCCCCAAAGGACCTCAGCAGATGCTATCTCCGTGGCCATACCCTCTGTGTGGCCCAGTTTCAGCCCTAGTACTGTCCACTCCACTTCTTCCTGGTGGCCTGGCTCCTGGTGGGCTGGAGTTTCCTGGGAGCTCGTGGGAGAAGGAGCCTTATAGAAACTGCCCATCTTGGGAACCCTAGCCCGAGTCCTGGACCTGAGGAGCCTGCCATGGGCTCTTCCCCAGCTGTGTGGTCCTGCCTTGGGGGTTAGGGCACATCTGGGTGGATCACCCCAGGGGACTCTCGGGCGAGGAGGAAACCTGGGAGCCAGGCATCCATCTGGCCTGGGCTTAGCATCTGGCCAGATGTTCCTTGAAGCAGGGAGACCTCGCCCCCTGCCCTGCCCTCTGTGCTGGAGGGAAAGGGGGCCCTGGAACCTTAGTAGTGAGTCTGAGGTGTGGGGAGTAGAAGGTCGGAGGAACACTGGTCATGATGACGGAGCCAAAGAGATCCAGATGCTTGGGCTGCTGTCTCCCTCCCGGGGCTCAGCACATGGAGTATGGTTTCCCGGAGACATAGGATTAAGAAGGCTGGAGAATTCAGGGTTTAATGAGGCTGTGGGCAGGGCAGGCAGAGGGCTTAGAAGGGTGATCCTGCGTCATCTTACCCTGATGTTTGTGTCAGATGCTGTTGTCTGTTAGTCACACAGAACCTTGAATAGGAGCCGCCACGTTCCCAGGGCAGGTCTGCAGAGGACGTACAGACCACCGCTGATGGGCACAGCTGGAAGAGGGCACTGCCTTCTCATCCTGGCTCTGCCACTCGCCAGCTGTGTGGCTTAGGGCAGACCACACTTTCTCTCTGGGCCTGAGCTTTAGTTTCTTTAACTGGGCATCAAAGAAATTGGACTCGTTGATCTAGGACGCAGCTGTGCATTGTGGTTGTGAGAGCTTGGATTTTGGAGTCAGACTGCCTGGGTTAAAATTCTGGCTACATTTCCTCTTGGTCCCATGACCTTGAGCAAGTTATCCATTCCAAACTCGGTAATAATCATAGTTCCTATCTCTTGTTATAAAGATTTTAAACAGGACGATACATCCTTTTTGACTCATGGTAACAATGACTTGTCCCTTCCAGTTATAAACTTCAATAAATCTTTGTCCTACACAAATAAATAGGAGATATAGAGGAAATCTATCTCAACGAAAAAGTTCTCATCCCCTCGCTTCACCCCCAGTCAAGTTCCCATTTTGGTAGCTTTTTGTTGTTGTTGTTGACGTTGTTTAATACAGAAGCAGGGAAAATACTCTAACAGATTTCGTTCGCCCCCTGGTCTGGTCTAAAAGTTCAAATACTTTCTCCTGCTAATGGTAGACGGGTCATATCCAAGCAGTGAGGCCACTTGGGGCATCCCTCAGACCACAGGCAGTGACACGTGCCTGTGGTATTGGAGAAGATGCTGTGAATATACCAGATGGGTTCTTTTAAAGGGTCATTGCTGAAATTACCCCGGAGGTGGAATTTGGATCCTGCCTGGGGGTCCTGCCAGGGACATCCGCCTGACTCAGCCCCGGGAGGGGAAGTCTGGTATCAAGTCTCACCTGGCAGGAACTGAGCCCAGAACAGAAAATGCACAAGTGTACCAGCCTCCAGTCTCTCCTCAAACGACCTGACGGAGTGGAAGATTGGATGGCCCAGGCTGGCGGGGCAAGCAGATCCCAGCCTCGTGGCCCGAGAGTGGATTTCCTGTGGAGAGGAAGCTGAGGTTATCCGAGCTCTGATTCACCTTGCCTGCAAGTCTGGGACCATGAGGAACCTTATGGAACCTTTCTCACCAGCTGGGTCTCTGTTTCCCTTTCTGCAATCTTGGTGGAAAATCTCCCTGGACACTCTCACCCCTCAATGTTCCAGAGATCATTTACAGTGAAAGGAAGTAGGAAAATGTCCTTGTAGAGTCAGAGGACTTCCAAAGGGCATGGGGGTTTGTGCAAGGACAGCACTGACTAGTTTCAGGTCACCTGGGACATTTGCTGGTCACCTGCAGTGATGACAGTGGCCCCGGCTAGCACCGCTGAGCACGTACTCCGGGCGGACATTCTGCTGTGTTTCCCTCCACACTAACTCATTTAGTCTTCACCATAAGCCTCCAGGTAAAAGTGGCATCATCCCCATTTCACAAATGAGGCTTAGAGAAGGTGGGAGATAGACCTGTATGCCGGCTAATACAGTGTAGACTTGGAGTGGAACCCTGGGCCCCTCACTGCCTGTACTGGAATCCAAGGGGGACCCTCAGACCCTGTTCTCAGAGCATTGCACTCTGGCACATGAACAGTAAGCACTCAGTGAATGGGGGCTCTCAGTGGGCGAGGCCAGGGCACGGACATTGAAGGATGCATAGCTACACAGGGCTATATACCCTCCGTGCTGGTGCAGGGCCATTGGGGTTCCTGGAGGAGAGCCATCATTGTGGCTTGGGTCCCTCCCAGGCAGCGGGGGGGGGGGGGCTCTTGACAGATTCAGACCACTTCTTACTGGGACCTGCTGACTTCTCACCGCGAGCTGTTAGCCAAGGCACAGAGATGGGTGAGAGCAAGGGACACCTCAGGTGCCCAGGGTTCCAGCAGCCAGATTGGGAAGGGGACTCGATCCCACCGCCCTTCTCCCTTCTCCTTCTGCCCCCCCCCTCCCCCAGCCTCTCTGATTCATGCAGTGAATCAGTCACAGGAAGGAGCCCTTGGCCTGCTGGTAATGCCATTAGTAACCCCGAGGGGAAAGGGGAAGTGGAGAGGGAAGGGGAAAGGTGAGCCATCCCAGCTCCCGCAGGCCAGAGGCCACAACAGCTGCTGCTGTGTCTGCCCTTAAGCCCACCCTGACCCCACTACCTCGATCTGAGACGCAGGTGGCTAGGAGCCTGCCTGACCAGAAGCACCAGGGGCATTCTCCCCACACCTACTGAGTCCGCGAGAGAAACTCTAGAACCTGTACTTGTAAAAATGCAGCCCTCCCCCATGATGCCGTAGTCGGGTGGTTGTAGGGGCCCTGACTCACCCAGATCAGGGTGATATGGGGGTACCACCAAGGGGAAGCATCAGCTGTGAATGAACCAGGAGCCAAAAGGGGTGCTGTTTCCTTTAAGGTGACGTTCTGGACTTTTAAACAATTTTGTTTTGGAAAGCTTTCTAGCAGTTCACTATGTGAATTTTCCAGGAGGCTTTGGAACATCTGGGGTACGTTCTTTCTTTTAAGTCACGGGTTTAAATGGGAAAGAGAAAAATTTCCAGGCCAGCAAGAGGGAGGCGTCTATTGCAGGGCCGCGTCCAGGCCTGTGTCCTCTGCAGGGTCTGAGCTGAGCCCTGGGTGGGCTGGTGAGGAGGCCCCACCCCCTCTGGCCGGTTCCCATTCTTCTGCTCTTCCCCATCAGGATGTGAAGATCTTCCGGGCCCTGATCCTAGGGGAGCTGGAGAAGGGGCAGAGTCAATTCCAGGCCCTCTGCTTTGTCACCCGGCTGCACCACAACGAGATCATTCCCAGCGAGGCCATGGCCAAGCTCCGACAGGTGAGTGCCCACCCCACACCTGCCCCAGAGCCCTCACCCCTGCAGCTGACTCCTGGCCTGGACCCTACCCCAGCCTCAGTCTCCCACCCAGCCCCTGACCCACCTGATCGCTGGCACCTCACTCTTATCCTCTAGTCCTGAACCCCTTAAATATGCCAAACCTGACCCCATAACCCCAGATCCCTAATCTGCCCTGAACCCCCATCTCCCAGATTCTTCCAGTTCCCTAATCTCAGCTCTTCCCCGTTTATGATGGAGGCAGTTCGGATCTGCCTTCAGGCCCAGGGCCACCACTCATCATGCCGGTGACGCTGGACAAGTCACCTCACCTTCAAAACTCCTATTTTCTTACTGAGAGATGGGTTACGGTGAGAATTAAGTGGGATAGTGCCTGTTAAGTGTTCAGCGCAGCCTTCAAAACCCTCAGCCTGTTGCCCTGCTCCCAGTGCCTTCCTGGACCCCGGGCCTCTCCCCAGCCTCATTTAAGTTCCCTGAACTATCCAGCAGGAGCTGTCTGAGGCCCCGCCCTTTTACCTGCTTTTCCCAGTTGCCTGGATGTTGGAGAGTACGGGGCCCCAGAGGTCACTGACCCTGGGATAGTTCGCCTCGCCTGCCCACCTCCAACGCCACCCCCCAGCAACGTGTCAGAATTCTCCCTCAGGCCCCAGAGGTCAGCCCGGGCAGTCGCTGGCTGACAAGGCTTGACTGCGCCCTGGGTATCAGTTTCTCCGCCAGTTGGAGGGGGAGCTGGGTGCCCCTTGACTGCCACCCTGCCGGTGGCCCCAAGGATCCGAAGACAGCCGGCGTGGGCTTGTCTGACTCTCAGCGACCAGGGAAAGAGTGGGCAGGGGGCCTTCTGAGGCCGGGTGGGAGCGACTCTTCTCCTCCACGCAGAAAAATCCACGGGCAGTGCGGCAGGCTGAGGAGGTGCGGGGCCTGGAGCAGATGCACATGGACATCACCGTGAACTTCAGCCAGGGGGGCCTACTGAGCCCCCATCTCCGCAACGTGTGTGCCGAGGCCGCGGATGCCATCTACACCCGCCAAGAGGACGTCCGGTTCTGGCTGGAGCAAGGTCAGCTGCGTGCTGCCCGCTGCCGTATCGTCTCAGATATGATGGGGAGCAATGATGAGATATGCGAGGTCTAAACCCAGCTGGGACTGGTCAGGGAAGGCTTCCTGGAGGAAGTGATGCCTGTGTGGCTCTTTACTGAGAGGAGTCAGCAGATGAAAGGGACCAGTTCCAGGTAGGGACGCGGAGAACCGTGACTCTGCTAGGCCCCGGGGCGGGGGGAATGCCCAGGCAAAGCCTCCCCTCATCCCTGCCCTTAGTGAGAACACAGATGGAACCTTCTGTCGTGGGACATGGGCACAGGAACCAGTCTGGATGGGGCCCAAAGATGCCCATTCCCACCTGCTACCTCTTCTGCCACCTCTCAGAGATCAGCTCCTCTCTTTCCCTTCACACCTTCCCAGGATCCTTGAGAACACCTCCCATCTTTGCACGGTCCCTGCCTTCCCGGCCTATGGGACCTCATTGCTGGCCCATCTGTGGGTCACCTTTCCCAGGACTGTCCTGAAGTCAGACAGACCTGGGATTCAGTCCTGACTCGCCTACCTACTGTGTGACCTCAGCCAGATGGTTAAACCTCTCTGGGCCGGTTTTCCCATCTGTAAGACAGGGGTGATACCACTTAGCCCATAGGGGTGCCGGGATGCCTGAAGGGGCCGTGCCAGGAGGCCCCCTCCCCTCCCCCGTCCCTGACCTCCGCCTTCTCCCCCAGGTGTGGACAGCTTCGTGTTCGAGGCCCTGCCCAAGGCCTCAGAGCAGATGTTGCTGCCTCGCTGTGGGCAGGTGGGGGACCGCGGGAAGCCCTGCGTCTGCCGCTACGGCCTGAGCCTGGCCTGGTACCCCTGCATGCTCAAGTATTGCCACGGCCGTGACCGCCCGACACCCTACAAATGTGGCATCCGCAGCTGCCAGAAGAGCTACAGCTTCGACTTCTACGTGCCTCAGAGGCAGCTGTGCCTCTGGGATGAGGACCCCTAGCTGGCTTGGGATGAGGGGTGGTCCCTGAGGCAGCTGCTTGGGGCTCACTGCTCCTCCCCCAGCCGCCAGAGGGGGTGGCCACCCCCAACCGAGGCCTTATTGCTCTTCCTTCCCTCGTCCTAATCCCGAAGCCTCTGCCCCCCGACTTGTCACTGTGAAAGGGGGTGTGGCATGGCAGGGGTTAACTCATGAAGGCAGCCCCCCACTCTCAGCCTGTGCCTTCCTTGGGGACGGAGGGAGAAGGGGGTTCTCCAAGCTTGCCCCCCCCATCTCCCCTGAAATGTTCGCTTTCAAGCAACCAAAATACGACAGCGTGACTCTCCTATTTAACTCTTTGCAGGTTTAGACCCTGGAAGGTGTCGATGCCTGTGACACCCACCTCCCCACGCCCAGCCCCCTGCCCCACCCTCCAGAAGGAGCTGGCCCCTGTGCACCTTCCCACTGCCCAACAGGGAGGGGATCCTTGCCCCAGAGAGGGGGCAGCGCCGACAGCGGATCTCAACACGTTCCTCTCACTACTGGCCTCTGAGGCTGCCCGGGGGCCAGCTGGGGGCCCCCCACCCTGAGACAGACCACAAGTGCCTTTCCGCAGACCTGGACTTTGCTGAGGGAGCAGGAGCTGGCTTGCACCCTCTAAGCAGAAATATTTTTGTAAGGTTTTGGGGCAGGGAGGGAGCATGAAGTATGAGGAAAACTTGAATCCCAGATTTTTAATGCAAAGTATTTATCATTTGTACCAGAAATAAAAGTTTAAATTTTTACTTGGCTGATAGCTGTAGACTCAGAGTTCTGAGAGAACTTTTGGCCAATGCTGCCACCTGGTGTCAGGAGAAGTGTCCCTGTGCTCCTGGTGACCCATCTTAGGACAACTCCTAAAGCACCTACTGTGTGCTCAGCCTTGTGTTGGGGGGAGAGGATGTAGATGGGGGTGGGTATTATTAGGAAAAGATATGACAAAATTTCTGTGCTTAAGAAGATGAGACATACATAGACGGGCAAGCCAGGCAGTAAAAGACCCCGTGACATAGACTGAGACGTGAGATATGGTAAAAACTCTGGAACCAGACTTCCAGGGTCAAATCCTGGGCATGATTTTTTTTTAAATTTTTATTTTATTGAAGTATAGTTGATTTACAAGGTTGTGTTAGTTTCTGGTGTACAGCAAAGTGATTCAGTTACACACACATATAATAGTTTGCATTTGTTAGTCCCAACGTCCCAGTCCGTCCTTCCCCCACCCCCTTCCTCCCCTCCCCCTTGGCAACCACAAGTCTGTTCTCTATGTGAGGCTGTTTCTGTTTTGTAGATAAGTTCATTTGCGTCATATTTTAGATTCCACATGTAAGTGATGTCATATGGTATTTGTCTTTCTCTTCCTGACTTACTTCACTTAGTACGATAATCTCTAGGTCCGTCCATGTTGCTGCAAATGGCATTGTTTCATTCATTTTTACGGCTGAGTAGTATTCCATTGTGTATATGTACCACATCTTTTTTTATCCATTCACCTGTCGGTGGACATTTAGGTTGTTTCCATGTCTTGGCTATTGTAAATAGTGCTGCTATGAACGTAAGGGTGCATGTAACTATCTTTTCAAATTAGAGTTTTGTCCAGATATATGCCCAGGAGTGGGGTTGCTGGATCATATGGCAACTCTAGTTTTTGGAGGAACCTCCATACTGTTCTCCATAGTGGCGGCACCAATTTACATTCCCACCAACAGTGTAGGAGGGTTCCCTTTACTCCACACCCTCTCCAGCATTTGTTATCTGTAGACTTTTTAATGATGGCCATTCTGACCAGAGCAAGGTGATACCTCATTGTAGTTTTGATTTGCATTTCTCTATTAGTGAGGTTGAGCATCTTTTCATGGGCCTCTTGCTGGCCATGATTCTTATTTGCTGTGCAACCTTGAGTTACTTTACCTCTCTGTGCCTCAGCTCTCTCAGCTATAAAATGGGCTTAATTGTGAGACTGAAGTGAATTTATACGTGTCAAGTGCCCAGCACATAGTGAGTGCTCACCGTGTTAGCTGCTATTAATATTGTTACCGTTAGTGAAGAGAGCAGACGTTTCCTCATTTATAAACCCGAGACAATGGAGCCAGACATCCTGAAGGCCTCGTCACTTCAAGAGTATCTTCTAGTATAAAGAGGCTGTAATATGAAGTGCCGGGCTGGGCACCGAGGACTTCCAAGGAGGAGGGATGTGCAGGCTGAGTTGGTTGGGGAAGGTTTCCTGGACGAGATGGGACGTGGGTTGAGGCTGCAGGCTAGTGGGGATTTGGCAAGGTGAAGGGGACCGTGTGAGCACAGGGCAGAGACTGGAGTCTTTCAGGTGTTGGGCAAGTCCCAGGGGTCTCAACTCCTTAGGAGGGAGGAGGCTGGGAGTCAGAGCCTTCCTCACAGGCCTTGGAGAAGGAAAGGGGCTGGCAGGGCTGTCCCCCTTACTCTGCTCCCCAACACCCCCAGAACAGGCTGCTGCTGCCCCTTGAACTGTGCTGGCCAGAGGGGTGTGTTGGGAGCTGGGCTTGCTTGATGGTCAAGTTGGTGGTAGGGGAGTGGGGATTCATCCTTTTCAAGTGGGCGTGCCTCTTTCTGAACCTGTTTTCAAGGACCAGCTTCAGCCGTGCTGGGGGGCAAGTTGGGGAGGCCTTCCTCCCCAAGCTTTTTTCTCCTTCACCTCCTGCCCAGCCCCTGCTCCGGGTGAGGGAGGGGATTACTTGGAGAAGGCATCTCCCACCCCTCTTAACTCTGTGGGTGTGTCTTCATTGCTGGGGGTGGTGGTCCCCAAACCATATGCCTTCCCTACTCACTTCCAAATAGCCAAGAATAATACTTTTTAAAAAAGTAATGTTTTCAAGACTTGGAGTGTTTTTCAGATCTTCCTTGGGGAGGGGGGGGATTAGCACCTCCAAGCCTGCCTGTCTCCTGCAGGGAGGGGCCTGCTGGACACTGTCACTACAGACCACCCTGCCTGGGGCCCCTTCTGGGTCTTAGGGCATGGAGATGAGGATTAAGATTCCCTGTGACTTTGGCCTGACCCTATGCTCAGAAGAAGTCCACGCCTCCCATCATTCCAAAGAACCCTCCCAACCTCCCCAGCCAAGCTCTGGCTCTGCCACGGTGCCTCCAATTGGAAGTCTTATACTTGCGTGCATCAGACTCACTCAGAGCTTGTTAAATAGATGTAGAGGGGCTTCCCTCATGGCGCAGTGGTTGAGAATCTGCCTGCCAATGCAGGGGACACGGGTTCGAGCCCTGGTCTGGGAAGATCCCACATGCCACGGAGCAACTAGCCCGTGAGCCACAACTACTGAGCCTGCGCATCTGGAGCCTGTGCTCCGCAACAGGAGAGGCCGCGATAGTGAGAGGCCCGCGCACCGCGATGAAGAGTGGCCCCCGCTTGCCGCAACTAGAGAAAGCCCTCGCACAGAAACGAAGACCCAACACAGCCAAAAATAAATAAATAAATTAATTAATTAATAAAAAAAAAAAAAAAAAAAAAATTAAAAAAAAAAAAAAAATAGATGTAGATGGTCAGCTATTTGAGAGCTAAGGCTTTACTTTCCTCAGAAGTCCTTTGTGGATGTGAGAAAACACCTGCGAGAGGTAATATACCTACAATAGTACTCATTTCTTCAGGGTTTACAAAGTGCCTTCATATAAATGAGCTCACTGGCTTCTTTCAGTGATTCTGTGACATTCTATGAATGCGGCTCACTTATGAAACGATGTGACTTGCCCAAGGTCAGAGAGTCGTGAGAGCAGAGCTGGAATCCAACCCCAGCCTTCTTATGCCATGCACACTTACAACCCAAATGGGTTTATCGGATGGGCCCACTGGAACCTCAGCACGGCGCACCAGTGGGAGGGTGAACAGGGCCAGCCCTGCAGTTGCAATCACTGAGTACTGGGTGGGTGGGTGATTCCCAAAGCTCCCCTGGGACTGATGTTGGCAGGAACAGGCTTCTGATTGGTTCCCTTGGCCAAGGTAAGCAAGGCCCTCGGGTGGGAGCCTAGGAGACCAGATCTCACCAGTGCCTCTTCAAGCCAGAGGAGCTAAAAGTGGTGCCAGGCCTCCCCGGCAAGATCACCCGAGCGTGGCCGGGCCTGTACTTTCTGTGGGTTTTCTTCAGGCTCCTCTCCCTGCAGTCTTGTTAACCGCTGGATGTCTTAGGTGGGGAAACTGTGGAGCCCTACAGCTGGAGCATCTCCGCCCAGGGCCTTCACGGGACCTGGATAGCGTGCGTGGAGCTGTCAAGGAATCTGGCAAAAGCCGCTCCCCAGAAGCAAAGCTTGAGGCTAAAAATTCACGTGAGGAATGTGGGTACCGGCCTAGTCCCACCTCTGGGTGACCTTGGGTGGGTCACCTCCCCTTCCAAGCCCCCAATTCCATCATCCACTAAGAGAGAGGGCCTCTCTAGACTGTCTTCCCCGACACTGGCATTCGCCGTGTAACTGCTGCCTGGTATCCTACTGTGGATTATTAGCCATTTGGCTACTGATGGGCAGTTGACTGGCTCCTATGGCCAGTATTTGGTAGATGCTGTCAAATCACCTCCAAATGGTGCTGTCCAAATTTACATTCTCACTAGCAGTGTGTGAGAGGCCCTGTTTCCACACATTCCTGCTGTATCAGTCAGGGTTCTCCAGAGAAACAGAATATATATATATATATATATATATACACACATACATATATATATATACAACTGTATACATATATATACAGTTGACCCTTGAACAAGGCAAGGATTAGGGGAGCCACCCTCCACAGAATCAAAAATCTGAGTATGATTTATAGTTGGTCCTCATATCTGTGGTTCCTTAGCATCCGCAGTTCTGCATCCACAGATCCAACTGTGGATCGTGTAGTACGATAGTATTTACCACTGAAAAAAATCCCCGGATAAGTGAACCCAGGCACCCAGGCAGTTCAAACCCATGTTGTTCAAGGGTCAACCACACACACACATACACACACACACACACACACACTGATTGATTTTAGCTCACGAGACTGGGGATCTGGCCAGCCAAGTCCTGGCAGCTGGCAGGTTAGGCCGAAGTTGATGTGGCAGCCTTGAGTCTGAAATCTGTAGGGCAGGTCAGCAGCTGGGAACTCAGATTCAATTTCTATGTTAAGTCTTGAGGCAGAATTCCTTCTTCAGGAAAGCTGTTTTTGCTCTTAAGGCCTTCAACTGATTGGATGAGGCCCACTCACATTATCAAGGGTCATCTCCTTTACTTAAAGGCAACTGATTGTAGATGTTAATCATTTCTACAAAATACCTTCACAGCAACACCTAGTCTAGTGTTGGACCAAAAACTAGCATCATAGCCTAGCCAAGCTGACAGAGAAAATTAACTACCACACCTGCCATCACTTTATATTATCGCCAGGTGTTGGTCATTTTGACTGTGAGAAGCATCAAAGCATTCTAGGGTTTATCCTCCGATATGAACAAGTGACTATAGAGAGGTGACTGGCCGTGCTGGTTCCCCATTTGCCCCTCGCCCCCTGCATTCTCCACCTCCCTCTGCCCTGCTCTGTGCCCCAGGACTCCGACCTCTGGATCAGTCTCCCCTGGGCTCTCTCACCTCTGGCTCAGCCAGGAAAAGCACCAGACGTCAGAGGGCAGGATGAAAGAGACTCTGGGGCTTGGATTCCCCGCCCCTTACTTCCTCAGCACCACAGGTCTGGCCCTAGCTTCCTTCCTCCAAGGCTCCAGACCTCCTTGCACTCCTGGACAACTACTCCTCCTCGTTCCTCTTCAGCCCTAGCTTCTCAATGTCCCTTAACCCTGCTGGCACCTCTGTAAATAAGCAATACTTCATTAAAGGCCCTCTGAGTTCAGCTGATTGTTTTCCTGTAGAGATCCTGATGACGACAGCCGTCCCAGATGGGGACCCAGAAGGATGGACGGTGGACGGGAAGAGGGCCAAAGTGAGGTGGACGGCACAGGCCCACATGCTTCTCCCTGGGAGAAGGTCCAGACCTCAGGGGGCTTCCGGTCAAACAAGGAAGAGAGAAGGCGGGTCACAAGCTACCTCAGGACCCAGGCCTGCAGAGCCTTTCAGGAGTGGCGAGTTGGTGGTCCTGGCTCCCGCTGTGGGTCTCCTGCTGGGAGAATGTCCTGACTCCTAGAGGGGTGGGGGGTGGGATGAAGGGACACTGCACCCACAGTGCCCTCCTTTCCTGCATCCCAGGAGCAGAAACCTCTCTACCCCCTGCATCCATACCTGCCTTTCAGGATTCCCGCCCATCCTGATGGTGGGGAAGTGTCCCTTCTCCCCGACTCCAGGGTTTTGAATCCCAGCCCTTCCCCTTCCTCTCTGGAGAAGTGTTCCCTGCTCTTCCCCTGGCATCTCGCTCTTTTCTGCCTCCTGCCCCTCTGTGCTGAGAGTGTTTAAATCTTTGCCCTTTAAAAAGTGCAATCAAAAGCCCCTCAAACCCAAGTCCCACTCCACCCCTGCCCTATTTCTCCTCGTGTCCTCACTGTCAAACTTCTTGCCAGACTCCTCCTCCTCCCTCCCCCTCCCCCCGCCCCAGGCCGTGGCACTCAAGCCTATGCTGTGATGCAATCAGTAAAAGTCACCTGCTCCTGAAACTGGTGAATTATTTCCACCTAAGTTAGGCCAGATTCAAGGTCCTCCCTGTGCAAATACCATCACCTTCACGCACTTGTGGTTTTCCACCTCTTGCACTCTGTGATCTAGCCGCCTTGTACTGTGCGGGCCCCCCCCAACCGTGCCACGCACCCTCCTGGCATATGCTCTTCCCCTTGCTTGTCCTGCTTAGGCTCCCTTCCTCCTCCTTCCTCTTTGCTGGGGATTTCTGCTTAGATGTCCCTGCCTCTAAGAAGCCTTTCCTGATGCCCACCCCCAGACTCAGGTAAGACGTGCCCTACTGTGGGCCCCCATAGTCCCCCCTATTTCCCTGGTGGAGCACAGGCCCCAGGATGAGGGACTTACTGTTCGCTGGTCCGCAAGCATCGCCAGTCTGTGAGCTTCCTGAGGGCAGGGACACTGCCTGGCCTCTGTCCCATTCCCTGCCCCTAGCCCAGTGCACAGCTCCGATGGGTACTCAATTCCCAGCCCCAGATGGATGAAGGGACCGATGGCGCTGTCCTCCTGTGTGTGCGGGTGTAGGACTGGCGTGGAGCTCAGCAGCTCTGGAGGGCAGTGTGGGATGTGGGACGTTTTAACCAGCGGAGCTGTCCAGCAGCAGGACTGACAGCCCATCAAGGCGGTGACTGGCTGACTCCAAAACTGGGCTTCCATGGTCAAGTCCGGCCTTGGATGGGGAGCATGGACTTAGAAGACCCAACAGCAGCCTGAAACTAACACTCAGTTATCTCCAGCTGGCCTGGAACTGGGGCCCTTGCCTGTGGTTCCCCCAGACGTGGACGGGCACGCACCACAGGAGACAGTGGCGGCGAGACCGCTTGGAAGGAGAGGTGGGGGGCGGGGTGGAGGTGGGAGGTGGGGGACTCAAGTCAGGATCATACACGCCTATCACCACAAGAGGGCGCCCTGGGCTTAGACTTGCCCTGAGCGCCCAAGGGGACCAGGAGGATCACCTGGCCTGAGGTAGGCGGGGAGAGCCAGGGAAGGGCTGACTGAGGCAGGACTCTGCCCCAAGGTGTGATTAGAGTGGCCGGACCCCGGCCCAATGCTGGCCCTGAGGTCAAAAGAGTTCATTGGAGGACAGAATTGTTATGCTGTTTTAAAATTAAATACATATATTATTATCTATTATTCAAAACTTTCAAGAGCAAAATGGGCAATTAGTTTGTATGTACTCCCCCTAGACGGGTGGGGTGGGATGTCTGTAGTTGAGGCTCAGCATTAGGGATATCAGGGGCAGGAAACAGCTGTGTCCTCTCCCATCCACTTCCCTGGAAAGTTGCTTTATTCTGGTTCCCGGCGCACCTCTCACTCTGTCACCCTGACACGAACCCCCTCCACCCCTATTCTGCAATACTCCTCCTGGCAGTGGTGCCATCAGATTGACTCTGAGGTGTGATTTTAAAAGAGGCCTGGAATTTCTCCCTGGCCTCTATCTTCCTTCCATCCGCTCATTTAGGAAGCCTGAGCACGGATTCAGTCCCTGTGGTCACCCCAAGGCAAGGAGCTGACCCCCGCCCCACATCCCCACGCTCTGGGCCCTACAGCCCATCTGGCAGACAGAAAGAGCTAGAAAGGACTTGTTACTTGGTGGCCTTCCAGGACGCCTGGCTCTCCACCCTTCTCCCAGTCCTGACAACTCACACCAGCTGACATGACAGGAAACGAGAGTGAGCAGAAAGGCCTGCAACCAAGAAGTCCACTTTGCTGAGGTAGGGAACAGGGCTGCGGGCCCACCTCGCTCCCCGAGCACCTCCTCCAGGGGTACAGCCTGTTTCCAGCAATGTGTCTGGACGGGGAGGCTTAACTCCTAGAGCCTCCCGTCCTTGAAGCAAAAGAAGCTGCTAGCGTGCTCACACAGAAATGGGGCCTGGGGGGGCTAGTAACTTCCTAGAGGTGCAGCCGAGGGGAATCAGACGTAATCCCAGGAGGACCAGAAGGACCCCAGGAGGGATCCACGTTGATCACAGTTTGGGGACAACAGGATCCTGGAGTTAGGCTTTGGCTACTCTCTGAAAAAGCCCTCCAGCTGTTGAGAGGGTAGGGGGTAAAGGAGGAAGTGATGGGTCATTTGCATATCATTTGTATGTAATTTGCATGTTGCTCTTTCGATGTCCAAAGGCACTGAAATTTCCTGTCCTTGCTTCTTTTCCCATTTCTTTCCTCTGTTCCTTTCTAACCTCCAGGCAACTCCCTATCTCTCTCCTCTTCCCCACAGCTTTTTCTCTTCCTGGCTAAACAGAGAAATGGAGTATGAGTATTAGGCCACGGAGGTGGCACCTTCCCCACCTCCCATCTGCCCAGAACTCAAAGAGCTGATTTCATGGAGACTATGAGTGTTCCAGAGAAGCACTTATAGTCTCCATGAAGGAGGGAGGGACAAAGGGGTCTTCTGCACTCCTGTTCCAGTTCATCTAGCTGAAATGGTCATCAAGCAAGTCAGAGAGGGAAGGAATAAAAATCATCCAACCCTGCCCCTTGCCCCACCCAACCTTCGAAGGCCCAGGAAGAACATATGAAGGAGGAGCAGAGAGAATAGAGGGTCTCTGCTCTGCCTTTACTTGCCGTGTCGTGTGACCTTGGGCAAGTCCCACCCCCTGTGGACCTCTGGTCCCTCATACGATTATCTAGGTTTCCTTCCACCTGGAGTTATATGCTCATAGAAGGGAAGAGAAGAGAAGAGGAGACTCAGGCTCAGACACCGGAGGGCAGGATTAAAAGTACCAGCTTTGGAGTCAGGCAGGCCTGGTCTAAATTTCAGCTCTGCCATCTACTAGCTGCATTAACCTCCCTGAACCACAGCTTCCTCAGCTATAAAAGGAACCTAAAAATTCTATGTTCCTCCTAAAGGTGTGCTGACTAAATTAAAAGGTACACGCCCAGCATGTAGCACTTTCTTGGCCTATAGGAAGCATTCAATCAATATGGATTGAATGAATGAGTAAATGAATGAAGGTGAGGTCCTGTCTGCTATCTCTCCCCCACCCCTCTCACCCTCCCATCCTTCCCCCAATCACCCCCTCCCCTGGTCCGGAACCCAAAACTGTCCTTCCAACTATGAAGCTGTAACGCCCCATCTCTTCCCCAATGGGCCCCATCCCCAAGGGTTCCACCCCCACCCGCAGCCCCAGGACCCCAGTATCCTAGGCTCCTAGAGCTGGAAGACCCTTAGAAATCATTAGGTACATGCTCCTCTGGCTTCTGGAAAACTAAAGCCCAGAAAAGAAATGTAACTTTGCACATGGAAAAGAGAAACAGTTTCCAGATACTGGTGGTCAGAGAATCAGACCCTTGGGGAACATGGTTATACAAATGCTATGCAAATAGAGATATGGAAATCACAAGCGCACAGGAGTATATAAACTACGTGCAGGCATTTTTCTAGGATGATGGTAGGTGAAGTGCAGTTGTAGATAAGAAATGGCCTCAGGCTTGGGGCCAAACCTGAAGTGGAGGAAGGGAGGGAAAGTAGAGGAAAGAGGAGGGAAGGAAGGGACAGTCTGGCAGTGTGCCAAGGTGCTGGGGGCGTGTCTCTGGGTTCACTAGGCCTCCAAAAAGCTACTGATCTCTTTCCTCAGCCAGAAGAAACAGGAAGAAAGTCTCCTCCCTTCTTGCCAAGAGTGGGGGGAAGAAAGGATGGTGCGATTGGGGGAGAGTGGTTTGTGTGGACCCGAAGAAGCACTTGTTAAACACTTTCCCTCCAGGGCCACTGTGGCACCCACTGGGCCCTTTCTGACACCCGTTGTGTACCCTGCACTGTGTTTGGTGCTGTGGGGGCAGCCAATCAGTTAACAGCCAGTAAGATAAGAAAAGTCCTGCAGAGCGAGCCACGGGGCTATTAAGAACATTGAAATATTATGGTAATTTAATAATAGATCAGATCACTTCCAGCTTCAGAAAGGAAGTGGCATTTGAATTGTGCACGAAGGGAGTAGAGTGCAGAGCTTTAGAATAGGAGCCCTGATACTTACTGGTAGGGTAACTTTGGGCACACTAAACTCTCTAAGCCTCATTTTTCCCATCTGTAAAATGGAAATAATAACAGTCCAGTTTACGAGTTGTTATGAGGACTAAACAAGATCAGGTGCCTTTCAAGTGTTGGTTAGCACAGTGCCTGACGCACTGAGAGCTCAATAAATGCTGGATATTATAATGGGGATTATTGGGGTGGATGGTGGGTGGACATACCAACTGGAAAGGACAGTGCAAACAAGGCACAGAGACAGAAAAGCCCAGGACTTGTTCTGTAGGCAGGTTGATAGGGAGACCTGTCTGGAAAGAAAGGCGAGGTCTGTCCTGCTGTGGGCACACGGCTTTCAAGGCTTATACGCAGGTGGTCTCTTCGCCTTGGCACCTCTTCCTGGGACCTGAAGAGTGGAGGAGAAGGGTGGCGGGAGCTCAGGTGACGAGTCTATGATGGGTGCTGCAGAGAGCACTGGAGTGGGAGTCCAGAGACCTGATCCCAGCCAGGTTCCTTCCATCACTAGGGAATTGTGTGCCTTTGGACAAGTCACTTCCCAGCTCTGTAAATGAGGAGGTGGATGTCCCACAGCCCCTGACACTAGTAAATACCTTCCACATCATACTCTCACAGAGCCTCGCAGCAACCTGGGACCTGGTAGGCCAGGCAAGAGACACTATCTTCACCCAGAAAATGTGATAATTAGCTGGGCCCCATCTAGGTCCCAGGATGTGGTGAGGATGCACGGGGGGGGGGGGGGCCTAGGTGAGCTTGACCACCTGCTAACTTCAGATAGATAGATGCCAGTTAAGATTAGCACCTGCCCCATTTTACGGCTGAGTAAACTGAGTTCAGGGAGATGATGAGCCTTGTCTCATGTCACACAGCCGGTAAGCGGCTGAGAGGTAGGATTCCAACACCAGATGCTTCCCAGCGCACTCCCGCGGCTTCTCCAAACACTTCCAGAGCTCCTCGCAGGGCTGGGGAGTCTGTCCAGACAGAAGCTCAGCCCGCCCCCCGACCCCCACGCTGTTTAATCCGCCAGGGGGTCCTCAGTAGGGCAAGCTGGCGGGCCGGGCGCGGTGGGGAGAGGCCGTTGGCGGGTCCGGGGCGGACAGGTGTTCCGCAGGGTCAGGACCCGCCCCGGCAGCACCGCCTGCCCCCTCCCCCGGCCCCCGGCTCCCCGAATGCAAATCGCTGCTTTGCTTGGGCCGGGGGCCAGGCGCGGGGGCCCTGCCAGGGGGCGTGGCCCGCGGCCCCCGCCCCGCCGCGCCGCGCGCTCACCTGGGGAGTGTGGCAATCCCGCCGCGCCGAGTGCTGCCCGGGTGGGCGGGAGGGAGCAGCGGAGCGCACGACGGCTGCGGCGACGGCTCCGGCGGCGGCTCCCGCGGCGGCGGCGGCGGCCGGGGGCGGGAGGAAGGAGACCCTGGCTTCCCCGGGGGCCCGGCTGGGGCAGACGCGAGGGGTCTGGGGGGAAGCTGGCTTTGGCCCCGCCTGGGGCAGGATGGTGAATCTGGAACCCATGCACCCAGGTGAGGGGCGGAGGGCGCGAGCTCTGACAGGTGTCACTGCGCTCGGGCAGGGGCGAAGGACAGGGGCGCCGCTCTCGGGGGGGTCTTGTTCCCCAGCGGCCAGGAGAGGGCAGTGTGGATAGCGGGTCCGCCGGAGCGGGCGGGCGCAGGGTACGTCTGGGGGACTTTGGGGAAGAATGAAGGTAGGGGCTACGGGGTGGAGGGTGGGAGGGCTTCTGAAGCCTCGCATCTGGAGAGCCCTGGCATCTGGAGAGCCCTGGCATCTGGAGGGCCGCAGCCGTGTGGGACCTGGGCGTGCTGAGCTGTGGTAGTCTCGGGGAAGTTGCCCTGTTCACTGGTTGCAGAAGGGTGGCTCACTGGCTCAGCCAGGGGTGTGGACCTTGGAGTGCAGAAGTGAGGGAAATACGTGTATCCACATGTTGCGTGTTTGGTGTCCCAGGCATTTACGTGAAGTATAGGGAGAGTGGATATTTGTAAGGTCTAGGGGGTGCCTAGGAAAAGTGAGTGGAGCTGGGCATTTACAGAGGCACACCTGGGGCAGGTGCCATGGTGCACATGTATTGATTAGGGCCTAGGGAAGCATGTGTCCGTGTGTATCAGAGGTGAGTCTACCTGTCCCCAGGTGTGTTGGGAGGGGAGGTGGAGCAGACCCCACCCGTGAAGGCGTACCTGCTCCCCTGCTCCGTGAGTCTAGGCAGTGCTGTAAGCCGGTGCGTGGCGGGGCTGGGGGGTCCATGTGCAGGGGCTGAGCGGGAGCTCTGTGGGACCCCACAGGAGGAGCAGCCTGCACAGGGGCCTGTGGGAAAGCGCTTCCATCTCTGTGTCTGTGGGGGGGGGGGCAGTGAGAGATGCATCCTCTGTGTTCCATGTCCCATGGATTTAGATACCAAGCCCTCCTCTCCTCAGGGGTGGGAACGTAGGCCATGGAAATGCCTTTCCAGGAGTCAGTTTCTCCTGCGTGAATGGTCTGTGGGCATGGAGTGAACCGAGACCCCTCCATTCACCTTGCTGATCCGTCCTTCCACAGCCAGGCAAGGACCGGAGCTACTAATCCTGGAGGTTGGACTTGGTGTCGGGGTGGGCCTTCTGTAGGTCTGAGGGCCTGAGCAGAGATGCACTTGACGTGCAGAAAGCTGAGCCTGATTTGGCCATTTCAAACCAGCAACTTGCCTCTTAAAGGGGGCAACACCCAATGAATGACCTTCATTAAGGACTTCAGGGCTGTTGACAGGAACTTTGTTACCTCTCTTTTCTGGAGGAAGAGTGAGGGAGTCAATTCTCATGACCTACCCCAAGGAGCAGGGCAGGCTGGAGGCTTTGGCCCATCCTGGAGCCGCCAATCCTTGAAATCAAGCAGCAGTGGGTGCACGGGGGAGACCCAGTTTTCCAGACGCAGTCCTGGTGGGGCTGAGTGAAAACCAGCAGGCGGTGAGGTGTTAGCTCTGAGCGGATCCCCAGGTGCCAGGACATGCCAGGGAGGGCTCGGTGTGGCGGAAAGAATCATCCAACTGGGTATCATCCAATGGTTGGGGAAAGTCCATTTTCAGACCTTGTAGTACCATGGAGCTGGACATAGCTGGGGGCAGATCCCGGGTTCTCCTTCCTCCACTTTCCGCCAAGAAGGCCTAGGTGTGCATAGGAACAAGACTTGAAGGCACGCCCCCAGTGGGAAGTTCTTTAGGACCAAGATCAGAGACTTCCAGGGGGTTTTCCACCTCATTGTCTACTGGAGGCTTCAGTTCTGGGGGAAGTGGGAGGAGGGGGGGCAGCTGGGACCCAGCAGGGAGGCCGCCTGGGGGCTAAGAGGATCTAGCCGAGAGCAGGAAAGAGAGGGTGAGGTTGAGGTGAGGAGGCCATCCCTCCATGCCTGACCTGGGAGGAAGCTCCAGGCTGATGCTTTTCAGAAGCCCGGGCACCTCCCCCAGCCCTGTCCCCTGCAGGCAGACACAAAGGGGGTGATTGAGCTAAAGCCAGGGTGCACTGACTCCTCAGGTGGGGTCTCCGTCTACCTGTCTACCTCGGGTGGGTGACCTGAGTCATCTCTCTACATTTGCTTGCCACTGCTCCCCAGCCCGCTTCTGTAGTCTGTCTCCCCTCAGGGCTGTCTGGCCTCCCTGTGAGGTTTCCCGGCCCCTCTGTGGTGTTTGGTTCCCCTTTGGAGACCTCAAAGGGATCGCTCAGTTTGGGACTTTCTGTGGGGCCTCTCTGACTAGGTCTCCGTTTGAGGGCTCCCTTTGCTGGGTCTTCTCAGTGGGCTTTTTAGTCCGGGGTCATCTTTGTAAGGTCTGTCATCGAGGGCCCTGCTGTGGGGTCTCTGAGGGAGGATCCGTCTATGGAGTGTCTCCCTGTGGGCCCCTCTCTAGGGTCTCTCAGTCCAGGATCCTCTCTGTGGAAATCTGGTCTCTTCTGAGCCCTATTTTTCCCCTCCCAGCTATCCTGTGTCCTGCAGATGCTTCATAAACAGCACTTGCCCTGTAAATCCCCAGTCCTAGGCCCTTGGGGATTCCCCCTCCATTCATCTACTGCAACAGTTTGGGGGGGATGGAGGGGGAGCAGGGGCACATAAAGTAGTGCATAAGGTCCCCCACTCAGCAGCTCCGCAAGCACTGCGGCCCCTGAGTCAGCCCATCTTTTTGCTCTGATAACCTGGGTACCAGCCGTGATTCAGGTTGGCCTGAGACCTCAGCACTTTGTATTTTGTAGAACACCTCTCACGTGGGAGCACAAACACCTGAGCGGGCATGAGGTCACCAGACACAGGGGCACCCCGGCTAAGGAGGGGCTCCTCCCTCCCAGGCCCAAGGCAGGTAGACAAGAGTCAGACAGAAAACTCAAGAGGGAGAGAAGAGATGGAGGAAACAGTGGGAAACCAGCCGGAGGGGGACACCTGGTTAGTCCCAGAGCATCTCTTTTTTGCCCTTTTCCTCACTGTGAGCTGTTCCCTGTCAGGGTTGGGAAAGAAGGATCAAGTCTCACAGACTGATACCAGTTCCAGCTCAGGACCATTGGGTTGGAAGGTCTCTTGAGAGGAAGTGCGTTTCTCTTGAAGAAGAGACGAGAGGCATCTCCTCCAGAGGAGAGTTGGAGCCCTGGCTAGCTCAGAAGTAGGACCGGTGGGCCCCTTGAATTCCCTCTGGTAGAAGTGCCTGCAGCAGTGGGTGCGGGAGGGAGAAGCAAGGAGGGAATTCCAGTCCCTTCCGAAGAGATGAAGATGGACAGTAGGAGAGAGAGTAGTGGGCCTTTTGCTTTCCTGGCATAGCCTGGGCCCAGGAGGTCCAGGACACTGTGGACACTCAGCCTGCAGCCTGGGGAAGTGCTGCCCCGTGGACTTTGCTCCCGCAGGTTCACACACACATCCTGGTTCACAGATGTGTAAGGAGGGGCTGCTGCTGGGAGTTAAGAGGTTTTACAGATCATCTCAGCCTGACCCTCCATTCAGAATCAAACCCCTGTGCAATCCCAAAGTTATCACGATGTTGCTCCCATAATGGGTACATCCAATGAGTACATGTCCTGGCAGAGCGTGGAGCCTTTGACTCCTTCAAAAGTTATTTTTAGACATGATTAGGACAACCTTTTTTTTAAAATTATTATTTATTTATTTATTTATTTTTGGCTGTGTTGGGTCTTAGTTTCTGTGCGAGGGCTCTCTCCAGTTGCGGCAAGCAGGGGCCACTCTTCATCGTGGTACGCGGGCCTCTCACTATCACGGCCTCTCTTGTTGCGGAGCACAGGCTCCAGATGCGCAGGCTCAGTAGTTGTGGCTCACGGGCCTAGTTGCTCCGCGGCATGTGGGATCTTCCCAGACCAGGGCTCGAACCCGTGTCCCCTGCATGGGCAGGCAGATTCTCAACCACTGCGCCACCAGGGAAGCCCAGGACCACCTTTTATGCTAATTTAAAAGATCAGAGAGATGGCTTTTGGGTAGAGTTAAAGGTGGTGCAGGGAATGGGTGTTGGGGGAGTGTTTGGGTTACAGGCATAGAATTATGGTTTAGCTAAAAAGTTACCCTTCTTAAACGTCAGATGTTTGAAGTAAGTTGATTCAGAATACCTGGTCATCATTCCACCCTCACTACCTCTTCAACTCTCCCTGTCCCCGTGAGCATTTTTCCCATGAAGTCAGAATTTGGAGAATGCAGATGGCTTCCCAGGTAAAGGACAAATTACGATATTGCTTAGACAGAAAAACCAAAGCTGTTTACTGTAATGGGAGAAGGGGACTCCCATCGAAGCCTAAGTATCTGTTTAGTTAATTCGTTTATCACGTGCTTCCTTTGTGCCAGAAACTGTGCCAGGCAGTTTTCATTCAGTATCTTATTTGCTCCTCACTATAACTCTGGGAAGTATCATTTTTCTCATTTTTTTTTTTAGCTGAGAAAACTGAGGTTCAAATATGTGGCCGGGGTCCCCCTGTGCTAGTTAGGATGGCACTGGGATTAAATCCAGGTCTGTCTGCTGTCAAAACCCATGCTCTGAATCCTCGGCGCTACTGAAGCAGGTTTAAAAGCCCACTGAGGGTAAGCACTCACCCCCTCCCGCCCCTTCCCAGCAGTCTCTGACGTTTTCTCAGCACTGTTGAAGGATCCCTATGGGGAAGTGTGACTGAGCCGATCTGTAATAGGCAATGCCCAGCTCCAGTGTGGGACTTCATGGGTGGGACAAAGCTAAGCCTATTTCCCCACTGGAGCAGAAGGCGTGGAGTAGCAGAAGCCCTTTGCAGACGTGTCCAGGTGGCCCACACTAGTTACTCTGCATATTCATGCATGACAGACCATACAAAAAGTTTCCAACTGCAGCAGGAAGGACTTTGGTTAGGCTGGAGAAATGCCTTCTTAAGTGTAGTGCACTGAGAGGGGTGGCGAGTGTGGTTGCAGGGTTTCCCCTAGAGGTCTGTAACCACGCAGGACAGTGTGGATGTCTGGCGAGGGCTGTACGGACCTCCAGGTATTTACCTGGGAGTCATCACGTTGACCGGTCTCAAAACTACTCCTCAAACTACAGTGGCTTCCAAGGTGGCTTACTCCCTCCCATGCTCCTGGGGTGCTCCAAGGGCTGGAGAACCTTGGGACTCCCCATCTCTGTCTTGCTTGGCGTGGCAGTCACCCCTCCAGCGTTGCAGTCACTTACACCCCCTGGGACCACACTTTAAATCTCTGCCAGAGCCACACACATCATTGCCCTAAAAAAAAAAAAAAGAAGAAGAAGAAATAAAAGTCGGTTTCTTCCTGCTTTTCCTGGGGCGGAGGTCCACCCTTCTCCCTCATCCTGATCATCTCCAGACCTCAGGCATCCAGACTGTCAACTGCCCGATTACGTGGCGCAAATTAAGACGGCCTGCTTACCCAGCATTGGCTGGGGAGCCCGGTATGCAAATTGGCTCACCAAGACTGTATCTGGTTTGAAAGAGTTAAAATGCTGCCCCAGAGAAGGGGTGGGGGGTGGTCAACATGATTTGAATAAAATATTCTTCTGCCTTTAACGGCTTCAGTATTTGGGTGGTTTCATAAGGAGAGGAGCTGAGAGTGAGTTAGCTCGAAGTTGTCTCTTTCCTTCTCTTTGCTGACCCTTGAGGAGACTTAGGGGCCTCTTAGGCAGTGGCAGCTGTCTGTTGTGGGTAAATGTTTAATTTATTGAAATGAAGCAGGGCAGAGAGGCCAGACCCACAGCACTTGGGGGCTGAGACAGGGGGCCTTGTGTAGGTCTTCTCTCTCCTCGGGGCACTGACCTGCCTGCCATCCCTTTCTTACCGAGAACGTTGAAGGAGTAGGAGAGAAGGTAAGGGTTTCCAAGGAGGGCCACACAGGAACTAGGGTTTGATCACCAGACAGTGGGCTGACCTCTGAGAATCAAGCAGAGAATAGAGGCAGGATTGGCTAAAAAAGATGAGAAGGGCAAGCCTTGGTTCAAGGGTACTCTTACCTCCCAGGGTAGAGTTATTATGAGGGGGAGGACGGGAGATGGCTATTTCTTATGCTACTTTAAAAAATAACAGACATTCCCCAAATCCCAAAGGAAATGAGGATGGAGAATGAGAAGCATTCTCCCCCATTCCCCACCCTCCGCTGTACCCTTCCCCTTGTTAAATTTTTACCAACTGAGCCTGGTGATAGAAGGAAGTGGCAATGAATGATGCAAAGGGGACAGACCCTGCAGTAGCACTGGAGAAAGGGGGAAAGGAGGCAAGTCTGGGAGGAGGGGATATGTGCCCTAAGCTTATGAATATTCTAATAGTTGTATGTTTAGGAATCAGGAATTTGAAAGTCTGATGCTTGTTGTAATTACACATTCATCTTTGCTGTTTAGTTAAAGCCACATATGTCATAGCGAGAAAAATTGTGACCTGTTACTAAAATCAGTTGTGTTTTCCCTGCAGATATCAAGATGAGTGGAGATGTAGCAGATTCCACAGTTGCTCGAAGTGCTCTCGGCCAGGTGGAGACAGGTAAGGGTCTTCTCTTCTGGGGAATGAAACAGAAAAGCAAGGGCAGGACAGAGTTACCGGAATTCATCAAATAATGGAATAATGTGGTATCTCTTCTGGCTTGGTCTTTCAGCCAATCAGACCCAAAGGCTGGGTCTTAGGAAATGAAGGGATTCCCTAGAGACAGGGGGTATGACCCTAGAGACAGGGGGTATGACCCTGGAGCCTTTGAACAGTAGACATTGGTCTACAGCGGAACAAAGCCTCTGAAACTAGGCTAGGAAAGGGCCAGATCCTTAGAAACAAACAAGAAGTTAGGGAGGAGATTCACTTTTTTTTTTTTTTTCATTTTTAAGTAACATTTGTTTTTTTGCTTTTTGTTTTTTCTACTATTTTTTTTAATAGATCTTTATTGCAGTATAATTGCTTCACAATACCCTGTTAGTTTCTGTTGCACAACAAAGCGAATCAGCCATATGCATACACGTGTCCCCATATCCCCTCCCTCTTGAGCCTCCCTCCCATCCTCCCTATCCCACCCCTCTAGGTCATCGCAAAGCACCAAGCAGATCTCCCTGTGCTATGCTGCTGCTTCCCACCAGCCAACTATTTTTACATTCGATAGTGTATATATGTCAATGCTACTCTCACTTCGCCCCAGCTTTTCCCTCCCACCCCATGTCATCAAGTCCATTCTCTATGTCTACCTCTTTATTCCTGCCCTGCAACTAGGTTCATCAGTACCATTTTTTTTCAAGACCCCTAGAAGCAGCAGGCTGTGTTCCCAGCTGCTACTGACTGACAGAAGGCAGAATGTGTCTTTAGTAGATGGGAGCTAAGGCCTTTTAACCCCAGATTTCTCAATAATCCTACTCAAGGAACTAATCAAAGAGGCCCATGTACAAGTGTTCCTCTTCCAAATTACATGCATGTGGGTGGTAAATAGACCCAGAAAGGAGGGCTTGGTGCCTGTAGATGACTTTGCTTTGTGAATAAAAGAAAGAGGACAGGAAAGAATTGAGAAGAAAGTTTCATAGCTCTCTGCTTTTAACTCCATAGTCCAAACCTTGCTTTGAAAGCTCCATATAATTAAAAAGAACTTAAAGAAAGATGAGCATAAATTGTAACATCACCAAATAACTTTAAGAGCATCCCAACAAGACCTCAATTCGTCTTTCATCTGGATCATTAGAGGCATAGAAATTAGAAGTGGAAGAGAATCGATGTCCCCCAGAGCTAAAATCTTTTCCCAAGTCTTCAGGTGCGTTCTAGTTCCATTCTTGAAGCTAAAAGACTGAGGATCAGGGACACGGTAATTGGGGGTCTTGTGGAGGCATCTGCAGGATACATTTACCATAAACTTTTCTGCCCCTCCGCCCTCAATTTAGTATTGAAACTGTCTGTTTGCACGGGTAGTGGTACAGGTTTTATATTTTGCTTTGTGTCTGGGAACAGTTAAGCTTGGAGAGGGTGGGCCAGTTGCAACCATTTGTCAATTGATTTATTAGCTGAGTATGTTTTACTAAAGGTCTGTGGAGTGGGGTATCTGTTCTCCCCAATAGTGAAGAAAATTCCCTTTAATCTCCAGAACTCCAGCAAGGCTTTCATATCAGTTCACCTGATGAGTAGTAATAGGTACATCTCTGCTCTGAACTCTTCCCTAGAGAAAAACCAGAGTCCAGAAGCCTTGATTCAGAAGTTGTCACCCTTTCCCAGTAGCAGGCTGGCTAGAGCCATCTCTGTTCACCTGGGCCAGGTATATTGCCCCAGGTATGTGGTGACACAGCTAAGAGAGTGTCCATGTGGGTGGAAGACCACACTTAGCAGGATAGCTCTGGTGCTCTGTTATTTGTTATGGTACCAAGTCAAGGCAACTGTGTCAGGAGTGAGAAGGACCTACATGAAACCCTGAAAAGCGATCCAGGAGGCGGAGGGAGTGCAGAACCTAGGTGGGGGTTAGGAAGGTTAAGGCATTACAGGCAATCTCAGCAAGTTCTGGCCTCCTGTCTGGGACTGTGGGAGCTTGCACAGACTAGGTTGAAGGAGAAAGAGTCTGAACATAAACTGGGACTTTCAGAATACACGTGTCATCTCAGTGTCTGCCAGTTCAAAATGTGACCTTGGACCAGCCACTTTGCTTCCCTAGGAGGCGGGAACAGATGACCTTTGGAGAGTATGGATTTAGAATCAAACAGACCTGGGGTAAAAAATCACAGCTCTGCTGCTTACTGGTTATATGATCTGATGAGTTAATTCAGCCTCATCTCTTCTAAAGAGGACAATGAATGTCCATCTTAGAGAGTGGGTTGAGAGTTAGCTGAGATATTTAAAGCCCTTAGCACAGTGCTTGGCACATGACAGCTGCGGTCATCATTTCCTCTAATGGCATCATTAAGATTCTGTGATTCTGTAATATACACAACGAGACTTGCTGCTAAGTGTCCTGGGGCTGCAGGTAGCTGGGGTGCCCTTCTCCCCTTCACTCAGGCCAAGTGGGTCAACCCTACAGGTTGATTTTGTTCCTTCCACCACTCAGGGAAAGATTCTGTGTGGGTCCTCCTCAACTCCAAGGAGACCCTTTAGTTCATACTGTCAGAACGCCTCCATTCCCAGATCCTTCACTTCTAGCGGCTCAGCTTGGTGGCTGGTAGCATCCTTACTTAGGTGACTGTCAAATTACTGCATGTTTTTAAGGGCAAGAAAAAAAGAGGCAGCTAATTAAAGTAACCAAACTTCCTGGAAAGTCATTCTGACTCATTTTTTACAGAGGAAAGCTTATCATGAGTCACAGTGATTACCAACTTGGTTTAATGGCTTCCTTTGGATTTTTAAAAGGCAGATTCCCCTGCCCAACAGTGCCTGAACTAAGGGGTGGTTTGTCTCTGGGTTTTAAAGAAACTATAAACAAAGGTGACCTAGAAAGCCCCAGCTCCCTGAGAGTACCCTCTGTGTTGTGTGAAATCCCCAAGGGGCTCGAGGTGGGAGCTGGGAAAGGGAAGTGAATTTCCCCTCTGCACTGGCCAGGACTGCAAAGGAGAGCCTTCTCTAGTCCAGACACAGACCTCCCGGTTGGTAGAGACCTGGCAGGGCAGCTAGCTCATTCTTTCCTTTCCCTCGGTCTATGAGGAAGCCGAGGCATGGGTGGACAGAGGAGAAATTCAGTGTCTTTGTGACAGCACTCGGGACCAGAGAAGGCTTCCGATGCCCTGGCCAGTGTTGTTTCCACACCCTGCAGAAGACTGAAGCCAAGCTGTTTCTAGATTTCTGAACTATCAGCTTTTCTATCCTTCCTTTTACTCCCCGTTTTTACTTTTCCTTCCTTCTTGAGGCTGACACCGATTTTTTTTTTTCCAGTTCTCGACTGAGTGGTTCATAAGAACATAGCCTTACCCACATTTCAAAAGCTCCCAGCTCCATAACTGACCATCCCCAAGCACCCAAGGAGATAACCCTATGACTTTTGACCACTCTGGTCACAGTGTAGCCTCCTACACAGGGGAGGACAAATACGGTGGGCTTGGGAGGAAGAAGGGAAAGGCCAGTCACATCCGCGGAGCCTCCTTCCCATACCCAGGCACGTGGAGCCAGCTGTACATGCATTACCTCATTTAATTCTTACAATTGCCGTTTTTATCAATGAGGAAATTGTGGCTCAGAATGAGAAACTAACTAGCCCAGGATCACACAGCTTCTAACCAATAATCAAACTCCAGCCTGACTCCAGGCTATTAACTCCCTGCAGATTATTGGGCAAATGTTTCCCGCCCGCCCCAGACGTTTATTTTCCTCCCCGTTAAGGAGGGTTTGGGGCTGGATAGTCTCTAAGGGCTGAATTTTTAAAGATGTGTATGCAGTTCTGCTTTTCCAAATTCTCTGCCATCAGTTCCCACACCGTGCATTTGTGTGGGGACTTCCTCAGCCCTGAGCTCTGCCCGTCTACCCCGTCACCTCCCTCAGCCCCTATATCCCCTCCTTCCACCATCCCTCTCAGCCCGCTCTCCTCTGACACCTCCAGCTACCTCGCTCTGTTCAGGCTCCGTCCTCTTCTCCGACCTCGCTGGCAGTCCTCGCTTGTGTCAGACCCTGGGCTCAGAAAGATGACGAAGCAGTCCCTGTCTTCCAGGAGCTTTCCTCCAGGGCTTCATGGTGGAGTGGATCACAGGGCCAACTTGTGTTTGGAAGAGCACGTTCAAACAGTGCATTTGGACTTTACAACAATTCTGTGAGGGTAGATGGCACCATCCCACTTTGCAGACGGGGCAATTGAGGCTGGTTAGCTGATTTCCCCAAGATTCTGTATCTAGCAAATGAAAGAATTAAACTTGGGTCTTTCTAGTGACTATTTACCCAGAGATGGTGGTGGGAAGACTGGGGACCAGCACAGGGAACCAGGGACAGAGGACACAAGAGAGTGGCAGCATCAGGGAGATGTCGAAATTATGGCAGGCGGCTCCAGCCAAGGGGCTTGGCTCTCCTCCTTGGCCGGAGGAGAGCCAAGCCCCTGCTGGGGGGTTGGTTTCATCCAAGAGGCAGAAGCCTTGTCTGGTGCCAAAATGTGCTTGCTGGGGAAGAGAGGGAAAGAGCTGGGGTCCACTCACTCCCTTTGGTGAACTGTGGAGGGTGAGAATCTGGCCTTGGAGAGAACTGTCTCCATCTCTTCTCTCATCTTGAGCCAACCTCACCAACACACCAGCCCCGGCTCCTCGGATTCTGCAGGCTCAGTTGTCATTGGTGGAGTGGGGAGTTGCAGACCCAGATGACAGTGGAGCAGACGACTTAGGACCCTTGTCCTGCTCAGAGATCTGGGAAGGAAGGGCTCCACGAGGGGAGCCCAGGGGAGGAAAAGGGGAGCAAGCAGGAAGCGGGTGGGGACTGGACTCTGTCAGTCATCCCTTCCTGCTGCCCTTCTTCTCTGCTTCAGTTGCCCATCTGAGAGGTGAAATGGCTCACAGTGTCCCACCGTCCGGAAGAACCATCCAGGGGAGTTAGCTGTGTGGGGACCCTTTGCAGAAAGTCTCCTCACTTAAACCTGGCAACTTTCTGCATGGCTTTAAGAAGGAATGGACACGATTATGTAGGGGAGACCAGAGAGGTTAGTCATTCTCCTTAAGGCCCAAAGAAATAATGAGTAACTGACCCAAGCAGAGAAACCCCCTCTTGGTCAGTTCATTCCTGGGACCTCGCCATCTCCACCCTACTGAGTCCCCAAGAAAAGAGCCAAAGATAAAGAAACTATGTGTCACTGCGACGAAGAGATGCAGTTCCAGGCAGAAACAGGCAGAAGGCTCTAGAGACGTGTGTGGGTTTTAACCCAAATATTTATGGAATAGAACTATTCTTTCAATGACAGAGAGGACGAGAGAAGTCTAGGAAGTACCTGGAGCGAGGTGAGACTTGGGGGAAGGTGCAGAACAGTCTCCTATTGACAACTCTTTCTAAATGAGACACATGGGCACACGCACACACACACACACACACACACACACACCCTTCTATGATTAAATGACAGAGTGGGTGTGAAAGCACTTTGCAAAGTGTATGTCACCATACAAATACAGTCCGTCATTAGGTTGATAATTATCGGAAATGTTCAGGAGACAAGACAAAGCTCTGTCACTGAGCAGTGTGGGACAAGTCTGCTTGTGCCTTAGACTCGAGTTTCCTTGTCATAATATGGGGAGGAGAGGGCTTGGGGGAGTAAAGTGAAGAGAATGAGCTGGGTGGGCTCTAGGATTCAAGCCTGGTGACTCTGGTCCTGTGCCTCGGTCTGTACCCACTCTCGCCCTTACCTCTCTGGAGGAGAAAAAGGAAGCCACAGCCCCTCCAGATGTCCAGGGGGAACTGATATGAATCCCTGGATTCTGAGAGGATATCTTGTCCATACCTCTCTCTTGCTTTGAAGACATTTCAAAACCATCCCTGGAAAATAAAGGATCTTGTTCTTAGAGCTATTTTCCCCTCATTTATCCTCCATCCTTAAGAAAAGCTAACCCCACAATTTCTCTTGGCCACCTATTCTTGTAGGATACAATTCTCAGTGTCGGGAAGTCCTTTCTTATCTCTTGTCTATAACCCTCATGCTGCAGCATAATCCCCTTGCCCCTGGTTCTGGCCTTCTCAAACCAGAGTGGCTTCCATCTCACCACGTTACCAGTTTCTGTGCAGGGAGATGAGGAGGTACTAATTCACCATCCAGGCTTCATACTGTGGCCATGTGTGCCAGAGGTCTCGGGAGAGCAGCCTGTGGGGTCAGGAGGTACCTGCCTGTAGCACACAGAGAACCTCTGCAAATAAAAGAGCTGCTCCCACCTGTGCCACACTTTCTCACCCATCTAGTCCCAAACCCAACCCCACAGGGCAGGACCATGCTGCTCAGATGAAAGTGTTGTGAAGTGTTTTTAATAGCAGTGTTTTTTTATATGTTGCTAGAAATCAGGAGGTTTATAACACATTCATGTCCAGAAATGAGTTAAGATACTTTAAAGTCTAAACACACTATATATGAGTGTGTTTAGGGGCGTGTATGTTGCAATCTCAAGACGGATAATAGTCCCTATGGACTAAATTAATACTTGCCTCTGGGTAGCAGGTATGTTTGTAAATATAAAATTATGTTGAACATTAGCACCAGTGCAGGTGAATGAGCCAAATCCTGCCTGGCACCGTCCCTCTTCCTTTCGGAGCTCTCTTTAAGGAAGGGCCACCTTCCCCACCCCAGCCGCCATCTCTGCAGCCCCCAGAAGAACATGGACCTCCTTTTCTCTCCAGCCTAAGAGGGAACAAAGCTAGGGGGCCGGGTGGGGGGCATCTGTGTGCTGTCTTTTACCATCTGGAGCTCCGCTTGGTTTCATCAGCGGTCATTCCTTAGGGCACTGCTTCAAACAACGTGGGCTGCAGGACCAGTCGTTTTACTTCCGGTCTGTCACAGAGCGGTCCACAGTCCCACCGTGCAGGACTGGTATGCAGCTCGTACCCACCTCGTACACACATTCAACAGGGCCCAGACTTGTCTACCCTGCGTCCACAGGGAGTGCTCACTAATGACGTACTTGGGGTGCTGTGAACATTTCTAAATTCTTACTCTCTGTGTTTGGACGCATCTGGTCTGCGACCTTAACGAACAGTTCAGACCAGCCTGGCTGTTGGACCGCACTTGGAGGTGCCCTGCATTAGAGGATAAGAGTGTGCATAAGAATGCCCCTTTCCTTTGGCGTCCCACGGGCAATGGATACATCTTATGACCTTAGCATCCCTCCTACTCCCACTGTCGGTGCCGTGGGGGCAATGATGGGGAGATCCAGCAGGAGAGGTCGGTCCCAGGCTCTCCTTTGCTGCCAGGGGTGAAATGACACCCACCCCCAACCCGCTACCAACACACACACACACACACACACACACACACACACACACACACACACACACACACGTGGCCCTGAGCAGCGTCCAGAGACTCAACGCTGTAGCTTCTGGGCCTTAGCCCTTCACTAAGGCACCCAAGTTGCAGCCCCCCTCCCTCATAAGCTGTGAGTAAATGCTTTTGGTCTCTTGGGCCCACCCTCCTCCTTAAGAAACAGTTACAGCAATGAACACCTGGTGTGGAAAAATGCTGAACAAGTGGAAAAAGAATTTGAAAAGAAATGAGCAGCCAAATTAGGGTTACGTCTTAGGGCTTGAAGAGCAGCCCCAATCCGGACAACTGAAATGCAGTTACACTTGGTCCGCCCCACTCCCAAACACACAGACACACACACACCCAACTCACACTCCCGCGCAGACACACACGACTCACAAGATCCCCACCTCAAAGCCCTCAGGGCAGGGTGGGCAGGCTGGCGGTGGGGTACACCCACTGGCAGTCTTCCTTTCTGGTCAAGGCTCTATCAAAGGCAGGCTGGGGTGGTCGGGGGTGTTGTGAAACTACAGGAGGGGCAGGGGAGACGGAAGTTGGAGTCTCTGCCAGCATTTGCTAGTGGGTCCCCCTCAGGAAGGGAAGGGCTCTGCCAGGATGACCCATCCTGAGGAAGAGCTGCTGCGGGGAGAAGCAGGTGCAGCTCCCCTTGCATCCTCTCACTCCCCACTCCCCACAGCCAAGGGGAAGAGGGGCAGACACGTCCTTAAAAGGGAATCCGCATGAGGTCATCCCAAATGGGGCTGCGTCCCTCTCATTGGAGCCTGAGGGTCTGGTAGGACAGGGCTGGGCAGGCTGAGAGAATGACCAGAGTCCTCCAAGGAGGCTGAATTTCATTTCTAGGGACTTCAGCCACGGACAGTTCAAAGTCCCCTCCTGGATCCTCCGTGGGCTCAGAGCTGACTGTGGGGAGCTCCTGGGTAACAGCAGGGCCCCGGGAGACTCAGGGAGGGCAGGCCTTTGTGCCAAGCTAGGAGCATGGGAAACAGAGCTGTGGGCATCTCCCCAAAAAGCACTAGTGCTGTTGACTCAAAAAATAATAGGTGTTAATTTGCATGGCATTTTACATACAGGTTCCGTGCCCTGCTTTCCATCTCCTATCACTGGCACCCCCGAAGCCCTCTAGGTCTCTCCTCTCCTGTCACCCCCTCTAGGAGCATCGCTGTGTCCTCCAGACTCCAGAACTTCCTCACCACCATCTAGCCCATCCTCGGATCAGGCTAGCCTGAGAAAAAAACAGCGGTTGGTCTCGCTTGGGTGAGACCAAATCTGGGTCCAGATTTGCACTAGAGAAGCAGGCAGGAAGCCTGGCAGGTCTGGGCCCCGTTGGGCACCTCGGTGAGGGGTGCCCCACCTGCCTGCTGGGAAGAGGAACAAAAAATCTAAGCCAGAGAGCCCAGAGAGGGGCCAAAAGGAGAGGAAACCCAGTGGTTGCTATGACAATGGGGTCCTGGCGCCCAATTTGCATAGGGCAATGATTTCCATACTGCAGGGTGAATTTCCATATCCCTGCCTCAAAGCCTGTTGCGGCAGGGAAGGGGGAGAGGGGAGAGGTCATTTGAAATTCAAATGAGGATGATTAAGGTTTTCTTGAGAAGGGAAGTGCGCACAAAAAGGGTTAAGCCGGCTGGGAAATGTCTGCTCTGGACTCCAAGGTATCAAAGGGAGGTAGCACTGGGCTGGCTGCTCCCATCCTGTCCCTGTCCCCTCCCCTCAGGCCCCTGGAGGCCTGAGGGTGGTTGGCTGAGTGGGGTATTAGTGACCTCTGCCTCTCGGGAGAACCAACTGGGTCCCCATCCCCGCCTAGCCCCAACTCAGTTTACCCCCAGTGTCATAAGGATGATTGGGCTCTTAAGGACCATTGAGTGAGTTCTGGTTCTGGCCTCAGGCCTGTCTCCCTCTGCTGACAACAGACTAGACATCTCAGGTTTTCTACCAGTGAAACTGGATAAACAGTCTGCACCTTCTCGTTTGGCTGAGGAGATGTGAGGAGAGATGGAATCTGGACTCATCTCTACCATGAACCTGTGTCAGCAAGTCACCTCTCCCGTCTTCAGGCCTGAGTTCGTGCATTGGACGAAGGGTCTGAACTTGAGAGTCTCTAAGATCACTTCCGGCTCTAAGCTGCTGAGATCCGTGAGCACACGCTGACCCTTTGTGCTCACTGGTTATTGTTTGAAAGATGGGGGTTGCTGTACCTCTCAGTTCCTGTAATGTGTTAGGAAGGGCACTGCTGCCCCCAGCTTACCAAGGCGGAGGCATTAAAGGCATAGACTTTGGAGCCAGAGTCTGTATTTGAATCCCAACTTTTCTACTTACTAGTTATATGACCTTGGGCTGGTCACTTAATGTCTCCGCTTGGTTTCCTAGACTGTAAAATGGAGGTAATAATAGGGATAGGCTCCTAGAGTTGCCGTGAGGATTTTGTTTTTGTTTTTCTTTTTTAATATTGTAGAGAGTGAGGAACTATTTTTTTTTGTTTGTTTTTTTTTGTATTTTTCTTTAATAAATGTATTTATTTATTTAGGGCTGTGTTGGGTCTTCGTTGCTGCGCGTGGGTTTTCTCTAGTTGCGGCGAGCGGGAGCCACTCTTTGTTGCAGTGTGCGGGCCTCTCATTGCGGTGGCTTCTCTTGTTGTGGAGCATGGGCTCTAGGCACACGGGCTTCAGTAGTTGTGGCACGCGGGCTCAGTAGTTGTGGCTCACGGGCGTAGTTGCTACGCGGCATGTGGGATCTTCCCGGACCAGGGCTCGAACCCGTGTCCCCTGCATTGGCAGGCGGATTCTTAACCGCTGCGCCACCAGGGAAGCCCCTGCTGTCAGGATTGAATAAGCCAACATGTGTAAGGCACTTAGAGCAGAGCCTGCCATACAGTAATGCTATTTGCCAGTATTAGTATCAGAAGGACAGAGTGTCCACGCGTGACCCAATGGCCAATCTAGGGACCCTCTATTAGGAATATGGGCTGTCTCCTGAGTAGACCTACCTGTGAATTCGTTCACTCATGGCCAACACACTGTCCTATCCACCTGCGCTTGGGAGTGGGAAGCGTGCTTTGGTGAAGGACCCTCAAACAAACCGACTCCAGGCAATCAGGAAATGGCCAGAAGAAGGGGAGGGAGTTGGTGGAAAGACCCCTCCTCCCAGGACCCAGTGTTTAGGGATGGTACAGATTCAGGGAGACTAGATGATCTTTATAGTTCTGGAAAAATCTGAAGGTCTCATTTTTTCCCCCTTAAGTTTCTGTGGCGACTCCATATGTGTTTTCATTTGGAGATAGTATGTCAATATATACTGTGGTGTGGTCAGCCTTGGCTGGTGGGCAGACGTGGGCTTGAGTTTCTACTTGGCAATTTACTAATCAGTAACCTTGGGCAAGTTGATTAACCTCTCTGAGCCTCAAGTTTCCTCATCTGTAAATTGGGGATAATAAGAGCACCTACTCATAGGGTGGTTGTGAGGATTAAATGCTGTCCTGTGTATAAAATGTTTAATACAAAGCTTGGTGCATAGTAAATGCTCAATGAATGTCAACTATTAATTAATCCCTATTATTTGAAAATAGTGTTCTCCTGCCAAAATGTTTGAAAATTCTCTGATCTAGTCCCATTCTCCTATTTTATGGGGAAAGAGAGTGGGGTCAGAAAAGAGGAATGACTTTCTCAAGGTCACAGCAATGGGTTGAGATCCCTGTTTCTTTAAAAGCCCTTTCCCTACCCTAGAGGCAGTCCTTTGTTTTTTGCTTTTGTTTTGTTGTTTTGTTGGACAAAGTCTCCCCCCTCCCCATCACCCTTCCCTCAGAATTGGCCCCTCCAGCCCTAGGAACACAGGCCCCAGAAGGAGAGGAAGCGACATTACCCCGGGTGAGGGAAAGGGCATGGTGTCTGGATGCAGAAGACGGCTGTGTGACATTAACCAGCCCTGTCCTCTCTGAGCCTCAGTGTACGCACTGGTGAAACAGGAGTTCTGGAATCCTGGCCCCGTAGACCTCACAGGCAGGCGAGACTCTAATAAGGACTGGATATGATAGTGCACTGCACAGAAAGGAACAAACCCAGTGCACGCCCCAAGACCCATGCGTGTTGGCCAGGGTACCAGCCCTGCAGCCAGAGCCCTGAGATCCAACTTCCTCTCCTCCAGCTCAGGCGCCATGACCCAGCCTCAGTTTCCTTATCTGTAAAACAAGTTGTGAGGCATGAATGAAACAAGAGTGTATCTGTGGCAGCTCTCAGAAGTGAGAGTTGTTCTACAAATGTGAGATAGCATCTCCCATCTAAGCTTTCTTACCACACACGTGGTCCTCTGAGCTGCACAAAGGACGTCTGTGTGCCCACATGAGGACCAGCGCCCGGCTGCACGACCCTCTCTGTAGCTATTCCTGCTCTTCCCACCCACCCTTCTCACCCCCACTTCACTCAGTCCTGGGAAGGGGGCGGCGAAGTGTTTCTTACCAGCCTTAAAGCTCTTTGAATCTCTTCCCCTCTCAGGGCTGGGCAAGGAGTAGAGAAGGGGCTGGTCTGGAGGTGACCTTTAGGGAACCCCTGGGCTAGGGTGGAGAGTCAAGTCCGGGCATCGGAACTCGGGCTTTGATCCTGCTTTGCCATGTATTACCTGTGTGACCTTTAGTTCATCACTCATCCTCTCTGGGACTTAGTTTCCCTACCTGTAAGTGGTGGGTGCTGCACTGGGAGTCTCTGTGTGGTCCCCTCGAGCACAAGAAAGTTCTGATAGAAAAATAGCAGCCAAGGTGCTTCTCTGACCTGTGCTTGTTTAGGAGTGATGGGAACCCTGGGTTTCTTTAACAGAATCTTTCCTTTGAAGTTGGATTTTTATTGTTTTCTAGGGTCAGCGGATTATGAGTGGAGACTTTGCTGGGGAACCTGGCCCTTTGACCCCATTCCAGGCAGGGACCTGAGTCCCTGGCCTCTTCAGCATAGCCTCTGATCATGCTGCCCACTTTGGGCCTCAGTGTGAGGCCAGCAGGAGGTGCAGGGGCAATGCAGGGGGCCCCAGAGAGTCCCATCCATAGCTCAGACTGAGAAGAAACAGGGATTTTATTTCCTAAAGAATTCGAAGACCTCGGTGAGGAGCCTTTCATTTATCAAAGAATGACGACAGATGGTAAAGGGAAGTCGGAGGAGGCTGGGCTTCCCTTTTAGCAAAGGTGGGCAGTGGGTGCCCTCCTCAGCCCCACGCTCCTGACATCTGTGGTAAGGGCCTGGAGAGCAAGGCTTCGGGGTTCAGTCTCATGACTGTGCAGGTGGAGAAACTCATTGGAACACTCACACAGGCCGTGTTGGAAGGAAGCCCTGAGGTCAGTCATGTTTACTCTGCCATTCTAGAGAGGAAGAAGCTTTAAATCATGAAAGTCCCCAAAGCCACAGACGGTCAGAGGTGGAGGGACCCTGTAAGATCATCCTGTCCTGGGGTAGCAAGTGGGTTTCTTCAGGAGAGCTGCTTCTGATCATCAGTGGTGGTCACTATGCACTGAGTTTAGGAAAAGGAGGCAAGTGAGGCCGTCCATTAGTGATGTCTGCCCTGGGCATGGCTCACACGCTGCATCTTTGCACCTGCTATCCACAGCCGGGGACACTCAGCTGGTGGAGAACTGAAGCTCAGATCTCCCATCCCCTATGCCAGTGCTCTTCCCACAGCCCATCAAGGACATCCTGTGTCCTGTTCTTCAGGTGGCTTCAGGGGCCAGCCTCAGTTTCCTCCTGGACATTTCTTTGCTCCTACGAAGAAGGTGGCAGGAATATAGGCAGAATTTTTTGTTTTAACATGTAAGGAAAATTGAAGGCTATGGAGATCAAGCAACTTGCCCAAGGTCCAGCATAAAACAGCCTTTGAAGTAACCCTCAAGCTCAGTTTACGGTGTGTTCTCTGTACAGAACTCTGACCATTAGGCAACAGTGCCCAGTTCCTTGGAGGGATCTCAAGTAACAAAAAAGGTAGGCATGGTGTCTGTGGGGTCTTGGGGAAAAGTGTTTTGACTGGTTTGAACGACCTCACTGGGAAGTCTCGTGGTTTGCTCTGGCGGCTGCCTGCCCAGCAGTGCTTCCAAGGTCCTGGTTGCTTTAATCATTGCTATCCCAGGAAGTGCCAGCACATTTGCCAAGTGGTCATAAAATGACAGTGGAAGTCTTGCTGGGTTAACCTGGGAGCGGAGCTGGTGAGAAGAGAAGCAGCCCAGAAATGGGAGAGGTTCAGCCGCATTGCAGAATGCTCTCTGCGTGTTACCAGGCAGGAGTGAAAATCCTGCTGGAACAGGATTCTTGTGCTTCCACCTCCCTCACCCAGAGAATTGCTCCCCAGGCAAACTCACATCCCAGCGCTGCCAAAGCATGCAAATTAGCGGGCCTGCGAGGCTGTGGCTCAGAGGTGGGAAAGCAGAGGGCTGGCGCCGGCTCCTCCTGTCTACTGTCGGACGGGGCTCCTTGCCAGGTGGCTCGGACTGCTGACCTGGTGCCCACCAGATGCCAGGGAAGGAGAGGCAGAGGCGGAAGTTGCCTTTGACCCCTGTGCACCTCCTACAGACTGATCCTTGGCCTTTCTCATGGGGACTCCATTGGGTATTACGGCCATCCTGGCCTCAGGAAATTCTATCCAGAATCCCAGGTCTCCCTGCCAATTCAAGGTGCCTTTTACCCTCTTTTGGTCACTAAATCCCATTTTCTATGAACTGAGATGTTGTCTTCATAATTAACCCAAATCCCTCGAACTGTATTCTCGGCCTCTTCCTTTGTCTGGAGCTCTTTGGTATAGATGAACAGTTCTGGGTACCGTATGGGACCAGGGAGATTCAGGAGTTGAGGCATTTAGCTGGAACTTGGATGGAGTCCTCAGACACTGTCTGAGTTTTAGAGACGCTAGCAGTGGCGTTACGCTAGCGTGGGAAGGATGTACCACATTGGGGTTGGAGACATGGGTTTTTGTCTTCCCCTGAGGATCATTCCCAATACGTGCCCATACTTTAAAAGCTCTGTTACTTCGTACATATTATCACTTAACCTTGTTGAGACTCAGTTTTCTCACTGTAAAATGGGGGTGAATAATAATGCTTCATTTTCCCAAAGGCAGAGCACTCGCCTTGGTGATCTCTTCAGGTCCCTCCCAGCCCCGTGAGCCATAGTTCCAAGATGTTTGCGCTCTGGCTTTCTTGCTAGAAGCTTCATGGTCCAGAGATGGCCAGGAGACCATGAGAACCAAAAGAGGCTTGGAGAGACCTTAGCTGGTGTCCCTTCCAGCTTGGCACAGTTCTTACCCATTTGCCCCCAAGACATCCAAAGAGAGGATTCTGAAGCTTCCTTTGTGAGCCCTTTCTGCCCCATCTCTGCCCTCTGTGTTCATATCTTTTAGTTGTGGGCAGAACAAACAGGACAGAGGGAAACGGTGGGGAGAGTTCTTTGGTCCTTCATTGCCTCCCTCTGCAAATGCTACAGTGACCAGCTTCTGGGAGGGGAAGAAAAAGCCCTGGTACATTTCAATCAGCTGCATTGAATCCTAGGACTTTAGAGATAGAAGGAATTTTCAGTCCCCTGAGATCACCCGAGATTCCCCCTCTTGATATTATCAAATTGCCCCTCAATTCAAATACCACTTCTATAACATCCCTGAAATAAGCAACCTCTGCCTGAATATTCCTAGCAATGGGGAGCCCTGTTGATATGAAACTGTGGGTTTCACTGCTGGACAATTCCACGTTTTACAAAATTCTTCCTTATACTGAGGTGAAGCCTGCTTTGCAGGAGCCTCCAGCACTGACCTTTGTGGAGCTGGGTCTTTGGAACTGCAGACTAAGCCTGCTTCACATACCATGCCAATATTTGGGGAGGAAGGAAGAGTGCACTGACATTTGCTGAAGCACTTACTACGCACCAGGCACTATGCCAAGTAGATCTTTCAAATGTTCCCTCAGTGAATTACTTTAAAATTTTTTATTTTGAAAAACTTCAGATACATAGAAAAGAGAAGAAACAGCTTAATGAACAGCCATATACCCATCACCTGGATTTAACAGTTGTTAACATCTTGCCGTATTTGTTTCATCCTTTTTGGGGGAAATATTTTATTTTTAACTTTTTATTTCAAATGCATGCAAAGGTAGACACTAAAACGATGAGCCCCATATACTCATTGCCTACTCTCAACAACCATCGCATCTCTGCCGTTCCTGTCACTGGAATATTTTCTTGTAAATTATAGACATTATAAAATTTCAATCCTAAATATGGCAGTATGTGTCTCTAAAACGTAAAAGACATCTAAGGGTAAGTGTTCTCCTCTCTAGGCTAAATATCCTTTCCTCATTTGGTGTGACATCTAAGCCCCTTAACGTCTTGGTCCTCATGTTGCACAGCCCAGTTCGTCAGGGTCCCTTTACAAAATGTTGCCCTGAACTGGACGTGATACTCTCAGCAGAGATCTGCAACGGTCTGCATGCCTGCTAATGCACAGGATAGCATTAGCTTTTTAAGCAGCTACACCACACCTGTGCAGCACACTCAGGCCAATATTGACTTCAGTCAACTGAAGTTCTCCCTTTTTTGGTTTCTTTTTCACATGACACACTAGCGCCAGCCTCCTCTCTCTTCCCCTCCCCACAAGGAACTGCAGTTTGCTTATTTCCAGATACTGTCTGCCAATAAACAGAAATGGGAATCACTTTTTTGTTTTTGTTTGGGAAGGAGAGGTATATTATATTTCTTTAGGAGATTTAACCTCTTTGAAAATGTAAAATACAGAGTATAGATATTTTGATGGTCAAGTATCTTAAATTATGCACACTTGAATTTTTAATCACCGTATGTATCTGCTGTGTTATTCCATTGCTCTAGTTTGAGGTTGGTTATTGGTATTGTTGAAAAAACTCTGTATCAGGTTTCACATTGTAGCACAGAGTCTTTTGTTTAAGCTTTATTGAGGTGTAACTGGTAAATAAAATTGTAAGATTTTTACAATGTACATCATGTGATTTGATACGTGTATACATTGTGAAAGGATTCCCACCATCTAGTTAGTTAACACATCCATCACCTCTATATTTGTCTTTATATGTGTGAGAGAGAACATTTAAGTTCCACTCTTTTAGCAAATTTTAATTATACAGTACAGTGTTGTCAACTATAGTCACCATGTTATACATTAGATCTTCAGACCTGATTCATCTTACAGCTGAAAGTTTGTACCCTTTTACCAACTTCTCCCTATTTCGGAACCCTTCCAGCATCTGGCAACCACTTTTCCACTCTCTGTTTCTATGAGTTTGACTCTTTTTTTTTTTTTTTTTGGATTGCACATATAAGTGATACCTTGCAGTATTTGTCTTTCTCAGTCTGGTTTATTTCACTTAGCATAATGCCCCCAAGGTCAATCCATGTTGTCGCAAATGGCAGGATTTCCTTCTTTCTCGTGGCTGAATAATATTCCACCGTGTAACATGTTATATATATATAACATTTTCTTTATCCATTTATCCATTGATGAACACTTAGGTTGGCTATAGTGAATAATGCTGCAGTGAACAGAGGAGTGAAGCTATCTCTTTGATATCCTGTTTTCATTTCCTGTGGATATACACCCAGAGTAGGATTGCCAGATCATATGTAGCAGATGGGCTTAAAGGTAGGGCATACTTTTGCGCAATTTGACTGCTTTAGTTGCCTACCCAGCATGAGGTAGAAAATTAGCTTTCTGGGTTACAGTAGTTGTCAAAACATAATTCCCTAATTTTAAAAAACTCTTTACTTTTTTCTCCTTTTTTTGGTGGTAAAAAACATACAATATTAAATTTAAACATAAAACATAAAATTTAAACATAAAATTTACCACCTTAATCATTTCTAATTTCAGCCTCCTCTATCTTTTATGTATACAATTGACCTTTTTTAACCTAAATGTAGGGCTTAGATTTATTCCTGTTACATTTTATGTTGTTGGTATTGGCCTCTTATTAGAATCAACCAAAATATTTTCTAATCCTGATTTCATCATCCAGTTGTCTGAATTAATCTCACGCTCTGCTTTAAATCACTTCCAGATTTGATCGGCATCAATACTGCTTATTTGCCTAAACTGTTGATTACAGTCTAATACTTGGTTTTCTCTGTGTTGGACTTTGGATGCAGTGGGTTTATTGGGAAAATTGTATGAGTATGGGAGTTGCAAAATCCAAGCTTTAGTCCGGAATCAAGGTCTCTGAGGCTGTGTGACCACTGCAACGTGCTCCCCTCTGAGGTTGGACTTCAGAATCTTTCCAATGCTAAAAATAATGCTCCGGTCCCTCTGTGTGTCTGTCCTGCTTTGTTTTTTTTCTGCAAGTGGCTGCCATCTTTCAAAGCCAGAACTTGGATAATAGAATATGATCAGGTTTCTGCAGGTGGTGACACCTGTGATTTCTTAGATCTGAATAGAAGATTCGTTTCTGTAGCAGTTCCTTAGTGATTTGGATCAATTAAACACATAGTCATTCAGTTCCTACTATGTGTTAAACACTGTTTTAGGCTCTTGGGGTACAAAAATGAATAAGATATAATAACCCTGGCCTCTAGGAGCTCCCAATTTCATGAGGGAAACAGACACACAAAACACTGAGTTTTAAAAAATGTGGTAGGTACTGGAAGAGGTATAAGTAAGAGAGGTGGAAACACAGAGGAGGAAATCCCTCATTTTGCTTTGGATAAGTTTCATGGAGGATGTGACATCTGAGTTGGGTCTTGGAGGACGAGTGTGTATTTCCTAGGGAGAGAGGGCATTCTAGTCAGAGGGAACAGCATGTGCAAAATCCCTGACCAAGGAGCAGGCCCAGCCTGATGGAGGAGTGGCCCGGGACGTGTGCAGCCCAGCCCACAACTGGAGAGTGCTTCCCAGCATATAGTTGAGCTTTACTGTATTCCTGGGAAGTGGGTGGAATTGAAACTATGACCTTATTTTGCCATCAAGATGCCTGAGGCTCTGGAGCTTCCTGCCTTGACCAAGGTCACACAGCTTGGGAGCGACGGAGCCAGGACTTGAACCCTAATTCTCTGACTTCAAGTCCAGGACTGTTTCATGTATGCCCTGCTGCTCCTACACACCACAGCTTAAAGGGGTAGAAAACAAGTTTCTGGTGATTGTGGACCAGTATTTCCCACAATATGGTGATTGCATCCCTTTCTTTCTCTAGGAAAGAGGGGTACCCTCCTCGCTGTTTCAAAAATGAATAAATTGGGTCCTGGGAATGGCTTGTCGGTCACCTCTCAACCTAGAGCATTAGGGCAGCAGCAGAACCCCAGTGAGCTTGATCTTGTCCCAGAGTTCCCAGGCACCACCTCCCAGGCCTTTCCTGTAGGCTGGGTGGGGAGAGGTGCCAGGTGGAACTAGGTCCATGGAACATGGGAGAGAAGCAGGAAGAAGCAGCAGTAACATGAGGGCTGAGGCCGTTTCCCCTCAGCCAGATCTGGAGAGAGAATCAACAGTGTCATCAGAAATGAACTAACGCCTGCATTAGACTATGTCATGGTGTCTCCACGTAGGCCCCCAGGTGCTCTGAGCTCCTTCTCCCCAGCTGGGGGAAGCCATGTCTCCTGAGGATACTCTGACCTGCTTAGCAGTGGAATCAGAATCGGAGGTGAAGTCACTTTGGGGGACTGAACCTTTATTCAGCTCCCAGTGCTGAGCTAGTGCCACTCTCTGCTGTCCCAGAGTAAAGGGGTCCGTCTCCTGGGAGGTCCTGGCTGGCCTGGGCCCCTCCAGTCCAGTCATTCAGTCAGCCTGGGACTCAAGGAGGATTAGACAATGATACCGACGCAGGCCAGGATGAGTGTGATGAGAAGGGGAGGCTCCATCTTCAGGCTCCAAGCGCAGCAGGTGCGTCCTCAGGGGAGAGGCCTCTGGAGAAAGACCCCGGAGAAACTCCTGGACAAGAGAAATTGTTCTCTTGTTGGCTGGTGGGTTTTAAAATTAATCTCTGAGTGCTGTTTGCTCATCTTTTGCATTTTGTGGATCTCACAAACAACACTCTAACGGCATCCGCAGATATCTAAAGTAAAGACTTTTCTTAATTGTTCACAATCCTGATGACCTGTCCAAGACAGACTGTTTTGGCCCTCAAGGTTTCTCTCCCTTTCTAGGTCTCATTCACATGTATGTTATTACCTCTTCTGGAGGTAATGGTGTTACACCTTCTCTTGCCTTCCAGACACCATACCTGCCTGGTCTTCCTCCTACTAGAGTGCCCACTCTTTCTCAGTCTCCTTTGCTGGCCCCTCCTCATCATTCCCAACCTTGACCCTTTTATTCTCCTTCATCTGGACTCAGTTCCTTTGTAAACTCATCAAGTCCTATGGCTTTAAATACCACCTATAAGCTGAAAACTACCCACCCTGTACTTCTGACCTGACACGTATCCTGAGTCCAAACTCCTTTCCCTGTCTCTCCTGGGATCTTTAATTGGCATCTCAAAGTTAACACGTTCCAGAACATAGCTTTTGACTTTATACTACCAGCCAGCTGCTCCCCGAGTCACCCCCATCTTGGGGAATGACTCCACCACTCACTCCATGGAGAAAGCCCAACCCTAGGAATCATCCTTCCTCTCCTTCCCTTGCACCACTCCTTCCAGCCATCAGCTGGCCCTGTCAGCTATCAATTCAAAATCCAGGTCCTTCTCACTACCTGCACGGCTGCCCTTCTATCCTGCACACTGCCCCCTCTCACCTGACCCACTGCGATAGCCTCCTGGCTGTTCTCCCTTCCTCCTTGCTCATCCCTACAGCTGATCACCGCAGGTGTAAACACTTAAGTCAAAGCATGTCACTCCTCTGCTCAAAACCCTCTGATCACTTCCCAACGTCCTTGGCATGAAAGCTGAAGTCTTCAGCACGACCCGTCTGCCAGATCCATGTCATCTTTCCCCTGGTCACACCCATCCACATCTCTCCAGCCTGGCTGACCTCATCACTGTTCCTCAGCAGGCAAGCCTGTTCTTGCCTCACTCAGGTCCCGATCCCTCCGTCTGGAATGATCTTCCCCAGACCACCCTGCTTATGGACAGCCTCTGACACACTCTTCCCCTGACCATGTATTATTGCTCTCCATAGTAACTCTCTCTAAATGAAATTATATATTTGTTTTCTTATTCCTTTTATGTCTCCTCAACTAGAAAAGAAGCTCTGTGTGGTCAAGGACTTCTGTCTATCTTTTCCAGTATTATATTTCCAGTGCCTAGAACAGTGTCTGGTATAGAGAGTGTATTTAGCAAATACTTGTGGAATGAATGAATTTGCTCTATGGTCAAATTTTAAAATCACTCCTTACTAGGCCACCTGTACAATGTCATGAAATAATTTTTAATATAAAAGCAATTTTATCTTTAAGTCTACCCTCTACACACACACACACACACACACACACACACACACACACACACACACTATTTTCAGTCTGTGGGCCCTTCCCATCTTAACTCCCCTCACAGATTATCTATTTAGTCTTCGTTAGTCTCAAAATCAGGCTGCTATTCAAAGGTGACTTCCCGTCTCACTAATTTCCTCTTTCTCAGAATCCTGTAGCCCTCAACCTCTGCTGTCATCTTGCTGGCCCAGCTGCTCTCGGAGATGCTTCACAACCAATCATACAGGCAAGGGCTTCACTTACCCGTTGTTTAGAACAGAGCAGAGGGAAGGGGGCTTAGGTTAAAGCTCCAGAGGATTCTCCTGGACCCCATTCATTCATCTATCCGGTGTTTCTTGAGCCTCTGACCCATGTTAGGAACTGTGGTGGCCATTGAGGAGAAAAATGAATGTCATCCTCCTAGTTTTCAAGGAATTCATAGACTAGAGGGAGAGAGAGGCATGCAGACAAATAAAGAGTTACATGACATGTGCCATGCGGCTGGTAGAGAAGCCTGAAGGACCAGAGAGAAGGGGGACCAACTTTGTGGAAGGGAACAGTGCATGGAGGCGTGGAAACGGGAGAGGTGTGGCGCGTTTGGACATGAGCAAGCTTTCCATGAGTCTGGAGCACAGGGTACCTGGGAGGGAGGGAGGTGAGATCATGAGAGGCAGCAGACAAAGCAGGGAAGGTAGGCAGAAACCAGGTCATACAGGGAATTATATGTTATACTAAGAAATTTGGACTTCATTCCAAAGCTATTGAAGAACCGATGGAAAGCAGAAGAATTTTCTGATTGAAAGTTCTGAATTCATTCACATGTTCATTTATTCATTCATTCAACCAATATAATTTGAGTTCCTATTATGTACTAAGCCTAGTGCTAGGCTCTGGGTGGTATTTAATATCATCTTCTTGCCATTATAGAGCCAATAACCCATGGGGCACAAAGGAAGATTGTTTGGCAGCTCCTGCCCTGAAGAGCTATATGAATAGGAAATTTAATTATAGCAAAGAATGGAAGCAATTTCCCTAATAACAGGTATACGTTTAAGCAGATTTTGGTATCTCCATAAATGGAATATTATGTAGCCATTAAAAATGATCTTTGCAAACATAGGAGAAAGATTTATGACATTCCTTAATAGTGTAGGAGAAAGATTATGACGCTCACTGGAAAAAGCAGGGTAAAAAATCTATACAGAGTGATATATATCAATGAGGAAAAACAAGCATAAAAAAGACCATAAAATATACAAAAATATTAATTGCAGCTGCCTCTCTGCAGATTGATTTTTCTGCTACTTTATACTTTTTCTGTACCAAAAAGTTTTCTCTATTAAGCACACATTTACTTTATCAACCCAACATTTATTATAAAGGGAAAAAGATGAATAAAACCAAGAAGAAAAGTTGGGGGGGTGGAAACAGGGGTGACCCTCATCTACCTGACATGATTTAGGTGTCATCAATGCTGGAGGGCTGGGATAGTGGGAGGCCTTCTTGCCTTCGGGCAATTCCTTGAGGATTTGTGGCTGGTCATTCCTTGCTTTTCCATTACAGCATGTATCACAGCTTCTGTCTGAGGGCATTTGGCAGAAGCAATCTGGTGTGGCAAGTTCTAATCTCAGTTAGACTATGTGACCTTGGACAAGTCAGCCTCCCCTTTCCCTGGTTACCTACCTTCCTGAAGGAGATTTTCCAAAGACTTTTCCAGGAAACAGGATAAGCAAGAAGATTCTGGTCACAGGGCAGGCATTTTGTTCTTTTTCAAAATAAAGATAAGCCCATCCCAACATCCTATTTTCCACTAACTTTCAGTCTCTTCCAATCCTGCTAGCTATTAATGTTTTCTTTTTTTTTTTAAATCTCTTCCAGGAAATGATCGAAACGGCTTAGATTTCAACAGGCAGGTAAGGACATTCAGAAGAAAACCTTTATTCTATAAATTTGGGGGGTCATTCATACTATGTCAGGTGTGGGGACACAAAGAAGATTAAGGGAAGTTTGAGGGTGTTTATTCATAGACTCATAGCTCTCAGAATTGAAAGGGGTCTTTCAAGGGCTTTTGCATCCAACCCCTCCCCCAATCCACAATCCAACGTTGGGGTCACCTCTTCATTATGTCCTCAAAAGAGTACTGACAGCGCAGCCCTATTTAGGATTATCTGCAGGCTGGATGTGGTCTGGAATCTAAGACCACAACTCTTTTCCTATCAAAGCTCAGCTTGAGTTGCCTCTTGGGCAAGTCTGTTTGCATGGCCTGACTATGTGTAGAGGAATTTGTGGAAGTACGAAAGATGGAGGGTTGGGCTCCTCAGGGAACTCCTGATTTATTTATTTATTTATTTATTTATTTATTTATTTCTAACATTTTTATTGGCGTTTAATTGCTTTACAATGGTGTGTCAGTTTCTGCTTTACAACAAAGCGAATCAGTTATACATATACACATGTCCCCATATCTCTTCCCTCTTGCGTCTCCCTCTCTCCCACCCTCCCTATCCCACCCTTCTAGCTGGTCACAAAGCACTGAGCTGATCTCCTTGTGCTATGCGACTGCTTCCCACTAGCTATCTATTTTACATTTGGTAGTGTATATATGTCCATGCCACTCTCTCACTTTGTCCCAGCTTACCCTTCCCCCTCCCTGTGTCCTCAAGTCCATTTTCTAGTAGGTCTGCGTCTTTATTCCCGTCTTGCCCCTAGGTTCTTCATGACCATTTTTTTTTTTTTTTAGATTCCATATATATGTGTTAGCATACGGTATTTGTTTTTCCCTTTCTGACTTACTTCACCCTGTATGACAGACTCTAGGTCCATCCACCTCACTACAAATAACTCGATTTCGTTTCTTTTTATGGCTGAGTAGTATTCCATTGTATATATGTGCCACATCTTCTTTATCCATTCATCTGTCGATGGACACTTAGGTTGCTTCCAAGTCCTGGCTATTGTAAATAGCCAAAGGAACTCCTGATTTAAAAGAAGAAGATAGAGGACAAAACAGGGGAGCCAGGACAAAAAGAGTTCAGGAAGGAGGGTGTAACCCAGCTCAGTGGGACAATGGAGATACAAGTTGGGCGCCTTTAAAGGAACAAGCTGGGTGGAGTTCAAGTTAGTCAGGGAGGGTTTCAGGCAGGAGAAGGTGGTGTTGGATGGATTGAAGGATGGATAGATCTGGATGTGTAAAGAGGAGGATGAATGAAGAGAGGACTTCCCATTGAAGTTAGAGGCTGATGGGAAGGTTGGGGGCTGAGGGCGAAGACAAGGTGTGATGTCAGAGGCAGATGGTGGGAGGGTTCATTGGGGGGACAAAGTCTAAATTGGAGACAAGCAGGAAGCAACACTGGGCCCTAGAGTGAGGCAGAGACGTGAGAATTAGAAACAAAGTCAGAAAGCCTGGGTTTGGGTCCTGTTTTGGCCACCAGCTAGCTGTATAAGTTTGGTCAAGTCACTTAATATTTTTAGTATGAGTTTTCTCAGCTGAAGAATTAATTTATTTCATAAATTTGGGGTGGGGGAGGGAACATGTACTGTGCCAGATGTGGGAATACAAAGAAAATTAAGACATGGTCTCTTCCCTGGAGGAGCTCACAGTCTAGATTGAGGAGTGGGGGAGATAGAGATAGAGGGAGAGGGAGAGGGGAGGGGAGAGAGAAACTCTTGAGTGGATAATTATAATACAATCTCATTCATGCTTTATTGGAGGCCTGTAAAAAGCATGGTGTCAAACAGAAATGAGAATACTTCATTCTTCCCGGTAGCTCAGGGCAGGCTTCATGGAGGAGGTGATATTTGATTCTAGCTCTGAAGCGTCAGTAGAGTTTGTTAAGCAGAGAAGAGTGGGCTAGAGAAGGAGACAGCCAGGGGGAAGGAAAGACAACCCCAATTTGGGGATACATTTGATACTCACTAGGGGTCCTTCCCACTCATATCCAGAGTCCAAGTTTAGAAGGAAGTCAGGGGTGGAGGTCAAACTCAGACATATGTTCTTCTCCTCCTTTATCTGTAGAGTGATTTGAAGTCCTTACTAACATTTCCTGAAAGGCTTTTAACTCTGGGTACATCCTTCACAGTTGGAGAGGAACAATCTGGAGTCCTAACCCAAAACCTCTTAGGCAACTTCTGCAATTGTGTTCATTGGGGAAGTTTGCTAACACATGGAGGCCAGCTACTCTCACTCTGCCCTCAAGACCTAAGACAGAGGTAGGCTTCAGTTAGAGACACATCTAGGTGAGCTAAAAGGAAGGACTTGCAGCCAATGTGGCTTACCAAACACTGGAAGAGCTACCAAGGGAGGGAGGCTGTAGAATCAGCTTCTCTCTCAAGGTCTTTAAAGATGAGACAGATTCTCATCTGAGGGATAGTTTGGCCAGGTTTGTTTCCAGGGCAGGAGGATGGAGGACATTCCCGAGGATTCAGTGATCCTGAAGGAGCCCTCGGCAGGTTGGGATGTGGCCTGTTGCCTGTGCTTTCCGAGGGTCCCAGCCCAGGGTCCACCTCTTATGGTCCCTTGGATGAAATGCACGTGGAGGAGCCCATCCCACACCAAGACGTGGTGGCACCAGCCCAGCCCACAGGTGGCCCGCTCCACAGGCCCGGTGGGTTTGGCTGCCTGTGTGATCTTTCTAGAGCTTGGGAAACCCTTGTGCTTAGGACAAGGCTAGGGACAGCCCCTCTGGCCCCAGCAGTGTCTGATACAGAGACAGGGTGGCAGACGCAGGAGAGCAAAGGATGAGTCGCTGCCCTTGGTGAAGCTCACATTGGAAGGCCCCAAGCCAGTTGGTGCAGTTGGGAATTGCAGCCAGGGTCTGGGCGCAGTGCCGTCCTAAGGTTGCATGAGCGAAGGACGCTGCCTCATCATGAAGTTTCCTGCTGAGCCTCTTAACTTCCTGGTCCCAGGAAAGCAGCCTGAGCCTGTCTGGGAGATAATTGTGAGCTGATCCAGAGACCCAGAAACAGGGCCACCCCTCAGTCCCCAGGAAAGATTAAGACAGAGTTGGGAGGCCACAGAACAAGGCCAGATCCCTGGACAGGGAATCAGAGGTCCTGGGTGCCAGTGCTGTTTCCACCCTACACAATCCTCTTCTCCTTTCTGGGCCTTAGTGTCCTAATGAATAAAAGGAAGACATTTGCTTGAGATGATTGCTAAGGCCCCTGCAGTCTGTATGTTATGGTCCCATCAATTTTCTCATGCCATATTCTGTTTGGTTTTGCTTCCACTTTCCTTTCATGTTTTTCTTTGAAGAGAAATGGGGAAGAGAGTGTCCATTTCTTCACCCTGAGCTGTAGAGAGTGAGGAGAAATATGTCACATGGAATCTTTCCAGCCTTTATGATCTTGTGTGATCCAGCAAAAAGAATCTTTTGAAATTCAAGGGACAGAGACAGGAGGACCCAGCAGGCTGGATCAGGGGCCAAACGTTCATTCTTTGAATATTTAGACATTCCTAAGAGCTGGATAGAGGGTGTCATTTGTAAGAAGATAAATGGCAATGAACTCTGCAGTGAATTCTGTAAGAGACATAAGAGTACTGAGCTCTGAGATACTGCCCAAGGATGTCACCAAAGAGATGGTGTTGAAGCGGGTGACAAGGGAAGAGAAGGGGGTTTGATTGACTGGCAGAGAGGGGCGGCAAGAATATTCCAGGCATAGGAGACAGTAAGGGTGAAGCCTCACTATGTAAAAGGGAACTGTGAGAAGGTCAGCATGGGATGTGATGGTGGAAGATGAGGCTGGGCCAGATTATGTAGACCTTTGAATACCCAGCAAAGAAGTTTATTTATTTATTTGTGTATTTTGGCTGCGCTGCATGGCTTGTGGCATCTCAGTTCCCCGATCAGGGATTGAACCCGGGCCCTCAGCAGGGAAAGCGCAGAGCCCTAACCACTGGACCGCCGGGGAATTCCCAAGAAGCTTAGATTTTATCCTGTGGGCATTTTCAAGCATAACTAGTTTCATTTAATGGAAGAGCCTTAGAAGGGGGTGTGGGTGAGGAGGGAAGGAAGGATGAATGACGCACTGATGCAAGAGAGGCCTGATGGGATGCCATTGTGGTAGGAGGAGTGGGCAATGCCAAGGAGAGGGATTAAGCACACAGATTTAGAGCCAGACAACCTGGGTTTGACTCCTGGGCTTGGCACTACCTGGCGGTGTGACCTTGGGCAAGTTCTTCAACTTCTGTGTTCCTCAGTCTCCTCATCTTACAGGTGGGGAGAATAATGGTACCTATCTCACAGGGCTGTTTGTGTGTGTGTGTGTGTGTGTGTGTGTGTACCTCTTAGACAATGTCTAGAACATATAAACTGTATAGGTATTTGCTCTTATTATTCCTGTGTCAGTAAAACATGGAGAGACTCAGATTTGAGAGAGATTTTGGGTATAAAATCAGGAGGATTTTGGCAACAGTTTGGATATGGACAGCTAAGGAAGGGGAAGGGCCCGTCAGGATTCTTAGGTTTCTAGCTTGAGATACTGAGCATTAGTGGGACTAGAACCGGAGATCAAGAGAACGGGAGGTCCAGCCGATTAGTCCAGATGATGGGAAGAGGAAGAAGGGCAGATAACGGACAATAGGTGCTCAATACATGATGAGAAATTTGGACCTGGAGCCCAGCAGACAGGTCAGGATGCATACTGAGGAGTCACCATCGAATCGTGTTAACCAAAGTGATGGGAGGGAGTGAGGTCACCTAGGGAGGGTGCACAGACTGGGATGAGAACCCAGGGCAGAGCTGGAGAGAAGGAACATGTAAGGGGCAGGCTGAGGAACGGGCACCCATAGATGAGACCAAGAAGGAATGGTTAAAGGGATGGGAGGAGAACCACACCCACAAAGGAGAGACTTTCGTATGAAGGTGGGGATAGCAGACAGCATCACAGCACGCAGAGATATTGTAGAGCCCCAGCCTGGAAGGGGCCACGGTTTGGCAGCGAGGTGAACACTGGTGGCCTCATCGTAGCGTCTCTAGCGTCCGTGGTGAGAGCAGAAGCCAGATTGCTGTCGTCGAGGGGTAAGGAGAAGTTAGGAAATGATGGAGACGAGGACTGCAGAATTCCCTTTCAAGGAGTGGGATGATAAAGGGATGCAGATGTTGGCTGAAAATGGAGACAGTGTGAAGGGAAGGTTTTGGGGATGAGGGAGACTTTGGTGGGTTGTGGGCCTGGGGAGAGATAGGAGATGCCGCAGAGGAGACAGAAAAGGGAGAACATGGGTGGAGGGTTTAGCCTGGAAGAAGAGAAGGGCTCTTCTGGGAGGGAGGGAGGGAGGGAAGGCTGAATGCCCTGTGGGTGAAGTCAGGAGCCTGAGGACAGCCTCCTGGTCACAGAGTTTCTCCACTTCCATTTCCTGCTGTTTTTTTTTTGGCTGCGTTGGGTCTTCGTTGCTGCGCACGGGCTTTCTCTAGTTGAGGCGAGCAGGAGCTACTCTTCGTTGCGGTGCGCAGGCTTCTCATTGCGGTGGCTTCTCTTGCCGTGGAGCACGGGCTGTAGGCACACGGGCTTCAGTAGTTGTGGCATGCGGGCTCAGTAGTTGTGGCTCACAGGCTTAGTTGCTCCGTGGCATGTGGGATCTTCCCAGACCAGGACTCAAACCCATGTCCCCTGCGTCGGCAGGCGGACTCTTAATGACTGCGCCACCAGGGAAGTCCCCATTTCCTATTCTTTCAACCCACAGCTAACTTCAGAAGAGCATTAGGAAGTATCATTGGCTTAAAGGGGTTTGGAGAGTCCACAATGACAGATGCACACCTCGGGAGCCTTGCCCTGCTCTGTGCTGGTGACTTCTGGGTCCCTCGTCATCCAGGGCTGTGGGTGTCCACCAGACCCATCAGAGCGACGTCTCCATCTATGCTGTTGAAAGCTAAGTCTTGCTAGAAGACTTCACAAAAGTTCTCTGAGGCCAGAAGAGAGTCTGAAGCAAGTTGGCAGGTGTCTTTGTCCCTGAGCTTCCTACCCACAAAGCTGAGAGCCAGTGGCCTGGGATGCTATCTCAGCCCCAGGCCTGGCAGCGTTCTCAGCTCACCTGCGGCCGCAGCATTCAGCCCTCCAGTGCCTCTCTCGGGAACCCGCCCCGCTAGTCCAGAGCAGTGGCCCCACTGCGCCCCCATAGTGCGTTTGGTTTTGAATCAAATGGGATTTTCCTTCGCCATTTTCTTGACTGTGAGCTACCACGGATTCTTTTTTTTTTTTTTTGAATTTTTGAATTTTATTTTATTTATTTTTTATACGCAAGTTCTTATTAGTTATCTATTTTATACATATTAGTGTATATATGTCAATCCCATGGATTCTGGCTGCTCCCGGCATGCGTCGATTGTAGTGTTTAATCAGCTCAATGGGACATCTTCTCTAAAATCAACAAATTTCAGCCTAAGGAAAGGTCTCTGAGGATTCTGAATGATGGAGAGGCTTCTCCGGGGAGGCCCATGATGGAGACACAGGGGAGGCAGGACCAGACTCTCAAGTGAAGGTCTGCAGTGAAGACATAGTGAGCCCCTCCCCCAGGCACCCACGGAGCAGCCCCAGGAGGGCCGGCACCACAGCAGCTGAGCACCAGAGGACAAGGGAGGGAATTAATTGACCACATTGGACCATTTAGTTCCACAAACCTGTGTCTAGCTGTGAGGGGTCAGAGGGGAGTAGAACGTGGTCCCTGCCCACGGGAGCTCCCAGCTGGTGGGAAGAAAATGTAGCAGAGGCTGCGGAGGGGATGGAGGGCCCCTGCGCTGTAATAATGCTGATGGGGCTGGTTCAGTGAGTCTAAGAAAGCCAGGCAGGTGTGTAGAGCCAGGGGTAGTTGGCCCAATAAGCTGGAGGGAGACTCTGAGACCTCGCTGTGAAAGACCTTGGAGGATGAGAATTAAGGATGGTGAAACTCTTGACTGCTGAGGCTTGTTTCCCTCTGCTGCAAGATCCAGCTTCTGGTCCTGTACTTCCAGGTTGAGGCAGGATTATTGAGGGTGGATGGGCAGACTAAGAGAAGAGGAGCCAGCAAGCCACATTTTGCTCAACCCTGAGTAGTAGGGTTGGGTTTTAGAGTATTGATGTATATCATCCTTCTTCTTTCCCCCTCCAAGGTACCAAAGCAGCTGAAAAAAATAGATACAGGAGCCTGACAGATAGAGCTGCAGGGGGGACAGGGTTGGTTTTTTTGTTTGTTTGTTTTTAGAGTGTTTTTATCACCAAAAAGAAAGTGACACGGCTACCCTAGGAAACATTGCTATAAAAATCATTTAACAATAAAATTATAAAGACAAAGTAATGACAAAGATAGTGGATAATTCTACCAGAAAGCCTAGATGGACAAAAAATGGATAGTGGACATATCAAAACATAGCTCTTATATCTTTGTCAAACAAGAGAAGAGGAGAACAATAAAATATTGCTTTTAGGAGATACCCTTTAAAAAATGTACAATTTATTCGAAAAGGCTGCACTTGAATGACAGGCCAGAACTTATATTCACTTAATTTGTTGGGGGACGTGGCTTTGATGTGTAGCCACAACGGACTTTCAAAGGCCTTGCTCCAGAATTAAATACATCCACCTGGCACAGATAGAGCTGGTGGAGAACAGACCTTAAAGTACCCTCCTAGACAACAGGCAGGTCTCAGAAGGTGCCAAGTCGCACACACCCACTTCCTTCTAAACCTGTGTTCTCAGCCTTATCAGACCCAATGTTCCTTGTAACAAGGATGCTATAAAGCCCCTTTAATATCCTAGAATGAAATTTATAGAAAACATACATAAAAATCGGTAAGATACTCTAATTTGAATAAGGATTCAAAGGAGAATGAAAAAAATTAAAATGATATAATATGTATTTCAGCAAGTAAATGCTTGGGCACATTCCTCTGGAAGGTTTGATGAGATAGTAGGATGCTTGCACCTATATGAATGTGACAGACACAAGTACAGACTGATATTGGTATGCTCTACTGGCAGCTGAAAAGCCATGATTTTCCAAAATGTTAAACAACTCTTGGTAAACTTCCAAACAAAATAAAATATAATCTTTCCTCAATTTATTCAGAAAATGGCATCCCGGAAAAAGTCAGTGCGTATCAGAAGTGTGCAAAAGATATGTTGTGCCTGCATAAAAACTGGAATTGGGCTCTAGGCTCATGTGATACAGGCAGGCTTTTTACTGACACGAGTGTCCAGTGGGGCGTTTGAAAGTCGGATGCGAGTTGTACAGGACACGAACAAGAGTTTCTTGTCTGGTACCGTCTTCTGCGTTGCAGGATGTCTAGAGTGACTGTCCTCTGCCTGGTAAATGCAAATAGAGCCTCTTAATTATTAAGACAGAAAAACCACCGCATAGATTTCAGAGAACGACCTTCAGGTTTGCTGTCATCCCCAGTGAGGACAGCTGACCTAGACTCACCAGGGACATAGGTCACTTCTACCAGGAGGCAGAGGGCGAGATGTTCCTCTAGCTGTGATCCTTCCACACAGAAAGACAAGGCAGTGGAAAATGGAGGCTCCCCAGCACTGGGAAGAGGCACCCCCAAATAATACACACAGACCTGCCCTCAGAGAACTTACTTGCTATCCAATGAAGGAGACAGGTCTGAAAAGTTCCTTAAAATGTCAGAACAAGGGATATGTAAACCAGTGCAGCTTCAACAGGGAATAAGCTGGGCTTATTGAGTAACAAGGTAGATGCAGAACAGAATTTTCAGGCAGGAGATCATTGGTGAGAAGAAATGATTCCTTTCTCCAAAGTGATTTCCCCATTGTAGTCAAGATAATATAACAATAGAAATAGTTACTGGATCCTGCCTGCGTGCAGGCGCTGAGCGCCAAACGCTTCATATTTACTGTTCCATTTATTACTTAGAGCAACACTGTGAGGTCATTGGGATCATTCCAACTCTATAGATGAGAAAACTGAGACTCTGAGAGGTTAAGGAATTTTCCCACAATCACTCCATCCATAAGTGGGGAGTTTAAAGCCAGGCTGGCCAGACTCCAGACTCAGTGGTTCTCCCGCTCCATGGCCCTGCTCGTCTTGGAGGAGGTGGTCCCACGTAGTAGCTGAGCCGATTGTCTGTGTTGGCCAACCTCTCCGTGTCTCACAGCCCTCATCCAAAAGTGAGAACAGTCATGCTGTAAGCCTTAATTATAGTTAAGATACATAACTTAGAATAGGCTCTGACATACAGTAATCAACCAATAAACATTAGCTGCTATTATTTCTGATGAATGAGAACCCATAATTTTCTCTTCCCCTTCTCTCCCTGGATGGCTGCTGCACTGGGCTTGCACCAGTTTAGATGGGCTGCATCTAAACTCGTGTTTCGATGTTATCAGAAAGGAAATTTTTTTCTGAGACCCACGATCTCTCCATCTAAGCTTCCCCCACCTACCCCAAGTTTGGGTGGGAAGCAAATGATGAGTGTCTTTGCATTTGGAGAGGTGGAAATTTGTCCTCCTTTGCCAATCATGCTCTGCTCTTTGGCCTGAGGCTCAGATGTCAACTGTCTCCTGTTTGTGGCCTGGGCAGCAGCCTTGATATTAGATGGACTGAGCCTTGCTGAGAGCAGGACGGTGAGGTAGGAATGGGAGCAGCCGGGGTTCTCGGGGGACCTGTCCCTAGAACACCCTGGTTGACCCAGCTACCCACAACACCACCACAAAGCCTCTCTAGGGTACTGGGTGTCGGGCCAGCTCATTCAGGCTGCAGCGCTGGCACAAGCCCACGGTGCATCTCGATGGGGAGTGGAGACCGAATGTTCCTCTCTGCTCAGGTGTGGGGTGGAGAGTGGTGAGGACACAGGAGGAGGAGGGAAGTGTCGGAACCCTCTCCCTGATTCTGCAGGGATCCAAAAGGGAGTTTTCTTTGGAGATTTGAATGAGTTGCCTTTGGTGGGTGTAGATTCCGGTAAAGCAGGGCCAGTTCCTCCCCCTCTCACGTAAGAGTCTTTTTGGAGCAGGGGTCTTGAAAAGGAAGCTGGATTTGGCCCCAGTGGCAGAAGAAGTTAATACCACCCTGAGTTTAAAGGCACTGGGCCGTGCCCTTCATAAGCAGTATCTCCTTGAAACCTTACAGCAACCTAGAGCAGTAGCTTTTAGAACTCCCATTTTACAGATGAGGAAACTGAGTCTCAGAAGGGTCAAGAGACTTGCTTGGAACCAGGATTCAAACCAAGGATGATGGGATGTGTGAGGCACTTTACCTAAAGTTATATCTTACTTGATATTACATCATCCTTACGACAGCCCGGTGAGGTAAGCATGATTATTCCCATTATATAGCTGGGGTAACTATAGCTCAGAGAGGTTAAGTAATTTTTACCCAAGGTGGAGCTCAGATATACAACAGGCCTGTCTGACTCTACACTGTGTCAGGCTGCTTTTGCGAGAGACAGAGAGACAGAGAGATCCTGCAACTCGACGAGCCCTAATGTTGCCCGGAGCCCCTCATCTGATGTCTGCACAGTACTTTTCCACAGGTCCCAAGCCCACATGCTCACACCGCAGACCTCTCACGGCCGGGGCTTGCCAGCTCGCATGGCAGAGATGCTATCTGCAGGCTCAGGGAAGGCTGCCAGGGGAAGGGTGGGGCGAAGAAGGGTTCCTACCCAGAGGGTTCCCCTACCCCAAGTGGAGGAGCACGTCCCTGGGCCTGTGCGTGAGAAGGGTGCAGGGAGGAGAGGAGCGTTTTCTTGTGTGTGTGCCTGCAGGGCAGGGGGTGGGACCTGCCCTTCTTTTTGCCCCCCTGTCAGAGGGCTGTCGAGGCAGCTCTAGTACCTGGGAGATTCTCCTTCTCCCAGAATCACAGCTGCGGCAGAAAATAAACTTTTCCACCTCAAACTTCCCTCTCCTAGTCTAGCCCGAGAATGGCTTTGGAGGCTGCGCTTAGGGCTCAGGAGCCGTTTCCTTGTACCTGCTCAGTTCCCTACCAGACCACATCCCATCTCACGGCCCCCTCTGCTTGACAACTTACAGAGGACCCCGTTAAGCCAATAAGTTTTAACTCACAACAGCTATTAAACAAGTGTTATCATTCTCATTTGACAAGGGAGCTGAGACTCAGAATGGTAAAGTGACTTCAATTAAGTGGCAGAGCCAGGACTTATTCAATGTATCTTTATTCAGTGTCTACTTGATAATAGGCGCTGTGTCCAGTGCTGGTCTGCTGTCTCCAAATCCAGCTTATTCTACTAATCGGCTGACCCCATCGCCCCCATCGCCGCCTGGGCCTCTGCTGCTTTTGTTCAGATCCAGTGTCAGGAGTCCCTTCCCTCTCCCCTGCGAGGCCACTAAAATACCCTTGGCTCCCAACCTCCAAGGATCCTTGGTTCACACCCTGTTTTGTTTTCCTGTCTTGGCAGCCCCTCGCCTGCGCTGGCATCTTCTAACATTTTCTCCACAGACTTCGCTGGCATGGACTGCTGCAGGGTGTCTGGTTTTAGGCTTGCAGATGACAGTGTAGTGGTCAGAGGTCCAGCTCTGGCGTCGCACAGACCTGGATTTGAATCTCAGCTCTACCAACAGGAACCTGGTCACTCACCCTCCCCAAGCCTCAGTTTCTGCCTTTGTAAAAAAGGGGGAAATCATAGCATCAACCTAATAGTATTGTTAGGAGGAGGATTACATACAATCTTGAGTGTAAACTGTCCGGGGCTTAGTAAGTGCTCAATAAACTGGACTATTGTTGCTGTTGCAACAGTATTGGTTCTAGCAGCCCCATTTCATATCACCCTGGCTCCAGCTTGCTCTTCCTCTTAGCTCTGCCCTTGGGAGCCTCTGAAGGCCGGAGGTTCACCATTTTCCAGATGGCAGTTCTGCTCATATTCTCCTCAACTGCTGGCGTCCCTCTGAGTGCTCTTACTTGTGCCCTTGTACCTGACTCAGCCTGTTACTAGAGGAATAATAAGAAAAATCTGCCAGACTCAGTTGGTGCCGGGTAAATACAGGCATGCCTCACCATACCTAAAAGGGTGGTTCCCAAAATATTGTACCTAAGTCAAAGTTTTATCAACTAAATTCTATTTTTTTTTCCACCAAGAGCCTGCTATTTAAAGAAATGTTATACTGGATCTTTTCAGAGAATAAAACATGCCCTTTTACAGTCAGTTGGAGCCAAACATCATTTATAGGGTTTGCTTAAAGTGAGTTACATATCAATTTGGCTTTCCCTCAATGACATCTTCTCAAAGAAAGTGTGTGATCTTAACAAGGAAAATTTTAAACTTTACCCATTCACTGTGGACAGGCTCACTTGAGGGCTTGGAAGTGGGTTTGCAGGCCAGTTGGGTAGCTGGTAAATTGAGGCCCAGAAAGATTTGGACACCCAGTCCCTGGGGATAGATGTTGATTCGTGCTGGGACCAGTGGTGGAGTGCTTCTGTGCCCCCTGTCCCGGGCTGGGACTCTCAGAGGTGAGGCTGCTAGGGTAAGAGCCCCCAGGCCAGAAAGGGTTAACACCACTCTGGAGGAGAAAGCAGTGCAGCTGCCCAAAGGCAAGGAGTCCCTTCCTCTCTGCAGTGAACCAGAACCAGCTTCCTTTCTGAGGATTTGGTGCTTCCCCTTACACTGGACCTGGCGGAGCCGAGGACAACCTCCTGGCTATCAGGGCAGTCCCCAGCCTGGCCTTGCCCGAGGCCGGGAAGAGACAGACACTCTTCCGGAATAAAGCTGGGTGGGGAATGGCAGGACCTGGGGTCTGGGACTTTGCCCAGAATCTGGCCACTCAGCAAGGGCCCAGCAGTCTTAGTGTGGGCTGCCCCATCCTGCGTGGGCGGGAGAAGGATGGGGGTAGTCTAACCTCACAAGGGACCTCCAGGCCCGCTTCTTCCCCCGTCCTAAGGACTTCCAAGTACCACCGGGAAATGAGCCTCTTTGAAATGATGGAAGTGTCCTGAAGGTAGAGCGGAATAAAGGAAGAGGCAGCACCTCAACTCTGTTTTGAATGAGCCCTAGGACTGGCCTCTCTACCTGCACACACCCCCGCCCCGCCCCCTCACTCCCCCCATCGCCCTGCCAGCCCCTCATTCATCTTTCCAAACTCAGCTCAAACGTCTTCTTCTCCAGGTAGCCCTCCAGAAGATGGGAAATATTTGAGGAAACAGTCTATATTGTATTGATTACGGTAGAGCAGTGCCTGGCGCAGAGCAGACATTCAATAAGTGTTTCCTAAATAGATGGATTGATGGATAGTTGGAATGAGCCTATCCGCCCATCGCTCCATCCTGGGTGCCAGGAACTCCCATCTCTCTGCTTTTCAGGACCTTCTCCTCCTCAGGCTGCTCTGCTCCCTGTCATCTTTCAGCCAGCGATCCGCAGAAATGTACCCCTTTTCCCAGGGAGGTGAGCTTGTTGGGTGTCCGCACGTAGCGTGTGTGGTGGGCTCCATCCAATCCGCTCTGGTAAATATTTCCCAACTTCGCCACTTGCTGGCTGGGCCCCAGGAGTTGTTGGATGAGGCCTCTTAGCTGTTTGCTCAGTGGGTGCTGGGTGCCAAGGCCTACCCTCTAGGGATCCAGGGTCTGCACATAGGACTCTGGCTAACCTAGTTTTTTAAACTCTTTGAGGTTGAGAGTTCAGTACCAAGCTATATATCTCAAGCCAGAATAGGCCCTTTACAAATGCCCCTTAGGGAAGACAGGACTGAGGTTCTCCTGGGACTGCCGTCTCCTGGCCACTTCAATGGAAAGTATGGTTGGGGATATCCAGTGACATCTGATATCACTGTGACGTTATTTTTCATCAACTGTGGAGACAAATTTGGGTTGAGCTTCTAACTCTGGAGTGAGTCAGAGGCACATAAACCCTTAGGGCTAAAGGGTCCCTTAGCACCTGTCCCCCTGTTCCCAGAAGGGTTCCACAGATCTCTGCTGTCGGGCACCAAGGCTTTCTTCTTCCTTTCTCCTATCCTGTCTGTCAATACACTTATTTATTCATAATATTACATCTTATGGCTAAATTTTCACCATCTACAGTGACATCTTAAAAGAAGAAAACATAGCAAATTTTTATAGAGCTCAATGTATTCAATTTTAACAGTCTGAGATTTTGCATTTTTTTGGTATTAAAATGTTAATTGTATGTAATGAAATGATGCCCTGAGTAGGTGATACTGGTTAGTTTAATATTATTTGGCAAAATAAAAGAACACTCTCTGAGCTCTGAAAAAAAAAAAAGATTTACTTGTCAGGAGCCTCAAAAGCTTAGGAACCAGTGTGATTCCAGCCTAACCTACCTCCTGGGGCACACGTTCTACTACTGACACCCCTGACAGGTGGCCGCTGGCTCCACACCTCTGCCAAAGCTCTCCCATGAATTTGGGACTCACCGCCCAGAATACAGCCCCCTCCAGGGTTCAGTGGGTTGCAATGCTTGGCCATTCTTTCTCCTGATAGACCCTATCAACCTCCCTGTGATGGTCACCCCGTGGTCACCACTCTGCCTGCCTCAGCTCCAAGGCCCGAGTCCATCCCCTTCACTTGACAGCCGTTCAGTATTTGAGAAGAGTTCTCACACCTAAGTCTTCCCCTTTCCATGTAAACATCCAGAATTCCTTCAATAATTTCACGTATCATGTTTCTGATTGCCTTATTTAAAGCAATTACACACATAGTACATGAATGCTATGTATACTTTCTTGTAAAAATATTTAATAATAGAGATAAAGAAGAATTTTGTTCCCTGTTCAGCCTCAGCCCTCTTCCCAGAGGAAACACCTCTTATCGGTGTGGTGTGTATGTGTTTAGAAGAATCTTCTCTCTGCACGTACATGGATATGGATACAAATGGAAATGTATAAATATATGTGGAGTTTAAAAAATGCATATATATGTACATATGTAGGTAGGTATAAATTATACAGTGTGTATTCTTTTGAGACTTTCTTTTGAAATTTAAAAATAAGATTTATAGATTGTTTCATGGCAGTACATATAGGACTGATTATGATTATTGTTAATGACCACATACTATTCTACTGTTTCAGTGTAATTTTACTGTTCCATTGCCCTATCAATGGGCATTAGGTTGCTTCAGATATTTTTGTACAATGCTATACAAACTCTTTGAACTTGTTTGTGCCTTGATGCCTTTATATGTATAGGTTTCGGTCTGCCAGTCACCCTCTTTAAGTGTAGTATCCACAAGCGTACAACATTCAATACTCAGATGACATCTGGCTAGGCCAGAGCACAGTGGGACACTTGGTTCATTAATTCATCCATTTATTCATTCAGCAAAACTTGGTGGAGCAGGTACCATATCTTTATTGTGCCCTGATTTCTTTCCAAGCCCAGATAAGACACTGGCAGGCCTGTTCGCCTGAACTTGCATGGTTAAGTAGGGGAACCTCCCTCCATACTCTACTGTACTAGGATGGTACAGCCTACCCTACAGATTTTTAAAAAGGTAATTGTATCACACTTTCAACTTACATGCTCTTAGGGTCAGTTAACACCTCTCAAGTCTTTTTTAAAAAATCTACACTGTTGCCTCAACTTGTACAGTTAATTTTCATATTCTTAGTAAAAGATTTTTACATTTCCTCTTATGTTTTATCTTATTACTTTCTTCCCTTCCTTGCACAATTTCAAGATTTTTTTTTAACCTTGATGTCTTTGTGCAAAGTACTAGCTAACCCTGCTCCTCATACGGAGATGTATGCAGGGCACATACGTCATCATACTCTAAGGTACTGATAACATTCTTTTTTTTTTTTTTAATATATATATTTTTATTTTTATTTATTTATTTATTTTATTTATGGCTGTGTTGGGTCTTTGTTTCTGTGCGAGGGCTTTCTCTAGTTGTGGCAAGCGGGGGCCACTCTTCATTGCGGTGCGCAGGCCTCTCACTGTCATGGCCTCTCTTGTTGCAGAGCACAGGCTCCAGACGCGCAGGCTCAGTAATTGTGGCTCACGGGCCTAGCTGCTCTGCGGCATGTGGGATCTTCCCAGACCAGGGCTCGAACCCATGTCCCCTGCATTGGCAGGCAGATTCTCAACCACTGCGCCACCAGGGAAGCCCAACATTCTTAACAAGACTGGGCAATGAGCAGAGTCCGATGACATGCCATTGGAGACATCCCTCCTGGATGACATTGATTCATTAACTAACACTATCTCAGCCCTTATGACCCCATCTTGACCTCCAGGGACATGTATATATGTATACATACAATAATTACAGCATTCACCTGATCCTCATTTCTAAGAACCCTCTGTAAAAGGAAATGAGCCTAGTTTGGCATGCCTTTTTAAGTCAGTGTGATACAATGGAAAGAGGATTGATTCTGGATCTGGTCAGACGTAGGTTCAAATTCCAGCTCTGCCACTTTCTAGCTGTATGGCTTTTGGGAAATCCTTTGACTTCTCTGAGACCCAGTTTCCTAAATTCAAGGATTATTGAAAGTATTTATACATCAATTCTGCATCTATTTAATTAAGCACTTACTAAGTGACAGACAAACAAGATAGGTGTCCCAGGTAATAAATGTGCAGAATCATTAACTTCATATCGTTTTGGTGACAAAAGCAGGGAAGGCTCTTCCTAGAATAGGTTTTATAGACATTTAGCCCTAACCCTTGAGACCTGGGTAAGACTCAGAGACGATTTTCCTTTTATAAGTAGGGAAACATATACTGTCAGAGACTCCCTTGGCTCAAGTTGACTCCGCCTTTTGGCAATAAATTTGGTAACTGCTCCTCAGCCTTAGAGAATTTAGCTTACACTGTCAACTGTGTGGGTTCAGCCAACCATTGTGCCTGGAGCCCTGTCGCAGGCTAATAAGGGTAACAGGATAGATATGTAGTCAGTAAAAATTGAACCAAAGGGCAATTTTGTCAAAATTGGCCCCATGTCAAACAGCGACACAGAGCCTCTGCAGTGCCTCACTTATCCAGAGAGCCAGCTGCCTCACCTATTTAGAATCCAGCTGAGAATAAGAAGGAAGAAGATGAGACCTGGAGCCAAACCCTTTCTCAGAGCCTCAAACTTTTATTTTAGAAACGGTTATAACAAACTTAACTATCTGTTTTTTCTAGCCCTTAGCAAATAAAAGTTGCGAAGTTGAGCTGAAATAGAGGCTGCTTAAAGCAAGGATAACGGGGCTTCCCTGGTGGCGCAGTGGTTGAGAGTCTGCCTGCCAGTGCAGGGGACACGGGTTCGAGCCCTGGTCTGGGAAGATCCCACATGCCACGGAGCAGCTGGGCCCGTGAGCCACAATTACTGAGCCTGCGCGTCTGGAGCCTGTGCTCCACAACAAGAGAGGCCGCAATAGTGAGAGGCCCGTGCACCGCGATGAAGAGTGGCCCCCATTTGCCACAACTAGAGAAAGCCCTCGCACAGAAACGAAGACCCAACACAGCCATAAATAAATAAAAGTAAAAACTAATTGTAAAAAAAAAAAAAAAAAAGCAAGGATAACAACAGTAGGATAAAAACCTGGTTGTGAGAAAAGAGGCAGAAAACCTGGAAAAAGCAGAACTGCAAAAAAAAAAAAAAAAGGCGATTCAGGCCATTTAGTGCTACTGCCAACAGAGAGGCCAAGGACTTCAGTGTCCCCAAGGGCATGATTTCTTTTAAAAAGAGTTCACAATTAAGATTGAGTCATTGACTAAATTATCTTTCAGGTGCTATTTAAGGGAAAGAAGAGATGTATATAATACATTAATAAATATCAAAAACAAAACCAATAAATATCTATCCAAAACTGAAATAAAGACTTGGAGCTACAAGGGATCGATTTCAGTGATTGAAAATCCACTTATTTGGGGAGGCTTCCTCAGGAAATCCTAGGAATTTGAAAGATGTGTTGAATGTTTTTTTATTGAGGCACAGTTGATTTATAATATTATATTAGTTTCAGCATACAACATAGTGATTCAAAAATTTTATACATTATACTTCATTTATTATTATAAAATATTGGCTATTTCCCTGTGCTGTACAATATATCCTTGTAGCTTGATTATTTTATACATAGTAGTTTGTACCTCTTAATCCTCTACCCCTATCTTGTCCCTCCCACCTTCCTTCTCCCCACTGGTAACCACTAGTTTGTTCTCTTTGTCTGTGAGTCTGTTTCTGTTTTGTTATATTCATTCATTTGTTTTATTTTTTAGATTCTAAATATAAAAGATAACATGCAGTATTCGTCTTCCTCTGTCTGACTTATTTCACTAAGCATAATACCCTCCAGGTCCATCCATGTTGTTGCAAATGGCAAAATTTCATTCTTTTTTACGGCTAATATTCCATTGTGTACATATACCACTTCTTCTTTATCCATTCATCTGTTGATGGACATTTAGGTTGCTTCCATATCATGGCAATTGTAAATAATGCTGCTGTGAACATTGGGGAATTTGAATGAACACTGGAGAATTTTTGAATTAGTGTTTTCATTTTCTTTGGATATATACCTAGTGGTGGACTTGCTGGATCATATGGTAGTTCTATTTTTAGTTTTTTGAGGAATCTCCATACTGTTTTCCACAGTGGCTGCACCAATTTACATTCCCACCAACAGCATACAAGGGTTCCCTTTTCTCTACATCCTCACCAAAATTTGTTATTTATGGTCTTTTTGATGATAGACATTCTGACAGGCATGAGGTGATATCTCATCGTGGTTTTGATTTGCATTTCTCTAATGATTAGCAATGTCAAGCATCTTTTTCATGTGCCTGTTGGCCATCTGTATGTCTTCTTTGGAAAAATGTCTATTCAGTTCTTCTTCCCAGGTTTTAACTGAGTTGCTTGATTTTTTTTTATATTGAGTTGTATGAGCTGTTTATATATTTTGGATATTGACCCCTTATCGGTCATATCATTTGCAAATATTTTCTCCCATAGGAGAAAATATTCTCAGTAGGCTGTCTTTTTGTTTTGTCAATGGTTTTGTTTGATGCACAAAAGCTTTTTAAGTTTAATTAGGTCTTGTTTATTTTATTTAATTTAATTTTTTAAAATTTTATTTTGCCTTATGAGAAAGATCCATCCAAAAAATATTGCTACAATTTATGTTAAAGGGTGTTCTTCCTATGTTTTCTTCTAGGAGTTTTATGGTTTCTGGGCTTACATTTAGGTCTTTAATCCATTTTGAATTTATTTTTGTATATGGTGTGAAAAAAATGTTCTAATTTCATTCTTTTACATGTAGCTGCCCAGCTTTTCCAGTACCACTTATTGAAGAGACTGCCTTTTCCCCATTGTATATTCTTGCCTCTTTTTTGTAAATTAATTGACCATAAGTGTGTGCATTTATTTCTGGGTTCTATATTCAGTTCCATTGATCTATGTGTCTGTTTTTGTACCATTATCATACTGTTTTGATTACTGTATCTTTGTAGTATAGTCTGAAGTCAGGGAGCATGATACCTTCAGCTCTGTTCTTTCTCTCAAGATTGTTTTGGCTATTCAGGTCTTTTGTGTTTCCGTACAAATTTCCATACAACAAATAATTTTATTTCTTCTAGTCCTGTGAATAATGCCATTGGTATTTTGATAGTGATTGCATTGAATCTAGAGATTGCCTTGGTCATTTTAACAATATTAATTCTTCTAATCCATGAACATGGTGTGTCTTTCCATCTGTTTGTGTCATCTTCAGTTTCTTTCATCAGTTCTGAGTACATGTCTTTTACCTCCTTAGATTTATTCCTAGGTATTTTATTCTTTTTGATGTGATTTTAAATGGGATTGTTTTAATTTCTCTTTCTGATAGTTCATTGTTAGTGTATAGAAATGCAACAGGTTTCTGTATATTAATTTTGTATCCTGCAACTTTACTGAATTCATTGATGAGCTCTAGTGGTTTCTTGGTAGTGTGTTTAGGATTTTCCATGTATAGTATCATGTCATCTGCAAACAGTGACAGTTTTCCTTCTTCTTTTCTGATTTGGATAGCTCTTATTTCTTTCTTGTCTGGTAGCTGTGGCTAGGACTTCCCATACTATGTTGCATAAAAGTGGGCATCCTTGTCTTTTTCCTAATCTTAGAGGAAATGCCTTCAGTTTTTCACCATTGAGTATGATGTTAGCTGTAGACTTGTTATATGTGGCCTTTATAATGTTGAGGTATGTTCCCTCTATATTCACTTTGTGGAGAGTCTTTGTAAAAGGATGCTGTTGACTTTTGTCAAAAGCTTTTTCTGCATCTATTGAGATGATCATATAATTTTTTATTCTTTAATTTGTTAATGTGGTATATCACACAGATTGGTGAATACTGAACCATCCTTGCAGCCCGGGAATAAATCCCACTTGATCACGGTACATGATATTTTTAATGCATTGTTGGATTCGGTTTGCTGATATTTTGTTGAGGATTTTTGCATCTATGTTCATCAGTAATGCTGGCCTGTAATTTTCTTTATTTGTGGTATCTTTGTCAAGTACTCTTTAAGGGAAAGTAGAGATGTATAAAATACAAGATCTCTATTCAAAAATGAAACCAATAAATATCTATCCAAAACTGAAATAAAGGGTTTGGAGCTGTAAGAAATATATTTCAGTGACTGAAAATCCACTTATTTGGGAAGCTTCCTCAGAAAATCCTAGAAATTTGAAAGAAGTGTTGAATTTTAAATCAGATAACTTGAGTTCCAATCAGAGCTTTCCTGCTAGCGAGCCATGTGCCTTGGATAAATCATTTCCCTTTCATGAACCTTGTTTTCCTCAATAGTAAAACAGGAATAGCATCACTTGCCTTTTCAATCTCATGGGAATATTCTGAAAATAGACCAAACTGATATGTTTGAAAGTGCTTTGTAAGCTGTAGAACATCATGGAAAGGTATAAGTGAGGTCTGTAGGCCACAGACCTACAGGTGTTGCCTGCTGGTAGACAATGACTCAAGATGCGGCAGAAGAAGGAGATGGATTCCCAGTTATTGCTAAAAAAAATACACACACACACACACACACACAACACACTCACACACAGAATACACGTATCTGCATATATGTGTGTTTATTTAGAAAATGTGCCCCTAAGCCTCTCAAGACTTCCCTTTCACCACGTAAAGGAGGGAAATGTAACTAACTTGAATACCTCATAAACTAAAAACTTCCATACAGACTAATGAAATTTTGAGTGCTTACGATTTTTAATATTAATTTTAAATTAAGATTAATCTTAATTTTTTCTAATTTAAAATGAATAATTACCTTTAAAAATTTGAACACTGCAGAAATATTTGACTTAGAAAGTGAATGCCTTCTGAAACCCCAAATACCCTCCACTCCATCTATTATGAGCAGTTGGATTGATTATGGTCTTTCAGAATTTTTTCTGTGTTAGTTCTTTTAGTCCTGCAGGCATTCAACAGAGAATTCCTGAAATAGTCCTTTGTTATAAAGGATAAACCTTTAGGGGTGGAAATACATTTTCTATCCTAAAAACTTGCCATTCTGTCTCCTCCTCTCCGTTCTTAGTGTTTTGGCCTTAGGCGTGTCCTCATCAGTTCTTTACCTAGACTATTGCAAAAAACAGCTTTTTAACTAGTTGCCCCACTTACAGTTGTCCTCTCTTCAAATCCATATTCCACACAGCTGTTAACATAATCGAACTAAACAAAAATCTCGCGTGTCCCTGCCCTTTACTTGAGTTACACTTTGCCCCCGAGTCCAGCCTCAACTCCTTTGCGTGAGCCACAGGACCTCTGTCGTCAGGCCCTGGCTGTTTGCCCAGGCCTCTCCCACCCCACGCTACTGCAACGCTGAATTGCTTGTCTCTCCTGAACATGAAGCCGTGTTTCACCATCTGTGACTGTGGACAAGCTGCTCCCACTTCCTGGCATGCCCTGATTTACCTTCTCCTGGTGAAGCCGTCTTTGTCCTTCAGGGCTCCCCAGAGGCTCCACTTCTCTCCGTGGAGACTTCCTACCCCATTCCCCTTTCTCTAGCTATCCTCTGCCCTGACAAAGCAAATCACAACCTTTCCATGTGACCACTGTACCACCTTCCCATTGCTGTAAGTACTGCACTCTAGGTAATTGCTTTTTTACTTGCTGTCTCCTAATTAATCTGGGAGGTCCTATTCACCTTTGTGTCCCAGGTCCTCTTGGTATACAGTGGGTGTATACCAAATATTTATTGAGCTAAACTGGGAAGGGGACCTTTATGGGGCAGGAAAACCTCTGTTTAAAGCATGCCGCATGGAGGACTGTCTACTCCAACTGCTGTTGGAGCAGACCTGGTGTCAGAGGGCCACAGAGGTGCCTCGTTTTATTTGGGGTACCAGAAGAATACAAGAGATAAGGGCCTCAGCCTTACTTAGAAGACTGTTCTCAAATATGAATGTTACCAGGGAAAAGCCTGTTACGTGCATTTATAGCCAACGCTCAGGCTTTCAGAGACAGGCTTCCAGGTCACAGGCAGTTCCCCAGGGGATGCCAAAGAGAATCTCATTCAGACTTGTTGAAAGTTTGCTTTCAATAACTACGTCAGCCTCACATCCATGTAAAAGTCCCAGGCTACACTTGTGGATGGAAATGTTTACACCAACTGTGCACCACACGTGAAAACAGCATGGCACATGAGGAGGCAGAGGTCAACAAGCTCATTTTTATGTGGGAAATTCTGGGTGGGAACCCAGTGGGGCCGCCTTACAGAGTGGTATAGGCAAAAGAGGGCCTGGAGGCCAAAGAGCCAAATAGCAAGTCAGGCTCTGCTTTACCTGGCTGTGTGATAGACATATTAATTCCTCCTAGTCTTGGTTCCTACATCTGTAAAAATGGTTGGATAAGATTTTTTCCCTCATTGAATCATCATGAAGAATAAATGATGATACTTTTGAAAGTGCTTTTTAATTTCTAAAATGCTTTAAAAATATTCCTTTTTCCCTTTCTCGAACTGATGCTCTTGGAGCTAATCTGTGTAGTGCTTCATAGTCACAAGTTGGTGTGTATGCATGCATGTGTGTGCATGTGTGCCTGTGTGTCCGGGACGAGCAAGGCATCTGTCCTTCCTTTCATTAGTCTCCTTTGGGCCCCAGAGTAAAATGTACACTGGCGTGAGGATTTCATGACATGGCTGAGCCTTGTCTTTCCCCTCTCTACCTCTCTTCCTCATGATGAGGGAGGAAAAAAGCAAATATCAACCCCCTGGAGTTAATTCGTCCATGTGAGAGTCAAGGGAATACAGAATGCTGGTTCTCAAACCAAGTGTATTAGGTTACACATCAAGTAGATGTGTGCTTTATCTGTGTCTAAACCTTACCCTGTGTAGTAATGGAGAACTCTGAATCGGGACTGAGATTAAATCTTATTAGAGCAATGGGATTAGGGTTACTACTGAGTTACTTGAGGAGCCAGAATAGGCAACAACATCAGAGTGATAGAAATAGAAGATAGAGCCATGCTGCAGTGCAGTGGAATGGACCAAATACTGGGTGGAGAGTTAGGAGACCAGTCCTTAGGGGCCCTGCCTGAGTCTCCAGGCCTGGCTTGGCTGCAGCTCTAGCTGTGTTGCCCTGAGCAGGTGATTTCTCCTCTCTGGACATCAGGAGTCACAGCTGTAAAATGAGCCATTTGAACCAGGTGATAGCTACATTTCCTTCCAGTTCTGATGGGGAAGGAAGGGAATCAACACTTGTTGAATGTCTTCCATGCACCTGACACAATCCGCGCTAAGCTACCTTGAAGAGTCTATGATTCTATCACACATGGTAGTCAGGTTTATGTAGAAGAACTATGGAATCAAATAGACGTGGATTGAAATCCCAGATCTATTATTTACCAGCAGTGTAACTTTCAGCCAGTTTCTTAACTTTTCCAAACCTCAGTCTTTTCATCTGCAAAATGGGTCTAGTGACACAATAAACGTACTTGTAGGCTCACAAGTCAATGCCCACTCTCTCTTCTATACATTCCAAATTTCTTAAGTAGATTCCATCTCACCTATTTTCCTCCTTTTGTGGAGGCATAATCTAGGCCTAGACGGATGAGTGAAGTAAATAAATATTAGATCATGCAGGTTTTTAGAGGCAGGGATAGAGCCCGAAGTCAGGTCTCCTGGTTGATTCTGAGCCTTGTGCTTGTTTCCTGGATGTCTTTTTTTTTTTTTTTTTTTTTTTTTTCCGTCCCCTGCTCTAAAAAGGATTACAGAGTCATTCCATGATAGGCAACCCAATGTATGCAAAAGAACCCAGTGTGATGACAGCCAGCATTCACACACAAGATGATTCCCAAGAAGAGCCACTGGCAAACAGTTCTCAGAGTTTGATTCTGAGACCGTGCTCAGCATTTCTTACCCCACCCCACCTCACCCCACCTCCTGCCATTCCACTTCTTGGGGGGCAGAAGAGCCATCTATGTGGGCGAATCAACAGTTCTGTGTGGTGCTCCTTCCCAGCCAAAGAACCAGAGAAGGTAGCTCTGTGCCCTTGTCCAACAGGTAGGCAAGCAGGAAAACCAGAAGACTCTGATTCTAGACAGATCAGGGTTGGGAATTCCCTGGCTGTCCAGTGGTTAGGACTCGGTGCTTTCACAGCTGGGGCCCAGGGTTCAGTCCCTGGTCAGGGAAGTAAGATCCTGCAAGCTGCGCGGCGTGGCTGAAAAAAAAAGATCAGGGTCAAAAAAGAGAGGTTGCATCAATCCAGCTCCTCAGTGGAAGCAGACGCTGCTGGCATCTCCCGAGGGCTGGGAAGTGGTACAATGGTTAAAGTTGTTCAAGTCCTGGGCACCAAAAATATCTGTGAGGATATGTCCTCAAAGAGAGCACAGCCCCTTCCTAGAGTTTTTAAACTTGAATGCACAGACCGATATGCCAGAGGGAGAAGAAAACTTTTATGGGCTTAAAATGATGGGGTTTTTTCAGACATGTGTCAGCACTAGCAATGCTGTGCCCTAAGAACTGAAGCCAAAGCATTAAATAACATGACTGATAAGCTTTTTGCATTTGCAGAGGAGGTACAAGCAGGAAAAACAAGGATGCCTCTTTGGAAAGCTTCTTTTCAGGAGGGAACAACTCTAAGTGGCTCCAGCCTCCTAAGAAACCGTATGTTTATTAAAGGGCCCCATGTCTCCTCACTTCCATCACTCCTTTGTCTACAAGTTCGATGCCTCCAGGAGAAGATCCCAATGTGCACGGGCAAAGGTGTGCCTAGGCTGGTCTGTCGTAGGTCTGACTAGAGACCAGGGACTGGATGAGGCCATCTCCCCAGGTACTTCAGGGAAGCATCCAAAGAGGCAGGAGCCTTGGACTCATAGGGAGCAGCCAAGAACCATGGAGAAAGGAGAATCCCCCAAGCAAAAATGCAGCCAGCATCTCTTAGGGGACTCTCAGCCTTGTTCATCTGAGATAAGTTACCTGCCTACCCTACTCTACGGCTTGGAATATATTTTTAGGATCTTTTCATGAGCAAAACGTTTGTCAACCCTTTTATAGATCAGTTACGAAACAGAAACTCTTCCTCACTGCTAGGGAGACGTATAGAAGGGGGGAAGAAAGAAAAAAAAAATCTTGCCTGTAATTGAAGGCAGGTTGGGAGATGTTCACGCTTTGAAATTCTCCTTCTTGTGAAATGTTTATGAAACACTTTCCACAAACGAGTTATGCAACTGGCACTACAGCTTTGATCATTTTCATCTCCAGTGATATATTCATTAATGTTGAGTAGTTTTCCCCCCAAGAGAGGGCCATGTGAAATGTCCCGGGGAGGGGGCTAAGGCTAAGTACTCCAGCCCCATTGCATGACCCCAAACAGATGGTTAATAAGGAGGTCCAAGTGTAGGTCTGGGCCAGAACATCACCTATGGTCTGTTCTCTCTCCCATCCCTGGGATGTTTGTAGTATTGTTTTGTAGATAGAGTGCCTGGGGAGGGTCAGAGGACCATTCTCTTGTAGCATTTAGCCAGTGTCTTGTCGTGTAACTTTACATGCATCTCTGAAGCACTCCTGGTCTCTGTGAGATGGGAAGATAAACACTCATCCCCACACTTCCTGGCTGGGCGGTGAAGCCAAATAGGGAATGTATGAAGGGTTTCCAGTTCCTCAGAAGGGTCTCTCTCTTCCCAGAATGAGACTATTTCTTTCTAAAGCAGGTGATGTCAGGGAGTTTGCTGGGATTAGAAAAGATAATCACCCATGATACCTTTCTACCTCCCTGGTCACTGCCCAAGACTCAGTGTAACACCTTTGCACAGCTCAGTGGGTGGAGAAGATCCTGAGCTAACAAGCCATGTCTAACAGATGGACGGGATGACCGATGGCTGTGACCAGGCAAAGGCCTCTGTGGTGGCCCATGTCCCCAGGGATTAGTCCATCCCAAACAGGGCCTGGAGAAATATTTCACTTGCGTGAGAAGAAGCTCCAAAGGGACCCTGGAGATGATCTTCACGGTTCCAGACAGGCTGTGGGTTTGGTTGGGTTTTCACAAGTACGGGGGAAATTGGGTCTTCATCCAATTTGCCTCCGGTTCTCACATTAGAAGTCAATGGGATCCAACAGAAGTCTCTCTATCTCATTTTCCCGATCCACAGCCAACACCCAGTTGCCTGGAAAGACTCCAATCTTTTCCATTCGACAGCTGTGAAAGGGATTTTTGGATTTGGAAGGGACTTTATTTCTTGATTTCTTATTGTGTTAGCCCCTGAACTCTCAGAGAATCGTCGGAGACGTGTGCCGGGGTCGGGGGTGGGCGGCAGGCAGAGTTGCTGCTGTATCTTCTCCTCCTCCGAGTCCAGCTCTGCTCTTTCTGAGACCCACCGACCAAAGTGGAGATTTTAGAATTTGTCACAGGAGAAGTAGTCTGCTTTACTGTCTTTCAAATTGGTTTGTTTAGGATTGTCTCCTTTGGGGTTTACCGTCAGCAGCTCACACACAAGGGGTAATGAATTATGAAAAATGAAAGAGTAAGAGGTCAGTAAAGCAAGAACTGAGAAGAGGAACACACAGAGTTGTCAAAACGCCCCAGGCTAACACCCAGAGGGATTTTTTTTGCTATCAGGCACTTCATTTTCAGAAGTGGGAGGTCGGCAGTGCCCCTAAAAGAGTTTGGAGGGCAATTGATCCAGGAAGCAGATGAAAGAGTGAGTTTTCTTTTATGATGGCACTGGTTTCTGAAATTAAGTGTTGCAGGAAGACCTGGCACTGATTCTAACAGATAGCACCCAGGTTGGAGGCAAAGCACATGTTTTCAAGCTGTGTCATAGCTACCCCTCCTTATCTCCCCGTTGCGCATAATGAGTCTATAAAGGAACCCTGCCACTTGCCTCTGAGCTGGAGCCGCGCCAAGCTGCCTGCGGTGGTTCCACCAGTATGCTTTGAGCTCCAATTTTCCATGTTCTCCCTCCATCCCCCTCCATCCTGCCTCACCTATCCCCACTCGGGATGAGGGATGTCCAGGAGCAGGAGGGGGCTGCAGAAGGGAGATGTGGGGAAGGGAGGCTTTGCTTAAGTAAAATCTCCCCTCTGAGCAAAGCTTAAGATTGGTGGTGGTTTGAAATAAGTAGTTTATCATCTATTTTGAGCTTTTTAAAACCTGCTAACAAATGTTTCCCAGGAATCTAGGATGTGAAAACTCTAATTTCTGGGGGAAGAACTAGGACAGCAAGTGTCTTAGATGGAGATGCCAAGTGTGGGTGGGGAGAGCTGAAGGGCACTGGGGGTAGGATGGCGGCTGTCCTAGAGATCACTCCTGCGGGGCAATGCCTTTGGAGTTTTCCTGATGTCTAACTCTCTGCCCCCATTGTGCTACTTCCTGACACTCTCCTTTTCTCTTCTTTGCTTCCAAGACTCCAGAATAGCCTCCTTAGGTGAGAGACGAGAGGAACGATTTGTAAAGACTGTCCCTAAAAGAAGCATCCTCTTACCAATTTTGTTGCAACTAGGACTTCCTAGTGCTGTTTAGATCTGCTTTATCTAAGAATACTACAGCAACATGGACTAGCCAGATTCTGCCAAATACACCACGGAATTGGAATTTTATAATTCCATTTTAGGACTGAAAGAAAAATGATGTAGAATCATACAACAGATGGGGAAACCAAGTCTCATAGAGATGAAATGATGGCTCAAGGTTATATCGTCAGTTAGAGTCAGAGTTAGGACTAGAAACAAGTTCTAGCTCCCTGTTCGATGTCTTCCTCACTGTATCCCACTGGAGGATGGAGAGGTGGATTCTGATTATGTCTTTTATTCAGTTAGCATGCATTCGGTTCCCACTATGTACAAGGCACCATATTTAGGGCATGAGCTCCCTCCTCAGTCTCTGTCACTCAACAAGATCTTCCTAACTCTCCAACCAAAGGGAACTCTTGGTTTAGTAATCCAAAGCACCATTCTTCCACAGCAATTAAACACAAGTAGAGCTGTTAGTCTGAACCTTTAACTTGGGTTAAACTAATACAGAAAAGATTCCAGGATGATTCCAGGATGTCAGTGATATTCCCTGTAGAGACCAAGAAAATGGTTTAAGCCAGGGTCGCTATGGCCAAGAGGTTCCGTCAGAGGGTCCCCCAATGTCTTTTATAAGGTATGGTCTAGATCCCAAGCTCCCTGCCATATTATATGAATCCAAAGTCACTTGCATACTCCCTACCCACCCCCCCATCCCCACAATGGACTTCCTGAAACGCTGCAAGAGGGTACAGTAAGTCCCCTACATACGAATGAGTTCCATTCTGAGAGCACATTCGTAAGTCCAATTTGTTCACAGGTCCAACAAAGAGAGCCTAGGTGCCCAACTAACACAATCGGCTATATAGTACTGTACTGTAATAGGTTTATAATACTTTTCACACAAGTAATACATAACAAACAAACACAAAAAATAAAGAAAACATTTTTAATCTTACAGTACAGTACCTTGAAAAGTACAGTAGTACAGTACAACAGCTGGCACACAGGGTCTGGCATCGAGTGAACAGGCAAGAAGAGTTGCTGACTGGAGGAGGGAGAGGAGGTGGGAGATAGGAGAGGAGGTGGGAGATGGTAGAGCTGAAGGATCGTCAGCAACAAGAGACGGAGGGCAAGCTGCAATTTCACTCACGCCTGACGTTGATGGCACAGGTTCTGGTTCCTTGCTGGAACCAGATGCACGTTCTCATCTCTGAAAGTTTGCAACTTGAAGGTTCGTATGTAGGGGACTTACTGTAGTTGTTCTCAGGGTGGGAGGAGGGGTGGGGCACAAGTAGTGCTTCCTGCCCTGCCCTTGGACACCTGGAAAGCCCACAGGTGGGTGGTTGAAGGGTGGTAGAGGCTGGAGAGAGTTTGCAAACCACCACAGTCCCCTCAGGCTGCAACTACAGCAGTGATTGTGAAGGAGACATGTCCCCACCTGTAGGGAGACAGGCAAGGACTGTCACCTAAGCCACATGGGTGAAGAGGCCAGCTGCAAAGGCAGCTCAGCACTCAGAGGGCAGACAGGTGGGGAAAACAAGGGGGGATGGAGGGGAAACTGGTTCCCAGACTTGGGATTTCGTGGACCAGGAAAATAAAAAACCATAAGATAAAGGAGATTGGTAAAGGGTTGCCAATTTTTTTTTTTTTAATTTGTGAAAGTGAGGAGTTTTAAAAATACCATTTAGGATCACCATCATTTCCTAAAAGAAATTCTAACATACCACCTCCCAAGAAAAAAGAACATCACCTTGGAATCTAAAAGAAATGTTTACAGTCACTACAAAAATTCCTCGTTTTTTGGAGTTTCAGTGAAGAAGAGCATATATTGCACTATGTACCAGCACATGCCGCAGAATGGTGTTCGGGAACGATCAATCCAGGTGGATTCCCCATCTCGAGGATGGTTACTCCAGAGAGACTCTCACCTCTGTCCCTTACCAGCTGCCCTGGCCCGAAGGGCTCACGCAGGCAGGAAAATCAAGCTGCAGCCTAGTAGGCGCTGAGCTAGTTCTTTGACTCTCCAGGCTTTTCACTCATCTTCTGCCTCTGTCTTCTCTAAGTTTCCGCTTCTGTCTGCCTGGGGAGGCCCAGAACTGATGCTCTCCCCCTGCCTCCACTTACAGATTAAAACCGAGGACCTCAGTGACTCTCTGCAGCAGACCCTCTCTCATCGGCCATGCCACCTGAGTCAAGGACCTGCCATGATGCCTGGAAACCAAATGTCTGGGGTAAATGGCAGCCCGAGTCGGGAAGCCCTGATATTCTCAGAAGGCCAGTGAGTTTTAGTCAAGCCTCCTGCAAAATGCTTCACCTCTAGATCTGGCTCTCAGTGAATGCAGATTGAGCTAAAAAATCCCCTGCAGGGAAACTTGGAGGCCTGCGTTGGGAGGGGGGCTGGGTTACAGAACAATCCTCTGAGAGATGAAGCCTGGCTAGTTATGGGAAGAAGGAGGTCTCCACCTCTCGGGAAGAAAGAGGAGTCAATCTTGCCAAAACAATGGAGCTAGCCCCTAACAATGGGGCTGGGGTCTGCCAGCCATATTCAGGGGAGCCCCATGATGACAGCTACTGCTGTGGTTACAGAGCATTTCTGTCCCCGGTAAGCCCATTCTCCTCCCCCAAGCTTTTGTCATACTAGAAGGAATAAAGAGGCATCTGAAATAGTAACGACAAATGTCTGAGAAGGCGGGTGTCCACGCGGCAAGCCCCTTTCTTGATCTGGATTCCCAGGGGAGGAAAGAGCCGACCCTTCCCTGGAAATATTTAAGACTAGAACGTGCATTTATTCCTTCACTTCTTTATTCAGCAAGGGTTTACCAAGTCTTTTCTTTGTGCACAGACCTGAGCTCAGTCCTGTGGGGTCACAGAACCCTGGGGGTCTAGGTCACAGAGGACTCCCAGATCCCCCAAGTATTGGGAAGTAGTATTTCCCTTTTGGAGGCTAGTGGGAGGAAGCCAGGGGAAATGGACTTTCTGTTTAATCAACGTGGTTTTATTAAGAACGAATAATGTGCCTCTTCCTCCAGGAAAGGTTCAGGACCAGGAAATGGCCAAGACAAAAACGGCTTTTAGCATATCAAGTGGCGTGAGATTTTTTTTTAAAAAATTAGAAAACTGGGATTGCATGTCATTTCTAGGGTAAACCTCTGAGAGACGGGTAATACCCACAGTCTGTGCCCTCAGGGCATTACCAGTCTAGCTGGGAGACCGGTCTGATACGCACAAAAGTTAAACAACAAGGCAAGGTTTAAGCAAGGCACAGCTTGGCTGAGTGCAGGAGGTGTAACAACACCATCATTAATGGGGTAGCTGCTGTGTGCCAGACACAGGGATACAGATGCATAGGGCAAGGTCCCTATGGAGACCCACAGGACAGATGGGCGGCGGGCAGATGGAGCCCACACTTGCAGCTTGTAGATTCTGGGATGCCTGTAGATTCTGGGATGCCTGTATCTCCCTGCACAGGATGTGGCTTCCCTCCACCCGCTCCAGCAGCTTGTGCTGGTTCCCGGACACCTACAGTCTGTCTCCCAGTTCCTGCTATCTCAGACCCAGCCTGGGCAGCAAGGTGAGAAACCCTGGGGGCTTCTACATAGGTGAGTGTGCTAAGGAGCTGCTTCTGCCTGCTGGGACCCAAGCGTGGGCCGTGGCTGACTGGCTCCCCCTCTAGTATAAAGACCGGCTTGTCCACCTCAGGGCCCGAGGAAGCGACCTGGTGTGGCCCTCCAGGTTGAGTCTCCTTTTCTGCTTCCCCCTCCCATCGTCCTCAATTTCATGGCCAATTGAGACCGAAGGCACAAGGGTGGCAGGAGCTGGGGCAGAACAAGGAAGGAGGAGCTCCTTGGGAATCGCAGTCCAGAGAAGTCCCGGATCCTTGGAAATCTCCCCAGCACGTGGATGTAGACTCAGACTTCCACCCTCGGGAAGCTGGAATTCCATTTGGGTAGAGAGGCAGTGCCACCCACAGGCTATGGAGAGCGTTTTCAGATTTTCTTTGGCAGGGAAGTTCCTCACAGAGAACTTCTCCTTGGCCAAGAACAAACAGATTAGAATACTCACAATAATAGCTAACATTTCTTGAGCATGATATGCCAGGAGCTCTGAGGAGTGATTTTCCTGACATCTTTCAAAATAACCTCGTGTGGTAGGTAGTCATATTATGTTACCGGTGACCTATTAGAAAGTTCCATAACAGTCTGTCGGAAACCCATGTTCTTGGCATTGCATTGTACTGCCTCTCCCTCTCCCATCTCCACCAACTAGGGCTGAAAGTGATGAAGTATAAGCTTCCCTCCATTGTACAAATCCCAAGGAGAGGCTTTGGAAATCCAGAATCCAAAGAAAATGCAACTCTGCCTTCTGTCCTTAGCACCTGCCCAAGTTATAGTTATCCTTAGTTACCAAGTCATCTCAGAGTGTTATGATGATGATGAATGAGAACATATGTGAACCTGTGAGTATTTATGTTAGCTAAACAGTATATATCATACTCCTGGAATAGGAAAGAGAAGGTAACAGTTCATTCTGTTTCTTTTTGAAAGATGGTGTTGTGAAACTGGCTCAGGCATATAACCAATGAGGTCAGTGTATGACACAGGGGGAAAGAAACAGTTTAGTATTTGGAATCGGAAAAACTCATTGGTTAAAAAAAAGTCCCTTGCTAGCTGTGTCTCCTTGAGAAACTTACCTAACCTCTCTGAGGTTCCATTTTCTCCTCTGTAAAACTGGAATCATAGCAAAACTCTGCCTCACAAGGTTATTGAGAGTTATTTGAAATAATGCATGTGAGAAGGCTTTGTACATTTCAAAAGGCAATGTAAGTGTCAGATTACTATTAGTACTCAAGCCTCCGACTCCCAGTACAGGGCTCCTTACAAGAGCTTTTTTGCCTATGTATTTTAATAAAGAAAAATTAAGCCTTGGTGGTTTTAGACTGAGGAGCAAAATGGTCAGCATCAGTAGATCTACACATCAGTGACCCAGAACAGCTTAGGGGCAACAGAGAACCCAAAGTTCTGCTGTGTGCTGAGTGATTGGGGTGACCTGCCTCATTGTGTGCTTCTGTAGTCTGATGGCCCCATTCCCACAGTGAGAGTGAGAGTTCCTGGCTGTGGCTCTTCTTAGAGGGAGGCCACTGGCATGACCACCATCCAGGCAGAGCCCTTCATGGACAGTTTTCCTGGAGAAAGGGATCCTCAGGCCGTGCAATGAGCAGGTAGAGTCCGTACCACCAGGGAGAGTTGCCTCCTGCTCTTCCCTTCTCTCTCAGCCTTTCCTCCCAAGTGTTCAATGTCTGGGTCCTGCCAAGAGCCTCTGGCAATTGGCTGCTGCCCTTTGGAGCTGTATGGCACCGTTCCCTTGATCCGGCATCTTTGCAGATCTGGCTAGGCCTTTGTAGACATCCCAGGTGCTTCTGCAGGCAAAACGGAAACCCTCAGCTCCAGCTTGAATTCTTAGTCGTCATTCCCACATCTCCTTCCCTCTTGGGTTTCTTCAGGCCTGGTTATCAAATCCCAGAGCAGGTTGCCTTGACCCTCCTCAGCCTTTGCACCACTCCAGGCAGGCGGGCAAGCAGAAGGACTGGTTTGGGGACTGCCGTTTACATCTGTGTATCCCCGTGTCTGATTCGCCTCCACCTGTGTGTGGCAATCCTGACAGTGTCCATGGGGGCCTCTCCACAAGGCTGGAGGCGGGGGGGGGGGGGGGGGGTGGTGATGGACATGATTAGGTAGCGCAGGGTGGGGGTGGGGGGGCGGGGCGGGGACATTTATCACGGTTCCAAACGTGTAGAGCATGTCTTTTCAGCCGGCCTGGATTTGATTCGTTTGCTCCTTTGTTCCTCCCCTTTCACCCAGGTCTGCAGTCAAATCTTCTCCACTTTCCACAGCAGCAAAGCTCTCTCCTCCTCCCGCAGACGGGGCCTGGCCTGGCGTCCCAGGTAAACACCCACATTCTTCCTGTTTCAGCTCCTGACAGAGTTGAGCTCCTAGGCTTCCCCCACCCCCTTGATGGTACACTTACCCCTCTGGGAAGAGGAAATCGCAAGGGATTATCCCAGTCGGCACGGGGGCAAATTCAAGCCACAGCCAGAGGAAATGAGGGACCCAGTGTCACTGGTGGAGCCAGAATCAGAAGCCAGAGATCCCAGCTCCCGGGCTAGCCTGCTCTGTGTGCAGACGCTCCACTCCCGCCCCAGTCAGGCCCTGGCATCACTCCTCTGAGAACCAGGGATCGGCTAACTTTCCAGGGATGCCAAGGTGACCGCCAGGCCTGCCCAGGTGCTCTCAAGCGCCAAGGGGGAGACCAGAAGCCCAGAGACCTGATGTCCTGAGAACTGGTACCAAGCCAGGGCCTCTCACCTCTGGGCCTCTCTTAAGAGCTGCTCTTCTAGACTGCTTCCTGGAGGGGACAAAGCACGGGTCAGGAGGATGGAGGCCTGCGAGAGGGCCCTTTGCAGAGCTGCCATGGTGCCACACAGCACCTGTTTGCCAGGGAGAAAAAAGGCACCTCTTCCTCTGGCCAGACGCGGCCTCACGCCAGGGAGTGTGGCTTGGCGAGGGCAGCAGGAGCTACACTGGAGCTGCCGCTCCTCCCCTTATCTGGGTGACCCGGGGCAGTTAATGCCTGCACCGCTGCCTGAGACGCCTCTGCAGAGACGGACGTGTGGAACAGTTGGGAATGACTGCAGAGACCCTAATGTCCCTTCTCGGGGCTAAGATCCCCGTGGGTCCCTCAGGGCCCTGGCTTTACAGGGCTAGAGTCCACTGGAGGCCCCTGGAAGGGGGTGGGTGCCCCCTAGTGGCTAATAGAAATGGGGACACCAGAGTCTGAGCTCTTGGACCTTCTCCTGACTGCTCTCCGAATCGCATCATCACAGACTTAGATCTGGAAGAGATCTGAGAGAGGGTTCAAGATCACCTCTAGTGTCTTATAACACGAGAGCCGGGCGAGACCAGAAGCAGAGAGACTGTTTGGAAGGTTATGAAGATCATCCTGGGGCAGCAGTAAAGGGGCTGGCTTTGGGTGGTGGCAATAAAGGTAGAGAGGAGGGGCTGACAGGGGATGTTGGGGAAGTTGACTCAGTGCAATTCGGCCACTGATTGGATGTGAAGGGGGAAGGTCTAGCAGAGAGCTCAAGACATGTTTGTCGGATGAAGGAACAAATGAGTTCATGAAAAGGAAGGCTGAGAGAGGACCGAGGCTTTGTCCTGAGAGTCTGGTCCACGCCACCTCCTCCCCCGCGGAACAGGATCAAAGCCTAATGGTTTCAAATCATTCTGTTCTAAAAAACCCTCCCTTGGGGGGAAAAGAGTCCTTAACTTCTCTCTGGTCATCACAAGGCTGCCTGTCTGAATGGGAAGCCTGAATATCTTGGAAGAAAGGAGTAAAGTTAACCCCAGTCTCGGAAAAGAGTAAACTGGAAAGGAGTGAGAAGAGGATGGACTTAGGCCACGTCATCCACATCGGTAGCAGCCCCTGCCCTGGACACAAGCCCATTAGGACCCCAAGCCTAATGGGTTTCTGCTCCTTCTCCGTGGACGGGTGGGATTTATTCCTGACCCCAAATGGGCACAACATGGATTCTAGGTATAAGGGTCTGTTCTCCTATGAAAATAAACTAAAGAAAGAACATCTCCTGACAACCACAAATGAGATCAAGGTGCACTTAGACAGCATTGGAATACTTTTGATTAAAAACAACAAAAAACAAAATACTCTCATGAAAGAAAATGATTGTTTAGAAAGTAAAATGGCAGTCACAAGAGTTTGGTATTTTATGGAAATTCCATTAATGCAATGAATCTCAGATGCTGTCTGTTATTTTCAGTTAATGCCTGTTGAGCACCTCAGTTAGTTTGCTTTGTGGAAAAGAACAGGCAAGGCAAACAACCTTTTCCTTGTCCCGTCCTGAGATCTGTTTTGGGGATCTTTGTAAACAAGTCTGCTAGCTCCTTTTATGGTAGAAAACTGAAAGGAGGAAGTTACCTGCTCAGAGTCAAATAGTGAGTCATAGACTAAAACCCAGAAAGGCCACCTCCCTGTCCCACACTCCTACTGTTTCTACCCCAGCTACTCCAGCTATTTGCTAGTCCCTTCATAGAGACTCCAATTTCCACTTCCACACCATCGAAATAATAGGAATCCAATCTGTCATCCTCTAAGTGGGCCTATTAGTACAAAATACCAGGAAATGCATTCGATCTGTTGACTGTTTGTGGGTTGGCTTGGTGTGTGTCTGCTCTTAGGCAGTTGGGCGCCCTGGGGTGCCAGGATCCTCTTTAGAACCGCATCTGGAAGCATCCCAGCATCTCCCAGTCCCCAAGCATCTCCCCAGCTCTGGAGGAGCTGATGAGCCCAGTGACCTGGAGGAGCTGGAAAAGTTTGCCAAGACCTTCAAGCAGAGGCGCATTAAGCTGGGCTTCACACAGGTTCGGTTTGGGGCAAGGAGGTGGAAGAACTTGGGTTGAGTGAGTAGAGACTGGGGTTCCCGAGTGGAGGTTTTAAGAGCTTATTGTGTTTGGGGCAAACCCACCGTGTTCCTGCGTCCCCTGAGAATGGGGCACAGTTGCCGTTGGTAGGGAAAATGGGAACACTGCTGGTGGAGGGGAGAGGAATGAGAGCCAGGCAAGGAGCTAGGCATGAGGGCACAGCGCACTCAGAGTCTAGCGAGAGAAATAACCAAGTCTCCATCTTATAGGGAAGAAACTGGAAGGGAGCCAGGGTGAGCAAAGGTTCGCTGGGTGTGGATAGGTGCTAGGATGGTGAGGGATGTGGACAAAGGAGAGAAGGGGCCTGCCTCTCAAAGTTCTTCCCTCTCCGTCCCCGCGTGCAGGGAGACGTGGGTCTGGCGATGGGAAAGCTGTATGGCAACGACTTCAGCCAGACTACCATCTCCAGATTTGAGGCTCTAAATCTGAGCTTCAAGAACATGTGCAAGCTCAAGCCGCTGCTGGAGAAGTGGCTGAATGATGCAGGTAGGCCTCAGGGACACGAGGATGGATGGAGCCTTAGAAGGTCTGCAGGGAAGGGGATGGTGACTGGTCCGTGTTGCGGTTTTCTTTCTTTTTTTTTTTTAACAACATTTTAAAATTATTTATTTATTTATTTATTTATTTATTTATTTATTTATTTATTTATTTATTTTGGCTGCGCCGGGTCTTAGTTGCAGCATGCGGGATATTTTTTTTTAGTTGCAACATGTGGACTCTTAGTTGCGGCATGCGAGCTTCTTAGTTGCAGCATGCGGACTCTTAGTTGTGGCATGCGTGTGGGATCTAGTTCCCCAACCAGGGATGGAACCCGGGCCCCGTGCACTGAGAGCATGGAGTCTTACCCACTGGACCACCAGGGAAGTCCTCTGTGTTGGGGCTTTTGGCAATCAATACATAGCACCCTTTCCTCTCCTCCTGAGTCTGGAACCAATTGAGAAATAAGACACAGGAGATAGCCAAGTAGAGATGAAAATGTCAGCTTCACTACTGATAAAGCGCATGGAAGACATAGCTTTAGGTCTGTGGCCACGAAGACTTGCCCCATTTTATTCCCTACCCCAGACACACCCAGCCTAGACCGTAGGACAGCTCGCCAGAGACAAAGCTCGGGTCTGCAGAGCAAACACACTTACCCAGACTGCTGTCTGGACTAGGTCTAGGTCAGGGGCATAGGGAAGTAGGTTCTCTAGGGTCACATGGCCGGGAGGAGGAGGCAATAGGCACCACGCAAGATCTTCATCTGGCTAATTCTTGAGTAGGTTTTCAGAGGGCAGGGAGTTACTCTGAGCTAGACTGGTTGGGAAAGCCTTACAGCAAGAGTGGAGTTTGCAGGAGGATTCAGTCAGGCGTGGGGGTGGGGGGGCCAGGAGGTCCGGGTTGTAAGCCAAGGGCAAAACGTTTGCAATAATGAATGGAAGAGCTTGGTGTCATGGCATAGCATGGGACAGGGTTTCTCAGCCAAGGCATTAGCAACAGCTTGGGCCAGAGATTGCTCTGCGGTAGAGGCGGTGCTATGAATTGTAGGCTCTTTAGCAGCACCCCTGGTCTCTACCCACTAGATGCCAGGATCACCCGCCCCCTGTTGAGACGTGTAAAAATGTGCCAAACGTCCCCTGGGGGGGTGGGGGTGGTACAGAATCTCGCCCCAGGTTGAGAACCACTGGTCTAGGAGCAGAGCCAGTGTCAGGGCTGGGCTCTCGTCTGTAGATAGTGTGGGTCAGTGGTTACTATGGAGAGAGAGGAAAGCGGGGGATGGGCAGCCAAGGGTGTGACTCTCTCAGAAGTTGCTCCACGTGGAAACAAGGGAGGGGGTGAGGAAGCTCCCCACCCCACCCAGCCCCACCCCCGCCTGGGGAAGGCTGATCCTTCGGAGGTTTTACAGGAGCGCCGAAGTGAAAGAGGTGATCAGAAGGTCTTAGGATCTTCGGGAAGGGATCTTGCAGATCATTTCTAGTGCGATTCCCTGGCTGCGCCTGAATCCTTCCTAAGGGACATCCCCGCCGACCCCTCATACAGCCTCAGCCCCAACACTCACGCTGAAAAGGAAGTGGCTTCCACACCAACATTCTGCCACCAAATGCCACTGCCTTTAGCTCAAAACACCAGTCCTCATTTTCCTTGGGATTCACATCCAGGCCTACTTATAAAACACAGGCTCATGGGCGTCACTCGTAGGAGATCTGCCTGCACCCACTCACACCCACACATGCCGCTGATGTCTGGGTGTCCCTGAACCATGACCGCAAACGCTGGAGGCACGGCAGTGAGAGGCATGGAGGACCTTTGCCCAGAGCAACGAGGGGAAGCAGGATTCTTGGTCTGTCTGGCTCCCCTGTGTCGGGGAGGGGGCTGCAGAACCTGCCGGGAAGGGTCATTGGACCCCAAGTCCATCGAGCCAGAGCCTGAACCAGCTGCCTTCCCTTCTCTGAGCGTCCCCTGCTCTCTCTCCTCCCCACAGAATCCTCTCCATCAGACCCCTCCGTGAGCACCCCCAGCTCTTACCCCACCCTCAGTGAAGTGTTCGGGAGGAAGAGGAAGAAGCGGACCAGCATCGAGACCAGCATCCGCCTGACTCTGGAGAAGAGATTTCAAGATGTGAGCGGACCCTTTGGGTGGGAACGGGTGGGCCGACTTGCACAGGGGTTGAGCAGACGCACACAAGCCCCTCGGCACCACCCCTGAGCCCCCACACACCTGCCTTGGGAAAGGGTCGGGACACAGAGACACGCTCCCTCTCCAGGTGCCCCGGTGTTTGAATGAGAGGCTGGGTTCCAGAAACTTCCTCCCCCACTGACCCTTCTCGCCCTGACCTCTGTTTGGTGCCCATTGTCCCTCGAGCCGGGAGAGTTAAAGACTGGGGTATGGAATCCCAGAGAAGAGTGTATCCCTGTATCCAGTTGAGATAAAGGGAGCAAAGCCAGGGCATTGTAGATAAATTCTTCATTTTCTTTGCATTGTTTTGTATTTTTCAAATTATATATATAATAAATGCTCATTGTAAACAATTTGGAAAATGCAGGGAAGCAGGAAAAAAATCCACCACCAAATGCTATCTAAATGCACGTCCTTCTATTTCTTTCTTCTTCATACATTTAAATATTTGTAGTCATATTACATACAGACACCTTTTTGAACTTGCAGCAAAAGTATATTCTTGAGCCAATCTGTGGACGCTAATAATACCAGTTATGTGCCCCGGGGGAGCTGGGGAAGAGAAGAGTGATAAACAGGTGTGGTCTAAACAGCCTCTAATCAGGATCCCTTAGGTACCAGCCTCCAGAGCTTCCATCCACACAGCATAGTCCCTAAAGGGCTCGCCTGTGGCCTAGTTCCACCTCGCAGGCCCCAGGCCTCCAGGACTCCTGTCTCTCCAGCAGACTCTCCAGCACATATGACTCAGGACTTGATGGCTGCATCCTGCTGGCAGGATGACAAGACCTGGCTTTTCCTTCTGATTAAGTTTCTCAGAGCAGCAAGAGTAAGGGAGGGTGCAGAAGGGAGAGAAGGGAGTTAAGAACAAAGATTGGGTGGGGGTGGGAAGGGTCAGAACAAAGGAGTGATGGATATGTATTGGAATGTGTGTGTGTGTGTGTGTGTGTGTATATATATATATACACACACACACACATGTCTCCTCTATAGTCTTGATGGGTCCACATGTTTTAACTTTATCATTTCCTATTTTGAGGTAGGCAGCAAGAAATGACGCGAGAGAAGGGTATCAGATTCTGAGGAAAGAACAGAAGGGAGCGTGTGTTCTGGGGATTCTGCCTGCCCTACCTAACTCATCAGTGGGCTCCTCTTTTCAGAACTTCTGAAGAAGGAGTGAGAGAAGAGCCTCCACCCTGTGTCAGGCCCTGTGCTTGGCAGTTTATACACATTTTCTCATTTAATCTTCATAATCATCCTATACGGTAGGCATTATTTCTCTCATTTCATAGATGATTAGACTGAGGCTCAGAGAGGTTCAGAAAGTTTCCTAAGGCCACAGAGTAAGTGCTCCAGCCACTATTCCATCGTAGGTCCGATTCTAAAGCTCTTGCTCCATCTATTGTTCTATCCTGCTTCTTTGGAACATCTGTTCCCCACGCACAGTTCTTGATCCTATTCCCGTCTCCTCCTGACTACTCTATCCCTTTGGTTTCTGTAGAACCCCAAACCCAGCTCAGAGGAGATTTCCATGATTGCAGAGCAGTTATCCATGGAGAAGGAGGTGGTGAGGGTCTGGTTCTGCAACCGACGCCAAAAGGAGAAGCGAATCAACTGCCCCGTGGCCACACCCATCAAATCACCCATGTACAGTTCCCGGCTGGTGAGTGGCCAGGAGCCAAGTTGCCTGCCAAGCATTGGGGGAGATGAAGCCTGGAGGGCAAAGAGTCCTCCCCGTCCTAAAGAAGATGGGGGTTGGAGAGCAAGGAATAAATATATAAACAAAGAGATGCTGTATACAAAATACATATAATATAAAGAAGGATAAGGAGATAGAAAGCGATTACGGGGAGATGCTTTTATAGTAGAGGGGTAAGAAAAGACCTCTCTGATAGGGTGACATTTGAGAAGGGATCTAAGTATTGAAAGGGAACGAAATATCTGAGGGTTAGAGTGTTCCATGTAGAGAAATCAGAAAATGAGAAGACCTGACATGTTTGAGGAACAGCAAGGAAGCCAGTGTCGCCAGGGCAGGGTGAGGAAGGAGGTGAGAAGTGGGAGATGAAGTCAGAGAAGTAACGGGGAAGTAACAGGAAGCCATTCACCACGGTCTCGGAGGCCATCGAAAGGACCTTAGCTTTTAGTTTGAGTGAAATAAGAAGCCACTGGAGAACTGACATGGGTTGCTATGTGAAGATTAATTTGTGTGGAGGCAGGATACCAGCCTGAGAATTACAACAATCAGGCTGAGAGTGGTGGAGGCTTGGGCTAAGGTGGAGATCATGGTGGTGAGGAGGCGTGGCTGGATTCTGAATGTATTTCAACCACGAGCCAACAAGATGTGCTGTTAGCTCAGATATGGAGTGTGAGAAATAAGGCCAAGATTACTTCAAGGGTTGTGACCTGAGCAGCTGCTTGGAAGGTGCTGCCATTTTTTGAGATGATGAAGACTGCAGGAGGAACAGGTTTGAGGGGGAAAAAAGACTAAGTATTCAGAGCTGGTCGTATTAAGTTAGACTTACCTCCTAGGCATCCAAGAGGAAGGGTCATGCCGACAGTTATATCTGTGATTCTGGAGTTCAAGGGGGAGAAGTCAGGGCTGGGAATAATTTGAAGTTCAGGCAGAATGGGAAGTTTGGAGGATATGTAATGTCTTCTCCATCTAGGAGAGAGATGGTGCCTGGAGGTTGGGGGGGAGGGGGAAGGTTCTTCTTCAACCCTAGGGATGGTGATGGTTGAAGGTTAAGGGAATTGGGGATAATGGTGTTGTTCTCTGTCTTTTAGTACTCAAGGATGGGTGAGATTCAGCCTCATTCTGGGTGGGACGTAGCTATTTCATAAAACTATACTATTGTTTATTCTTTCACCATACATTTATTGACCATCTACTATGTTTTGGTCTTTGTGCTGAGTGCTGGGGATGCACAAATAAGTAATATTTGTTCCCTGTCCCAGAGCACCTCACTGCCTAGCAGAGGAGACAGACAAATAAACAAATGATAAACAACATGATGATTTCTCTTGGAGAACTTAGGAGTAGCAGCTAACAAAGCCTTGGGAGGTGGTGGTTAGGGAAGGCTTCCCCAAGGAGATAATTAATACCTGAGCTGAGTCTAAAAAGACAAGAAAGAGTGAAGAGGCAAATAAGTGAGGGGTGGAATTCCCCCAGGGGGATAGTATGAGAACAGCGGTATGGAGGAGGGAGAAGAGGGCATATGCACGGAATCGCAGGTGGTTCCACGTGGAGGAATGTTGAAAGATGAGGCTGGATAGATCAGCAAGGGCCAGACAGAAGGGGCTATGAGCAGGGCTAAGGAACTTGAAGCCCTGGGGAGTTGCTGAAGGATTTGAAGTAGGGCATTAGTGTGATCTGATTGCTTTTTAGAACGATCACTTTGACTGTAGTTATAAAGGGTGGTTTGAGAGGCATCACATTTAGTTTCAAAGAGACCAGTTAGATGTGACTGCAGTTATCCAGCAGAGACATTAAAAGGGCTGAAGCAAACCCATTTGGTAAGAATGAAGCGGATGGGAGAGATTCAGGAGATAATTAGAAGGTAGAATTATTAGGTCTTGGTTAATAAATTGAAAACTGGATGGGGCAGGGAGAGCGATAAAGGAAAGAGAATACTCTGGGATGACTGTCAGCATTCAGGCTGGGCTGATTGGGTAGAAGCTGGTGCTGTAGATGGAACAATTAAACACAGGGGGAGGAGCTGGCTTAGGAGTAGGAAAAAATGATGATTTCAATTCTTTACATCATTATGATATACAGAGAGGCCTGTGGGACACCCAAGTGGGAATGCCCCTGGGCACTTGGATTAATGGGTCTGGAGGTCAGGAGGAAAGGCTAAGACAGAGAAATGGACTGGGAGTCATAAGCACACAGGTGGTAGTTGGAATCCTGGGTAAGGAGGAGCTCACCTGTGGAGCCTGTACAGAGGAAGCAAAGAGGAAAGTTGAGGTCTCAACCCTGGGGAACACTAGCTTTAGAGGGATGGGCAAAGGGGGAGCACCAAGGAAAGAAACTGAGAAGGAGGAACCAGAAAATGCAAAAAATTGCAATGAAGTAGATGGAGGGGTGAAGCAGATGTGAAGAGCCCTGCAAGAGTGCTTTGGGAGCACAGATGAAAGACCCCCAAATCAGAATGGGGTGTGGGAGGGCTAACCCCCTGATTTGTTTGGAGAACAGACTAGGACTTAGCAAAAAGAACAGCATAGCTGGCAGAAGGAACAGTGTGTGAGAGGCATGGAATTATAAAACAACATGATGCATTTGGGGAATCACAAGCCTTTTGGTCTGGCTGGAGCTAAGAGTTTAGGACTAAGACAGAGAGGTTGATGAGAGCTAGATCATGGTGGGTCGTGGATGCTAAATTACTCTCAAAGATATGAAGAACCGTTGACAGTTTTAGGTTGGAGACAATGTGATATTCATTCACCATTGCTGTCTTAAATACTTACTGAGCACCCACCATCTGTTTGGCACTGGGATATGGTGGTGCACAGGATACTTACTGGTGATCTCTGCTTAGAGTCTAGCAAGGAAAACAGACATTAAACAAATGCAATTTGTGATGAAGCCTCCAGAGAAGATGTGAGGGTATTTGAGGGACCTAACCTAGTCCAGATGTCAGGGGCTTCTCTGAGGAATGATGCTCAAATTGACAGCAGAAGAAAGAGTGGACTTGAATGGGGAAAAGGTCTGAGTTGCGGTGGGAGACAGGACGGAAGGGTGGAGATAGTGTCAGGAAGAACATTCTATGCAGAGGAAACAGTGTGTACAAAGGTCCTGAGGCTGGGGTGGGTGGGGAGAGGAAGCAAAGAAGGTTGGAATGGAACCCGAGGAGTGAGAGAGAGTGTGTGAAAGAGGAAGCTGGAGTGGTAGGCGGGGGCTAAATCATGTAGGGCGTTGTAGACCATGTTAAGGGAACTGAACCATGTCATAAGAGAGTCAGAATCTTTAAACATGGGGCTTTGTTTAGAACAGATGGGAGGTAGTTATCACTTTGGTTCAATCCCAGCCTGGGACACCAACGTGGAGGAAAGTGGTGGGAGGCACGGAGGAGCCGTAAAGGAGTGTCATGGGTTCTCATCGTGCATTCAACACATATTTACTGAACACCTGCAAAGTTCCAGGCACTGCAGTAGACACTGAGGACACAGCAGGGGACCACGCAGGCATCATTCTGCCCTCATGAGTTCCCCAGCCTAGTGGGGGAGAAAGATGTTAAATAAATAATCACATTAATACTTGTGGCATCCTGAAGGAAGAGACTAGAGAAAATGTTCTAATCCTGTCTTCTCCTCAGGTCTCATTGGGACACTCTCCGTGGGACTAGGACATAGTTTCTTCTGCTTCTGATGTGAAATGATCTCTAAGATACACAGTTAAGGGAAAAAAAAAAAAAGAATGAGACAGAGAGAGAAGGAAGGAAAAAACAAAGGCAAAATTATTCAGACCAGTGTGCACAGAATGCTTCCATTTATATACAGAATGTTAAAGGAACCATATCTATGTCTGCTTGCATATGTATAGTCTGTCTCCAGAAGGAAGCAGAAGAAGCTGGTCGCAGTGACTAAATAATTATTTGTTTAAAAACAACAACAAATTTCTGGGTGTGTGGCAGCAGGGAGGGGCGGAGGAGAAGAGGGAGATTACCGATAACATCTCTTACCTCTTACCACGCTGCTCCACACCTGTCTCCACCCTTGGTGGGCCCCAGCCGACTGAGGAGGCTCCTTGTAAAAGGGCAGGTAAATGAAAGCAGCAGAACAATTGCTGATTAATTAGGAAATGAGTACATGCCGCATCCTGTCGGGATGGGATGTTCCAAACTGGGGAGGGGAGGATCGCCAATCACAGCTCCCTGAGCAGAACTTCCTTGCAAGATCCTTTGTAAAGGTTGATCTGAGCGTCCCAGGTCAGCATGAGAAGAATAAGGGGGAGGAAAAGTATGCAGGGTTCAGCTCAAATGAAGAAATAAACAGTTTCTAGCTAGAAACACACAACAGTTGACAGCTTCCTGCTGGAAGGAAGGGAACTAACAGCCTTGCGCTGTTGGCCAGGCATTGAGTTGGAAGCTTTACGGACATTATCTCATTAAATCTTAATTAAAAGAAAATATGAGGGAGGTATTACTGCTATTTTATGGATGAGAAAACCTAATCTCAGTGGGGTTAAGTAACTTGCCCAAATCACACAGACAGTGGTGAAGCCAGGGCTCACCCCCAGATCTGTTGGGCCACAATGTCTATTCTTTTTATTACGTCTTGTTGCAGGTTGTGCTAGGATAGTAATACTGAGGGGAGGGGGGATTCCTGAACTGCGTGGGAGGTTAAGCTAAATCATCTTAGGTCCCTTCCAAACTCAGAGTTGATGATGTATCCAGGGCAAGATGAAAGGCTTCAGAGACCGCAGTTCATCTCCTCCAGTTACCTCGGGAGAGTGGATGGTCCACTCATGCATCAAGATGGGAAGCCTGAAACAGGGTGGTTAGGGCTGGGGGCTCTGCTGCCCTGAGCAAGTGCAGGGGTCTTTTAAGAAAGAAGAGGAGGGACTTCCCTGGTCATCCAGTGGGTAAGACTCCACACTCCCGATGCAGGGGGCCAGGGTTCGATCCCTGGTTGGGGGACTAGATCCCACACGCATGCCGCAACTAAGAAGTCCGCGTGCCGCAACTAAGACCTGGCGCAGCCTAAATAGATAAATAATAAATAAAATAAATAAATATTTTTTACAAAAGGAAGAAGAAGGGACTGGAAAATAGACAGCCATCCAGCAGTGTCAGCCACAGCAGGGTCCAGGAGGCATGGTCCTCTCATCACCGGAGCACTTGAGCAGGGCAGCTTCAGCCTGGCAGTGCCCAAGAGACCTTGCCAGGGGACACACAGCAGGGAGGGCAGGGCCTGGTGTCAGCAGCAGGGAGCCGCGGGAGCAGGGCAGAGCCAGAGCTGGGTGCTGTACGTGGTCCAGAGACCTTCCTATGAAACAAGGCACAGAGTACAGATTTGGGATTAGGAAATCATCCAGGAAGCTGAGCCCTGTCTCTGCAGAGTCTGGGGCCCAGCATCCTAGGAGAAGTGCCAGAGGTGGGAGAAGGAAGCAGAAGTGGACATTTATAAGCTTCTGTTGCCTTTCAGGTGTCTCCCTCTGGGTCTCTGGGGCCCCTCTCTGTCCCTCCTGTACACAGCACCATGCCTGGAACAGGTGAGCTCTAAAAATGAGGTTTCTGAATAGTACCAGAATTCTTTTAAATAATGGGATACTAGAACTGAGAGGTACCTACCTAAGTCAGCATTCCCAAAACGTATTTCAAAAGATGTTAAAATCTGTGCTAGGAAGAAAAGGCTTCTGTGATCAAGTAAGTTTAGGAAATGCTGGTTAGGCAAAGTTTGAACAAGTGTTTGTTTTTGTTTTAATTGCCACACTTTCTCCATACAAATGAGCTGTATGGAAGGCAACGTTTTCCAAACCAATTTTCTACAGAACTCTATTTTTCAAAGAGTATTCCAAAGCATTTCAAAGAACTAGAGAGGATGACCATATGACAGTCCCAGTGTCTGACAGTCTCTTGTCCTGACATAATTATCAATACCAGTGCCTTCGACCCTTCAAAGCATCTTAGCTTGGAGGGTGAAATATATGTCACCTTCTCCACGGAATGCTGTTTGGGAAACTCAAATACAGTTTAATCCAAATCTGCCATATTACAGAGGTCGAAAAGGGGATGCAGGGAAGTGAAACAAGTTGCCACAGGCCACAGAGCTGCTTAGCGAATGGCCCAGGCCTCCTCACTCCTGGTTGTGTTCTTTCTGGAAGACCACGAACCATCTGGAGATGGCAACATCAGAGAGGCTGGCCGTCTTTACCTGTGCTCTCAGCTTCTCTTTTCCTCCCCGAGCACTTTGCTTTCTTTCCTCCTCTCTTCCTTTCCAAGGCTTCTGGTTCTTTTGCTCATCCTGCCCCGTGGTCTGGGGCTGCGTATGCCCAGCCCAGGGTGTGTCCTGGAGTAGGATGATTTTGGCATCTGTATCTCCTGTGTTTGGCTAGTCTGGGACTCGTAGAACCAGCCATGCCACTCTCCAGGGCCCGGGCTGGGGAGAGCGTGTATGATGAGGGCCCCTTTGGGGCCGGGTGTTGATGCTAACATGGTAGGAGTTGGGCAGATGGGTGGCAGCTAGGGACAGGGTGAGCCCGCTTGGAGGATGCATGTCTGAATGTCACGAGGTCCCCAGACCCAGCCTCATTGTTTCCCCCTTGTTTTTGCCTCTCCTGGTTCTCAGTAACGTCATCCTGCTCCTCCGGGAACAACAGCAGGCCTTCGTCTCCTGGCCCAGGACTCCACGCCAGCAGCCCTACTGCATCTCAGAATAACTCCAAAGCGGCTGTGAACTCCTCCACCAGTTTTAACTCTTCAGGGTGAGGCGGAGGGGAGAGCCCAGAGATACCTCAGCGGGGCCGAGGGACATGTGAGAAGCTGCGTCTGGGTCAACACCTTGGGAAGGAAAGCTTGTCACGGGGCTGGACAAGGGGGATGGGGGGGGGCAGGGAGGGGGCAGCGTGGAGCGCCAGACTGGCCTCTCTCCCTAGGGAGTGGGATTTAAAAGAGAAGCCTCAGCCAGTGAGCAGTCCTGGCAAGGAGCTGATGTCAACAAAGCCAACATGTCCCTCCTCACTGGGAGGGTGGAAATTTCCAAACCCTCCTGTCAGAAAGGGCCAGGTCCTTCCCTGGGCTGAGGAGTTCCCCTCCAGGCCAGCTCCTCTGCTCTGGGGTGTTCTGCCCCAAGCCTGAGCTTCCTCCAGCATGGCTGACACCGTGAGAGCAGGAGGGTGGGTGCTACCCCGTAACCTCGTGCTCCCACCCGGGATGCAGCGGGAAAAGCAGCCTCTCAAGCTTTGATTAATGAACCAAAGAATCTACCCTAAGAAGTGTTCTCAGCGGATGCCTCGAGAGATCCTTCCCCGATTCAGAACAAAACAGAGATTTGCAAGTTAGGCGATTGGTTGAAGACCTGAGCTTGTCGGAAGAAATGAACCCACTTGTCCAAACCCAGACTGTTCAACAAGGCAGCCGCCTCTTATGGGCCAATTGTTGCACAGCCCCAAAGGTTGGAGCGCCTCAGACACCTCCACCAAAAAAAAAAAAAAAAAAAGAGAGAAAAACATATAATGTACATTTTAAAGAATTGTTTTGAGATATAATTCACTTTCCATAAAATTTACCATTTTAAAGTGTACAAGTCAGTGCTTTTTAGTTTATTCACAGGGTTGTGCAATTGTCACCATAATCTGATTCCAGAACATTTTCATCACCCCCCCGCCCCATACATACCTGCTAACACTCACTGCTCATTCCCATCTTCCCTCCTCATTAGAAGCTGTCCGATTGACTTGTTTCTTCCTTCCTTCTAGATCTTGGTACCGATGGAATCATCCCACCTACCTCCACTGAGACCAAAAAGTTTCTCCTATGCCACCTGGCCCTGTATTCCCCACTGGAAGGAAGGGAGTCACGCCTTCTCTGTATGGACAGATTACTTTCAGGAGAGTAGAAGAGAATCTCCACTATCAATGAACCCAAACTCTTGCCTTCTTCAGGAGCAAGGGCCTCTGGAGATCCAAACTGTGACCGAACCCTGTGCTGCCTCCTAGTGCTCTTGAAACGCACAGCCCTCCTAGGAGGTGACCATTTTTACCTTCCTTGCCTGTGCCCTTCTCCTCTCGTTCCAAATATGTCAGATGGCTTCACTGCGACCGTGGTCTTTCAAAAAGGACCTCTTGCCATTATTCTCCAGCTCATCTCCAGCTCATTCTGGGCACAGCCATTTGCCTGGTGCCAAACCACCAGAGGGGAGAGAAGGTTTTGACTCTGAACTTAGCCACAATCTCCAAACTGATTCTAGAATGTATGAAAAGATTTGAATCTGATGTCTCCACCAAAGCTCTGATGTCTTCTCTGTTCAGCAAAGCTTTCTGACTGAGTCTTCATGTCACCCTATTTTCTCTTTAGCCCCGCCCCTTTTCCAGAACCACATCCATTCATGATTGTGTTCTCCGAATTCCCTCCTCTTTACAGAACACTGAGCCATGCTCAGCCCCCTGGGCACATTGCTCTGCCCACAGGTGTTCTTCTGTCTGCTCCATCTGCCCCAGAGTTCAGGAACGCTTGTTCTTTCTATCCTTTCCTGTATTTCTCCTTATCTTGTCCTCTCTCCCTTCTCCTGGTGCAGAAGGAAGAACACAAACGCACACACGCAACAATTATGCTGGCAAAATACCTGTATATAGCCCTTTCCTTTTTTTGCATTATGTTCTTCTCTCCTTAATGTGGAATTTTCCAGCAAAATGTTTAACTCAGGTGTGAATTTTGAAGATCTCTGTAATATTTTATCTTCTTTAACAAAAAAGAAAGAAAAGGAAAGGAAAAAAAATACCAAAGTGTGAAATACCGTGCTAGCTTCCACAAGAGTTCCCACGTGGGCTGGGAATCCTTGTTGATTTCTGCAGGAACATTCTTTCTCGAGTCTCCTTCTTTGTGGGCCAGTGTGTAAACATGTAACATGAAGCCATTCCAGAAATGGTAACTTTTTTTTTTAGAGACTGCATATCCAAGAAAATGATGAGATTCAAAGGAATCGCTCTGTTCCTAAATAAATTTGTATGGTGATGATATACAATATTCCACTATTGGCAAGAAGAGGTTTAGATTATTCTGAGTCTTTTGTTGTGGGGGACATGTGAGTGCATGTAATGAAACGGGATGGAGAAAGGGTTTCAAATTGGTGGATTAAGTCTGTGACTCCCCGAACTGATGCTAAAGATGATATACATTAATACAGGACTCCAAAGAGTTCAGAGTTTCTACTCTTTTTGACAGAACAGCCTTGAGGACAGAGTAGGTAAGAGATTGGCTTCCTCATTTTGTAAGTGGGAGAATGGAAAATGTTTAAGGTCAAGTCATTTGGAGACTTTAAGAGGTGAAGGCTGAGGCTAATAGTTCATATCTCAGATGTCCTGAAGGTCAATTATTCATTGTTCGCAATGGAAAGTGATAGACATTTGAGACAAGGGATAATTCAAAAGTCAAATCTATTTGGCTTTGGAATGCACTGTGACTTTTGATGAGAGGGTTGAGGGGCAAGGAAGCTATCCCTGTGGTTTTTCTTGGGTTAATAAAAATTTAAAGAGTTACCATTTTTGAGGCAAACATTGACCTGTGGTGGGAAAGGGAGGCCCTTCAAAAATGTAATGACTGAAGGGAAGAAACTTAAATTGGCATTAAACATTTTTGCAAATAATAATATCCAAGGGAGAAACCCTTACTTAAATAACCATAAGTTAAGTGTTTTTCATGTTTGGATGGGGCTTAGACTAATATTTCATGTCATGAAGTGGAAGAAAGCCTGTTGGTAGTGGTTACTTTGTCAAGAAAAGATCTAGTTGAAAGGGGCTCGGTATGTATCAAAGAGACAAGAGGAGCCTGCAGCAATAATTTAAGTATGTAAAGAAATTACTCTGCCACCCATGAGCCCATCTGTGCATATCTGTGCATACACACGCACACGTATGTATGCACTGTTCCTTGCATACACATGGGTGCCAGAGCTGATGCTTTCCTGCAGCAGTCTTGGCCACCTTGACATCTTGCTCAGGTGAGTGCTGAAAGCTGATGTCCTGCACTGTCCATGATGCTGGTTTTCACTCATTTGACCCTTTAAAAAATACTTTATTTTTTAAGAGCAGTTTTTGGTTTACAACAAAATTAAGAGGAAGCTTTGGAGATTTCCCATAGAGCTCCTGCCCAAACACATTCGTAGCCTTCCCCATTATCAACATCACTCACGAAAAAGTAAAATTTTTTTACCAATAATGAACCTACACTGACACATCACAATCACCCGAAGTCCATAGTTTACCTTAGAGTTCACTCTTGGTGTTGTACATTCTACAGCTTTGGACAATAGTATAATGATGTGTATCTATCATTATAATATCATAGAGTATTTTCACTGCCCTAACAATCCTCTGTGCTCTACCTATTCACCTCTCTCCCTGCTATGACCTTACAACCACTGATCTTTTTTACTGTCTCCATAGTTTTGCCTTTTCCAGAATGTCACATGGTTGGAATCATAGTATAAAGGCTTTCCAGGTTGGCTTATTTAGTAATATGCATTCAAGTTTCTTTCATGTCTTTTCATGAGCTTGATAGCTCATTTCTTTTTAATGCTGAATAATATTCTCTTGTCTGGATGTACCACAGTTTATTTATTCATTTACCTACTGAAGGACATCTGGGTTGCTTCCAAATTTTGGCAATTATGAATAAAGCTGCTATAAATATCCGCATGCAGGTTTCTGTGTGGACATAAATTTTCAGTTCCTTTGGGTAAATACCAAGGAGCGTGATTGTTGGATCGTGTGGTAAGAGTATATTTAGTTTTGTAAGAAACCACCAAACTGTCTTCGAAAGTGGCTGTACCACTTTGCACTCCCACCAGTAACGTTACCAGAGTTCCTGTTGCTCCACATCCTCACCAGCCTTTGTTGTCAGTGTTCAGGATTTTGGTCATTCTAATAGGTGTATAATGGTATCTCACTGTTGTTTTAATTTGCATTTCCCTGGTGACATGATGTGGAGCAACTTTTCACATGCTTATTTACCATCTGTGTATCTTCTTTGGTGAGGTGTCTATTAAGATTTTTGGCCCATTTTTTAATCAAGTTGTTTTGTTTTTTACTGTTGAGTTTTAACTGTTCTTTGTATATTTTGGGTAACAGTCCTTTATCAGATGTGTCTTTTGCAAATATTTCCTCCCAGTCTGTGACTTCTCATTCTCTTGATATTGTCTTTCACAGAAGTCTTTAATTTTAGTGAAGTCCAGCTTGCTAATTATTCCTTTTATGGGTTGTCTTTGGTGCTGTATCTAAAAAGGCATCACCACACCCAGCATCAGGTAGGTTTCCTCCTTTGTTATCTTTAGGAGTTTTATAGTTTCGTGTTTTACATTTAGGTCTGTGATCCATTTTGAGTTAACTTTTGTGATGGTGTAAGGTCTGAGTCTAGGTTCATTTCTTCACGTGTGGATGTCCAGTTGTTCCAGCTCCATCTGTTGAAGACACTATCTTTGTCCCATTGTGTTGCCTTTGCTCCTTTGTCAAAGATCAGTTGACTGTATTTATGGGGGTCTATTTCTGGGCTATTTGACCATGGTTTTTATGAAAGAAATAAACAGAATTACAGTCTTAACTGCTCAGCCTCCTGTAGCTTCCATTGTCCATTGCCTTGGACAGTTGCTGAACAGAGTCAAACCTGAAAGTGGGTACCAATTCACGTTTCATGTCTGCAAGATTCTGTAAAACTCATCATTCCAGTCAAGTTTAACGGAAGCCTGGTTAGCTTCTTCAGATCTAATTAGGCACCAGAGAATCAAAGGGCAACCACCAGTCATTGTTTAGGAGGAAGGAAAGGGAAAAAGAATTGTTGCTGCTGCTTTTTGAACTTGCAAAACTTTGATCTTTAGTTGACTCAAGACTGGTAGACCCAGCTGTGGGCACCCAATACTAAGGGCTTTTGGTCCAACTCAGAGAATGAGTTTAGTCGCAGACTCAAATTAGGAATCCTGTCCTGAGGCCCCATGTTGCCGGTTCAGTGCCTCTTCTCCTTGTGCACTCTGCATCCCCTTGCTACATTCATGGACTGCTTTTGCTGACTCGCCTGCTTCTCGTGCTAGACTGTGGGGAGCTCCTTGTAGCTGAGTCTGTCTTTTTCTCTGTATCCCCATGACTAGCATTGTGACTAGTACATAATACGCAATTCAGGTTTTTAAAAGTTGAATGCTTTCTTTTAACCTCTAAACAACTTCTAGTGCCTTTCACTGACGTTAGGAGCTGTGAATATAGAAAAATGTAGTACCATCTGTAGTGGAGGCAGACTATCTTGGTGGTTAAGAGCATGACCTCCAGTGCCATATTGCCTGGGTTCATACCCAAATCTGCCTCCTATTAATCATGTCACCTTGAGCAAGTTCCTCAAGTGCTCTGTGCCTCAGTTTCTCACCTGTAAAATGGGGATAACAACAGTATCCATCTCATAGAGTTGTTGTGAGAATTAAATGAATTTATATATATATATATATATACATATATATATGTAAAGTGCTTGGAACAATGCCTGATACATTAATAAGTGTTATCTGTTATTATCATGATTATTATGATATTATTGTTATTGTTATTCAAATAAATTGGTGGAGAGCTTCCTGTCCTCTGCTCTAACAGCCCAGAACTTTCCTGGGGGACACCACAGTTGACAAGCATACGATTTGGTGGAACAAGGGTTGTGGCCAAAGATATGTGAATTAATAAAATTTAATCCCAAGTAATGGAGCTTGAACCTGGAATCTCAGTCACCCCAGAATAAAGGCCCAATAAAGGCTCCACTGGAAGAACTAGCACCTTCCCTTATCCCCTCAGTCTTTAGACTCCTAATATGTACTCTGTTCTTTCCTGGGAAATGGTGGCAGCAAGAAGATAATTTCAGATTCAGATACTAGAAGAAAAAAACAATACTGCAACAAAAACAAATGGGGAAAAAGTTGAGATGTGCATACCATATGTTCATTTAGTGAAATGGATCTTTCCTTGTTTTCTTCCTGCAGGCTATTACTACCTCTTATCTGGTCTTTTCCAACCCACATGTGACAGGCTGTCTTCTCCAATTCGTCTTATACTGATTTTCATTGAGTCTCTATATAGCAGTGATTCTCAATTTTGGTTGCACAATGGAATTACCTGGGAAACTTGAAAAAAAATTTGACCCTCACACAGATTCTGATTTACTTTGTCTGGGATGTGGCCCAGGGAATTGGCACAGCTCCTCAAGTGATTCTATTGTTCTGTCAAGGTGGAGAACCACTGCCTGAATGGGCATACAGATCACTGGGGACTTTGTTAAAATGCAGATTCTGATTCAGTAGATCTGGGGTTAGGGTCTGAGATTTTGTGTTTTTAACAAATTCTCAGGTGATGCAGATTTTGCTGATCCCTGGACCAGACTTTGAGTAGCAAGGACTTGGAGAGCATGGTAAAATTATTCCCTTTGCCCAATATCATCATAGGTTTCCTATTATCTGCATAATAAGATGCCTCAGCCTGGCATCTTAGGCTGGCATCAGTCATTTAAGGTCCTCTAACATCAGTGGTCCCCAAATGTGACTAATCATCTGAAGATCTATGGGCAGATTTTAAAAGATACAGATTCCTGGGCGTCACACCAAGCCTACTAAATCACAACCTTCAAGGTGCGGCCTGAACAAAGGGTATTTTGAAAACACTTCCCAAGTGGTCTAGATGGTCATTAAGGTTTAGGAGCTTCAATATGCTTCCAATATACATTTCCAGGCTCATTGCCCATTCATTCAACCAGCAAACATTTATTGCACCTGCCTCTGTACCAGGTACTAGGGAAACAAAAATGAAAAAGAGTGTGATCCTTACTCTTAAAGGGCTGGCAAGACAAATGACCCAAACTAGACTATTTATTGTTTCCCACACATGGCCTAAATGCTCACAATTCTGCTCAAGGTCAGGTCTTCTCTTCTTAAGAATGTCTGGGCCCCTCAGCATGCTACCTTTGCCTGTCCTGGTCAACCAGCTCAGATGCCCTCTTTACACCATTTGCATCTCCACACTTATGTTTGGTTATCTCTTCAAACTTACTTTCCCTGATGTTAAAACAGATCCAGAGAGGAGAGAGGATTAACCCAAAGTGAGGTAACAACAACAATAATTAACATTCATATAACGACTTCCATGCACCAGCCATTGCTATAAGCACTTTACACATGTAAAGTGTGTAGAAATCTTGCGATAACTTTATGAGACAGCTATTATTATTATCCCCATTCTATGAATGAGAAAACGGAGGCACAGAAAAATAACTTGTCCAAAGATACACAGTCAGTAACCGAGCCAGGTTTACCCTTAAGCCTTATACTCTACTGCCAAGTTGGTGACAGGGTTGACATGAGAAGGAATATGTAACTCTAATTTTCAGGCCTGAGCGCTTCCCTGGAAATTAGTTATTTGTGTGCTTGCTTCACAACTTAGACTCAAGCGTGAGGGCAGGGACTATCTCTTTCATCTCACACAGTGCCTGGCAGGGGTGCAAGCACTTAGTAGATGCTCTACAACTTGTTATGGGATGGGCTGTCCCGTCGTGGGGGGAGGGGATGGATATTTATTCTAACAAACAGACAACAAACAAACACATAAGCAAGGGCAACAGCCTGCAGGTCTCACGTCACCACTAGGTCATCATCACCCCTCCCCACCACCGCCCCGCCCCCTCAGGCCTGCGCGAAGAAGGAGGACCCTCCCGCCCTCTTTCTGAACAGTCTCTGGTCCAGCTCTGGCTGTGCGCTCCGTCCTCCCAGCCAGCAGGTGCCCCTAGACCACCGGCTCCTCCTCTGCAGCCGTCAGAGCCTCGTCCTCTCTCCCTCTTTGCGCTGCTTCCTGATCCCAGGATCCGGGCCCTGAGCTCCGGGGCCGAGGTTCCCGAGGCTTCCCGGGGCTCTCGGCCAGGTAACTGCGCAGCGGGGACCGCCCGGCTCCCGAGGCCGGGCTGGGCTCCGGACGTGGATGGCCCGGCCTGCGTGGTCCGCTGCGGGGGAAGGAAGCGGGCAGATGGCCTGGCCTGGCCTCTGAGGGGAGGGCGGGGGGGGGTTCCTCCTGCCTGCGGGCGCCGGCGCGGGCGCCGGGTGGGATGCTGGCATAGCGGTCCGGCTCAGGTGCGCCCAAGCCGGGTGTGACCACAGTGTAGGTAGGCGCGTCCGGGGGAGATGCGCTCGCGGTGCCTGCCAGGCGCCGAGGTTGCTGCTCGCTCCAGCCACGCCTGCTCCGAGGCCCAGGGCCAGGTGGGCCCGCCTAGCGCTCCTCCTCCCGAATCTGACCCTGGACCGGGAGGGAGCAAGGACAGGAGCCTTGGAATTCTGAGCTGGAACGGCCATCGGCCATCTAAATACCCTGTCATTCTTTCACCCAAGAGTGAAAAGCCGAAACGCGGAGATGGAGTGACTTTCCCAAGGTCACAGAGTTGTATCTGCCATTTATAAATGTCTATTCTTTGTTTGTAAATGGGCTACCGTGTCCTCTGTTCTGCCAGGGAATTAGGATTCAGGGAAGAGAACTCTAAAAATACTAATCGGCATATCCAAATGAGCTGATCCGCATTACTGGCTGGTGACCCTGGCCTTTAAAAGGAAGTGAGAGAGGACAGTTCTTTTCACTCTGGGTCCTTTGTACTTCTGGCCCTTGCTCTGAAAATTGGCCTGGATGTTTTACGAAATTATCTCAGAACTCCTTGTCAGAACTGGGCCAGATCATAGAGTTATTTTCAATCCTTTTTTCTTTCCTTTCTTCTCTCTCTCTTTTTTTTTTTTTTTAAACTGAGGCTCAAGAGGTGAAAGTGATTGCTCACACTCCTATGGCTATTTAGGGGCAGAGACAGAACTGGAACTCAGGTCAATGACTGACAACTGCTGTTTTCTAATCTGATTTCAGATGAAAGCTGTACAGCACTTGACCTTCATAAAGCCCTCTCTGGATAGCATTCTTGGGAGTGGCTTGTGTATTGAAGTGTGTTGGTCCACAGATACTATTTCACTTGTCAGAATAGGGTTAAGCAATAAGTGTAGCCATGCAGAAAATTCCTGCTGAGATGAGACAGATATCTGAAATGTTTTTTACTTTTTTATTTGTACTTTCAATAGAGGAGCTAATGAATATTAATAAGGACATCTTGGTTATTTTCAGATTTTAGTCCTATCTGACTATATTGACTCCATTACACTCATTCTTGTCCTGAAACATTTATCACCAGTAAAAATTTCAGTCAGTGGCTTTCTGACTTTGTTTCATTTTTAACTAAATAATTGTCTTAAAGATATTTTTATATCTTAACAAAAACTCCCCCCTTGTACCTCAAAATCCTGCTTCCCCTTTGGTCAATCTTTGAGTTGGATTTCAGAACTGAATAGAACTAGGAGTTTATTTTTTTCCCTTCCAAACTATTTAGGTCTTTGTTTAGTTCTGTCTTTAGGTTTACCTCAAGTTTTGATTTTGACTGATAAACCCATGATCCAAACCCAGACTTCAGTTGACTTTAGTATCAGCTTAAAACCACGTTAAACTGCCATGTGTCATATGACTTCTAGCAGAGACCACAAATGGTGGAGGTTTTTTTCCGTGAGGGCTTCTTATTGAGATTTTTGAAATATGAACACATTATCTAATACACATATTGAATTACTTGCGTATTGTAGTCCAAGGTCAGTCATCACTGGGAGGTTATTGACATTTACTCATCATAACAACATATACCATATTAGACCATCTGCTAACTCAGAATGCAGTTCCTGCTTTTCGGTTTACAGTTTTGACCAGTTATCTCTAAGAAACACGCAATCAGAAATACAGCCACGCTTCAGTAGAAGATTCTTGGCTCTGTAGATAAGGAAAAAGTGTTTCCGGGAAGGCAATATTTTTGTACTGTCTTAGAGTAGAAATGAAGGTGTATACACAAAATGACCCAATGCTGTTTTCTTAGGGTGCATCCTTTGTTTTTCTGGTTTTGGTCTTTTCATCGTAGGATGGCCTTAGCTCTGTGTCTGCAGGCGCTGTGCAGCCTGGGGGGCTGGCTCTCGCTCTACATTTCTTTCTGTCGCCTGAATAATCACCGAAGCTATGAGTGGAGCTGCCGGCTGGTTACGTTCACCCACGGAGTCCTCTCGATAGGTCTCTCAGCTTATATTGGCTTCATTGATGGCCCTTGGCCTTTTACCCACCCAGGTAGGTGGGAGACATTAGAGAGTTTTCCCTTAGGAATTTATGATTTGGGGGTAGTCTTAGAAGGATGGGACTTCTACACAGAATTTGTATAATACTGAAGAATATTGAAGAATAATTACTATTATAATGTGCTTTGGGAGTCTCCATTCATCTTCATTGTTAATGCTGATATTGTATGTGTCACCTATTGTTTCTGCTTTTCATAACTCTATTTTTAAAACAAATCTTAATTGCTTTTTACAATTTAATCGATCAAAATGTATAAATCATAAAGCTAATATCAACATCTACCACCAGCCCCAAACAGACACTAATGGACTGCATTATACATACTTTTTGGTAACCTACAATTTTTACTTGATTGTATATTCAAAGGACATCATCTTTCCATGTCTGTGTATATAGATCTTCCTTATCCTTTTCAGTTGTTATATAATATAGTGTTGTATACATTTACTATCTTTTATTTAACCAATGCCTCATTATTTGGGGGCAGCTATATTAATTTTTAAGCTGCTAGATGTACTGATACAAGTGTTACTTCCTTAGAATACAAAACCTATATCCCCTTGAATTAGTTTGCTGGGGCTGTTATAACAAAATACTACAGACTGGGTAGCTTAAACAACAGAGATTGATTTTCTCACAATTCTGGATGCTAGAAGTCCAAGATCAAGGTGTTGGTGTGTTTGATTTCTTCTGAGGCTTTGCTCCTTTGCGTGCAGAGAGCTGCCTTCTTGCTGTGTCTTCACATGATCTTTCCTTTGTGCCTGTCTACGTCCTAATGTCCTTGTTTTATAAGAACACTACCCTAACATCCCTATTTTAACTTAATTACCTCTTCAAAGGCCCTATCTCCAAATATAGTCACATTTTGAGGTACTGGAGTTTAGGACTTCAACATACGAATTTTGGAGGGACATAATTCAGTCCATAAGTCCTCTAGAATATGATTTTTTTTAAATTCCTTAGATTCTTTCTTTTTATAATTTCTTTAGATTCCCATATTGAGCTTCTGAATTTTCCCCCAAACTGTCAAACTGATAGTAAGCAACTCTTAAGCTTTATATTTTATATGAAGGCTCTTAATGGATTCAGACATGTCAGGTCCTTGCACCCTATGTTCTTGGACATGGGAACATACTAACTTTTGGGGTTCTCTCCAGAGTCCACTTTCAAGACGAGTTAAGGCCACCAATGTCCAATAATCTAACCCATTAAGCTAAGAAATTAATCTGACATTTGGGACAGAATAACTTTTCCATTATGGTTTATTACAGGATATTGAATATAGTTCCCTGTGCTATACAGTAGGACCTTGTTGTTTGTCCATTCTATATATAATAGTTAGCATCTGCTGCTAGTGGGAGAGAATAACTAAAAGAGTCTAGAAACAGAGCTTTAGCTGGTTAAGAAAAAGAAGACAAGAAAGAGACTGTGTAGGATTTTAATTGAAAGAACAAAATAACTGGATTTTATGCTGCTACACAGAGAGGACACTGAGATAATTGCTGGTGCTTAAATCACTCATTGAGATCTGGTGCATCAGAACAGCATTTCCTGGGCCCTGTAACATTGGTTTGATAAAGACCAAAGTTTTAGATTTTAGTGTTTTGGTTTTTTTTTTTTTTTTTTGGTTGCCTATAAAAAGCATGTGCCTGCAATTGTTTTTGTTTTCAGTGATTCAGAAAAGTTTGAGAAAGAGCAACACAGGATCTCTGTGTAAGGTAGCACAATTCCCAGCCACTCAATTTGCTTCTGTCTTGGTTTATTTCAGGCTCACCCAATACACCTCTCCAAGTGCACGTTCTGTGTCTCACCTTGGGCTACTTCATCTTCGACTTGGGCTGGTGCATCTACTTCCAGTCTGAGGGGGCCCTGATGCTGGCTCACCACACACTGAGTATCTTGGGCATCATCATGGCCCTGGTGCTTGGAGAGTCAGGCACAGAGGTCAATGCAGTCCTCTTTGGAAGCGAGATTACCAATCCCTTGCTACAGATGCGCTGGTTTCTTCGTGAAACAGGCCATTACCATAGTTTCACTGGAGATGTGGTGGATTTCCTCTTTGCAGCTCTGTTCACTGGAGTGAGGATTGGTGTAGGAGCTCACCTCCTCTTCTGTGAAATGGTCTCACCCAAGCCCAAGTGGTTTGTGAAGGTCGGGGGAGTTGCGATGTATGCTGTGTCTTGGTGTTTCATGTTTAGCATCTGGCGTTTTGCATGGAGGAAAAGCAGCAAGAAGTACCACACCTGGAGAAGCAGGCGGAGTGAGGAGCGGCAGCTAAAACACAATGGACATCTCAAGACGCACTAGCCAAGGCTTGCTCCAGACAATGGATTGGGTTAAGTCAGCCACGGGAACCAGGTTGGAGACATGGCTGTTACAGAATCCTGCTTATGACAAGCTTAGGTTTCAAAAAAGGGCTAAATTTATCCATCCGTTTGGTCAGTCTTGGAGCGGAACACATCCCAGTATTAAAACACTAACTTCTGCAGCTGTGTAGTTGTAGAAAGTGAGACTACCGGCAGTAGTTGTAAGTCAGATCTGTGAGGTGAGCATACTGCATTCCTTTTAAGTTGTGGTGACCCTGGCTCCTTTGTCCCTGGGAGACTTGATGATCAGACAGCCTAGAAAGGAACTCAAAAAGCATTAGTGCTGTTTCTTCCTTACTCCTTTGAGAAGTGACTCCTTCAACAAATATTTATTCCTACTTTCTGTGTAGCAGCTTAAAGAAATGCACCTCATTTACTATAAAGTGAGGAACTTTCAGGAAGATACATGCCTTTGGCATTCTGAGCATTGGATCAGGAAATTGAATGGGGGGACAGAAGGATGAGAGAAGGATGCGGGTGAAACCGTGACGGTGGTGGGGGGCTACTTACTGAGGCTCCCTATACCATATACTTGGTATATACCATAAAGGACTCCCTGTACTCGGGGGTCCCAAGATCACCCTCAGGCTTGGTGCTTCGCTAAGAGGACTCACAGGACTCAGCACGTAGTTGTACTTAGAGCTTTGATTTATTACAGCAAAAGGATACAACAAAAGATCAGCCAAGGGAAAAGGCACCTGGAGCAGAGTACCGGGGAAACCAGGCCCAAGCTTCCAGAGCCCTCTCCCAGTGGCATCATGCAGGATGTGCTTAATTCCCCTAGCAACGATCTATTCACAATATGTGTGAAATGTCTAGAAGGAAGCTTGTTAGAGACTAAGTACCCAAGGTTTTAATGGGGGGCTGGTCATGTAGGCAGCCTTTTCCTGACTCCCAAAAGGAAAGGAGGTTTTCACCGTGAACCACATTGTTTGGACAAACAGTTTAGAGCCAGTGAGCCAGTCTCATCAGTTCATGTGGGAACCTTCCCAATGAAATCTAAGTCTTCAGATGTCAGCCAAGGGCCAATCTTGCAAACAGCCCTTTCCAGGCCTACTATATTAACTCTTTTCTGCACAAAAACCATAGAGCTAGAGCTTTGGATGAGAGATGAATGAGGTGTGGGCAGATTTACCGGGTCCTGTTGTACGGGTTCTGCCCTACCAGGAAAACTCTGCCAGTTCTCAGGGCTTTTGTGCATTAATCTCCTAGGCATGAGAGGCTGTGACTGAATTCCATAGGGATTTACCATGTGGATTCCACTGGGCTTGAGATGCCAGTTCAGGTTTCAGCTCTGCTATACATACTGCAAACCAGAACCGAAGACCAAATGTCCTGGCCTCAGGGTGATGAGCCTATTTTTTTTTCCATTTCGGATACATTACCTGTTCATCCTGTTAACTACTTTTTCTCTGGAAAAGGTGCCACTCTCTCTGGATAATATATTATGACAAGGCCCGTGTTGGAAGGAAAAAATATTTCTTAATCAATAGTCTCTCAGCTAGGAAAAGCAAGAACGTAAGTGTAGAAGAAGGGCTTAGGAATCAAGAATTCTTCGGTTCTTTGAACTAATTTGGCTACTCACCTGCCAGATCATTTGGGCAGGTCACTTGTTTACTCTGCTTCAGTTTCAACCCCATTGTCAATTAAGGAAATACCCCATTGTGAATTTCACAGAGACATTAGGTGGTGTTTTATTAATGCAGGTCTTTAATGTAGAGCTTTTATGGGGAAAAAAGGAAGTTTTATGTATTTGTTTGTTTGTTGTTTATTTATTCATTTGATTGTGTTGTTGAGACCAGTGATAAGCGAGTAGCTCAGCTGATGAGCAAGGGTATGGGGATGTTGAAGTCAGGGCTGGACATGAGTAGGAAGTACCAGCCCATTCGATGGTAATCCTAGCCTAATGAGTGGTCTTGAAGATGGACGTCATTGTCCAGGCATGACCAAGTGGTTGCAACTGCATGAGGTCATCATTGCTCTGGGAAAAGCGGCTTTAAAGGCATGTTAACCGTGGGTCTTTTAAAATGACTGTCTTCTGGTTAAGGGGATTTGCTAGACATGAGAATAATCTGACAGTAGCATCTCTATCTCTTTTTTTCTATGATCAGTGTCCGTGAAATGCTGGTTAGCTTCTTTCCAACAAAATTGTGGTCCAAGTAGGATGCTGGGGAATGCTGATTTTAGCAAAAGCCTAGTTAGAAAAAAAAAAGAGTGGCTTGGCACAAAAGAAAAAAAAAAAAAAAGAAAAGGAAAAAGCCGTCTCTTGAGTTTTGGCACAGTGCAAGCCGTCCCATACCAGACAAATGAATAGACTTAATCTGGTACCATTCTTTTCTCCTTCCACCTCAGAAGTGAAGGGATTGCAGACCTTGCTCTTTTAGGGGAAAGTACTGAGGTTTCTTGAATTTCCTGAAACCTACATAGTGATAAGGGAAGGAGAATCCCTCATTTCAGCTTTTCTTGCTGTTGTAGCTGATAACTCTGAAGGAAACTCGCTGAGAGAAAAATGTGAAATGAAGGTGACTCAGCAGTTAAGATGCTGAGTCAGTACATGAGAGGTACATGAAGGGCTAATTCACATGTGGTATGGGTGGACACATGAAGTACTCATTTGCATTTAGATTACTATGTAATAGTCATTAACACTGCTCAAGAAGGATTTATATTTCAGTGAGATTTGTACTAAATTTTATAAAAATAAACAACTTTTTATCAACCCAGAGTCTGGCTTGATGTCTTTGTTCTGGTTCTGCCGGAAGCTTAAAAAAAAAAGGCTTTTGGCCTGTAGAAATGTTGACCCATATTTATACTTATCGGTAAAATACTTCGTAGCTGTTCTTATCCACCATTCCTAATACTGCTTACTTTTTGAGGCAACAATCTACATACAGAAAACAGTTTGCCAAAAGAAGGAGGAAGAACTTAATTTCTTTCTTATTTTGCCACCTGTTTGAGCAGTTGCCTTGAGAATGATGATGTCCAGTTGGGTCCACAAAGACAGGCCCTTCGGCTGTCCTCAGGCTCTGCTTCCCATCCCTGGAACAGTGTTAGACACATAGCAGGTGCTCAATAAGCAGGTTGAAAGAATGGATGAAGGCATGAGGATGTAGTTTAGAATTATCCCCCACTGGAAAACGTTCTCAAAGAGCATGCGCAGTGGATGGTGTCACCAATGTCATTTTTCTAGGTAAAGGACTAATGTCCCTGGGGCATGTGTTCTGCCTAAATTGGTGTGACTCTTCTGAAGGTATTCTATACACAGACTTAAAACAGTCTAGAGCTATCAACGGCTGTAAAGGGGCTTTCAGGGACATTTTTTACCATTAGAGCTTTGTGCCTGAATATAGAGATTTTCATTATTAAAAAAAATAGCTCTGGAGTGAATAACCACTGACTTAATTAAATCCTTTGCTTACCATCTTCTGAAGCTTTCCCACAGCAAATGCCCTCTTTGCTCACAGCTAGAACTTTGGGTCTGTTTAAGTTTGGAAAGATCTTGAAAGCAGCCTGCCAAGAGGTTTTGTATGCAAGGAAGAGAAGGTGAATTAGGAAACTTTCCCAGTTTGTTTTATTCCTGAAGCTCGTGTAGTGAGGCATTCTTGAAGAGAAGAGGGGAACTCATTTTTTAAGTGCATGATTTGATGAGTCATTGGGTCCAATTAATTTGATACCCACACTATAAAATTATTAGAATAGGGCCAAAAAGATATTTAGTATGTCTAAGAAAGACAAACGTTTGGGGATAAGGTTTGCATTTTGGTCATTTTTTATAGATTGATGGAGCTCTTTCCAGTTACATATAGAAAATGTGCAATTATGAGTTTTCAGGATAGAATTATCATGCTAGGGTATACCAGCAGGTGGCAATGTGTCCTGGTCTGATCATTAGAAGTGGCTTGGAACCCTAATCTGCTTCTATTCTTTCCCAAAATAAACATTACAAAATTAGCTGGCTGTGCGCTGAACTTAAAAAAAAAAAAAAAAAAATCAAGCAATAAAGAGTCATCTTTGGCCTCTGTTTATCTTTTTCTTTTTTTTACCCGTTCTAACGTCAGCCTTAGCTCATGCATCTATTCAGGGATAATGATCCTTTTATGCACTGTTGCGGATTGACTTTTAGAAACAGCATTGTTAAGAAGTAATTGTTTCCCCTCTCCACGTCCACTGTTTGTTAGATTTGCTTTGCCACTTGATTTCCACAAAGAGGCTAAAGACCCTTACCCATGAATACAGGTTTGAACTCAAAAGTCTGAAAATAGTTGGATAAAGAGACAGCCACTTCAGATGTTTGCAGGCGGAATTGAAGAAATACATTATACATGGTACTTGAATCGCTGTAATCTGCATTATGCAATCATAAAACTGGACGGTTATACTAAATCTATCTACCCAGTAGGAAAAAGATATTATTTGGGAACCCTTCAAAGAGAACTGTAATGCTATTTACTGGATAAATATATTTTATTTTCTGCTCCCATTTCTTTCCACAACAAGCTTGTTAAGTCGCTGTGGAAAGCACCATGCTTGCTCAATTTGGCAAATAATACATATCATTTTGCCAAGGCAGAAGCAACCTAAAAGCAACATTATACGAAGAAATCCTGGCTCCAATTCCCCAGCCCTATACACCTCCATCCTCCAACCCTCTGCGTGCAGCCAAGACTGGTGCGCGGCGGCCCCTGCCCTGGGATGTGGCCAGCAGGTGCCCCAGGTGAGCGGCCAAGGCCAAAACCTCTCTTTGCTGGGGTTTGTTTCACAAGAGAGGAATGGGGTCCAGCCACCCGGATCTGAGTTCGCTTCCATCGGTCAAAAGCAGTCTGTGCGTGTTATCGGAAAAGGAAAACAAGTATGCTCCCTTAAGGAATACAAGTTTCGAGGACAAGGGGGTGGGTAATTTCCAAAAAGCCTCTTATCCACAGCTCCTCGGGATTGGGGGCGTGCTCTTTGGCGGTCTCAGGCGAAAGCCGAGTTGGTGCAAACTAGGCTCCAAAGTTCAGATCTCCGGCATTCCCGGGGTCCTGGGGACAACGGTGGGTTGGCGGGTGGAACTCCCAGAGCCAGACGGAACCCACCTCCCTCCGCCCCGCAGAACTACTTTTTCGCTCCCTCCAACAAGACTGCGGCGGAGGCGTCCGCGCGGGGGCGGCGCACACCCGCGGTCTGCGAGCGGAGGGCGGTACGCGGGACAGCGAGCGCGGGTCGCGCGGGCGGCGGGGGCGGCCCGGCGCGCCGCGGAGGGATCCCGGGTGAGGCGGCTTCCCGAAGTCAGAGGGGAGGAGGCCAAAAAAGTCGACGGGGGAGGGGAAAAGAGAGCTCGCGCTGGATGCGGCCGGGGCCGGGAAGTCAGAACCGGAACCGGAACCCGTGCGCGCGCCTGCGATTGTCGCGCGGCCCCTACCGCCGGCGGCCTCCTCTGCCCGCCGCGCGCGCTCCCGTGAGGGCCCCAGGACCCGGCGAGCCGGCCCTGCGCTCCGAGTCGCCGCCGTCGCCGCCGGCCTCCGGCGCTGGTGCTTCGAGGCCGGGTCGGACGGGAACCTCCCGCCCCTCGCGGGAACCGCCGCCTACCGGCGCGTCGGGGAGGAGCCGCCGCCGCCGCCGCCTGTGCAGACCGCGGAAGAGCCCGGGCCTCCGAGGGATGGGTAGCAGCCCGCGGAGCTGAGAGACCAGGTTCCTGTCACCTCCGGCTGCGGGACCACCCCCCCCCCCCTCCTTGCCCGGCACCCGCGCTTGTCCCGGCGCCTGGAGCCTGGTGGGGGCGACGAGGAGAACGAGCGGTGTCCCCCGGTCCGGGGCCATGGAGCCGCGCGCGCCTGGCGCGGGGCGGCCCGAGACGCGGCCGAGGCTGCGACCAAGAGCGGCCGGCAGCCCCAGATAGACAGCGGAGCCCATCGGGCCCGGCCCGGCGCGGGGACTTTCAGGCCCCCAAGGCCGCGAGGAGGAGCCGACATCCAGCCCCGAGCCGATCCCACCCCGGCCTCGGAGGGACTCCCGGGCCGCCTTCCCCGAGGCTCGCCGACTTCCCTCCGTGACAAAGTTTTCTCCGGTGCCTTGCCGAGGAGGATCGCTCCCTAGCTCTAGAACTCGCCTGCTGGCGGACTTGCTCGGCTTGATTTGGGAGATAACTTGCCTCGCTCCCACCCACATCCCCTTTCCTTGACCACTTCCAGTCGGACGTTCTAGATGACTGAATGGAGTTTTGAGTTGGACTCTTGTGTCCCCTACGGAGTCGGGCCTGATCCCGGAGCGCTGGGGGTGGGGTGGAGGTGTTACTGTAAAATGCAAGTTGGATAAAAGGAGGACCTCTCGCCAAGGGCCCCAATGAGTGGCACACAGTCTACTATCACCGACAGGTTGGTATGAAGCTCCCCCTGCGCTTAGCCTCCCTGGATGGGGCCCGACCTAGCAGGAGGGTCAGTGATTGCTGATTGCCTTTGCCGAGTGAAGTTGACAGGCAGCGGACAGAGGGTTATTTCCGAGCTCTGCAATTAGTCTGGGGTTGCTGCCAAGTTACCCGGTTGATTGAATTTGGAAACGTAGTTTTGTTTTGTTTTTTTCTGGAGAGAAACTTTTCTCCAGATTCTCGGAGGAGGGATAGGTAAAGCCACGATTGTGTTTTTCTGCCCTTCGTGTGCATTAGGATTCTGTACTGATCTTGGAACCAGAGAGAGGAAGGTCATTTTGGGTGAAGGTCAGTGCCCGATGTCGGCTGGGGTATTGGTGCATCATCAGTTTTACTCCTGTCCTGTAGTTCTCTAGAGCCTGTTGCATTTTAGGACTTTCTGTTTGTGAACTTCACTCTGAGACTGCCGCATGATTTATGAATTTGATGTCCTTGAAGCATTGACTTGCACAGTGCTTATTATCTAATAGTTTTCCAGAATGTTGGAAGTACTAGTAAATCACAGGTTCCTGGTGGGAACAGTATCAAGGAACTGAAAAAGGGCGCGGGAACATCATGGGGCTTGATCTTAATTATGGCATTTTTAGGATTTCATATTCCAGAAACATTTGCATTTAAGGGGTGTAAAGCCTAAGCGAATTATGTAGTAGAAGCTGGCAGGTGGATTTGTTGAGTTGGGTGAGTCCTTTATAGTACTTAACTGTGTTGCTTGGTGGTGGTTGGTGAATTGAGCTAAACCATTTGTGGTTTCAGTGGAGTTCCCTTACTCTTAAGAGTTATTCTTTGGAAAATTAGGTTAAGTGATAAAAGCATATTCCTTTACTACATTTTATTTCTCAGTTTAATTATGACATTGTATCCAGGTCCCAAGTTTCAGTCAGCTTTTTTTTTTTGTCAACCTTCAAATTACATCATTTAAAAAAAAAAAAAAGATCAAATAACTGAAGTAAGGGGCCAAAGAAAGCACTTTGATGAGAAGTACAATAGTACTCCAGCAGAAAGTAGTTGAATTTCCTAATAAGAGAGTTTCACCCAATTGTAAGACTCATTTGTTGATTTTAAAAGGGCCAAATTCCATTGTCATACCATAACAGCTACTCCAGAAACAGAATTTCCTGTTCCTGTTGATGCTTTTCAGTATCACGTGAATGTTCACCTAAAAGATTCCATTAAATATTTAAACTATTTATTCTTTGTGTATTTTTTTACTGTGTTTAATTTTCAGCTTCTCTGAGAGTACATTTAACACGAGTAGCAACAATGCTTATCTTGATTTCTTCTAGTTATTCCCATTCCTTTTCCTTTCAGGGTGTTTTTTGCCTCTGAGAAATCACTTTCATGGGTGTGTGGGTAATTGTTTTCCTTGTTCATTCAATTCTTGCCTTCTCTGTTGACCCTGCAGACAAGTCTTATTAGGAACTAATGTGGTGTTGGTAGTTTTCATTGCAATAGTAGGGGTGTTTAATTTTGTAGAAACAGAACCTAGGGTCACTAGCTCATTCCGCATGAAAATCACCTAAAAGGCCCCAAGTAATGACGTTTCTTCTTTGCTTCTCAGAGATTTTCTTCCTCTTTCCATTATCTTGGAAATAAAATCTTTTTATAACTTAGATGAGATAAAAATGTACAATAAGCATGAAATTAATTAATGCCTGTTTTTTGCCAGGCACTGTGCTAGGCACAAAGGATTACGAGATGAATATTCTAAGTATAAGATGAATCTGCAAATTGGTTTGGGTATTAATATTCTGGGATGAGTTCAGGTGCTGCCTGATTTCACATATTCTTTAAAAGAAGAAAGACTTTAAAAGCCACCTAATTTAATGTGCATTGCTGAGACAGTATAGATTTGTGTTTCTTTGGAATTTACTACTAGTTCCCCCCCACCACACACACACACAAGATTTATTCTTATGTGACCATTGCTTTTTCTTTAAACCTATCTTATTCTGTAAATATCAAGCGTCCATTGGCTCTTAGGAGAGTAGTTGTCCCTGATTTGAATATAGGTTGGGGTGAAATCTGGAAGTACTGGTTTAGTGTTATTTCTGTGCCAGGATGCCTTAATAAAGTTATGGGTATAGAATAGTTCCTAGCTTCTTCTCAGCCTTACCTACCTCATCCTCTTTTCTCATTGTCTGACTCCAGTGCCCTGTAGGTATATTTTGCTGATTCTAGAGCTATTGGCAAATTAACAGTGCCTTTTTAAAGGTCCTTTCAAGTTTGAAGTACTGTATGTGGTGTGGCTTTGTTTTGTAGAGTGTGCTGACCCACCAGGCCAGCTGTGTCAGTTAGAGTTCTTTCATTGTGGTGCTTCTGACTACAGAGTCTGTCTGTCCTCAGTTGAAATCAGACTAGCTGGTTTTGGGCGTTGTTCTGTTTTGCAGTTTGTGGCAGGCGACACATGGCTGAACAAGATAAGAAGGGTTTTATTCTTGTGTTAGGGACGTGCTGAGGCTGGGATGGAATTCAGCTATGTTTAGGCTCTGATTGGTCACTTTGGATACTCTAGAACTCTGTTATATCCTGTTATTATTTTGCAGTTAAATTAACACATTTGTTTACTCCCATTTTTTTCCTCTTTATCCTCTACTCCTCAGGCTCTCCAGCCTCCCTTTTAAAGGCGTAGTTATCAATTTAAAACTCAAACTATGTGTTCATGGTAGCTACTGTTTTTATGTAGTGTATCTGAACTGTTAAAAAAAAAAAAAATCTAAGCAGCTTTTGAATACCATCCAGTGTCTTGCTTTGTAACTTCTTTGAGACCTGGAGACTATATTTTTCAATTTTTAGAACCAGCGCTTCAAAAGTGGTAGAAATATCTGATTGCTGCTGTTCAGTGTACACTGATTGCTGCATTCAGTCCTAAAATATATCCTAATTGTTTCTAATCCTCCTAGATGCTTGTGTCTCCCTGAGAGTTTAGGGGTCCTGTGGCAATTGGAATTTCTTCTGAGGGATATGAGGAGAGAATGCTTTTTCAACGGACTGAGTAAATTATTTCAGACTATCTTTTAGAACAATGAGTTTTCAGGGACAATACAGGTGGGATTTTGTTATAAAGGTCTTTGTTGAAGTAAATGAAGTTATGTCTTGTCTAGGACTTGTGGATTTTGTTGTTTTTGATTTATAAACAAAGGTTTTAAATATATTGGCTTTTTTTTTTTTTAGCACTGTAAGGTCAGCTTTAAGCTTGTTTAACTGAAGCAAATTTTTTGTTCTTTGTGTTTTTTGGTTTTTTTTGAAGCAAGTTTTTAAAATGAGTCTGGAAACCTGTGGCTTCATATGCATTTACCCAGTAATTAACGTTTTCATTCATGATACGTTTTCTGCCAACACTGCCATATAAGAATGCTTTTGGTTAAAAAACAAAACAAAAAAAATTCTGTATGTGTGCTATTTTCAAGGCTGCTTGAGTCATCTGCAAGGTGAGATTATTTGTCACATTCACTTATAAAATCAGTCATTTGGTAAATACCAAATTGAAAGTGGGGACCTGGATCACAGTGCTAGCTTTGTATTCAATTTTATGTTGTCTTTTCTCCTAGTTGTTCGGTTTAAAATCCTGATTCATACAGGTACGCAGTAGTACATTCACCTGTACACTTTTACATGAGTCAACATGTACAGTCTGAAGTAAATTTTTTTAAAAGTACAGAGCTGTAGTCTTACAGATAAATGGCACATTTATAAGATGTTCATATGTATTCAGTGAGATGACAAGAGAAGCTTTATTTGAATCATTACAAAAGTATGTTAACCTGGTAATACCACTTAACACATTAGTGGCTTCCAGTTGTTAAAATGTAGCACATAACATTGAGTTAACATGTACGATTTTTTTTAAATTTCAATTTAGGAAATGATATTTGAGGCATTGATGAAACCCATAAATGGTGGATTTTACATATTTTTCTGTGGAGCATTGTGATTCTAGGGAAAACAGTTGGAAAATCTTTGAGTAAACAAAATATGATTGTCTCTTCTGAAAGCTGTCTAGAAGTGGGTATGAATTGCCTACCAAACTGATACGGGTTATAGAAGCAGCAGAATATATTAATGGTTTTCCAGAGGTAATTGGAGAAGCGCTTTTACATCATGGTTGTCTAACAAAGTTACTAGAAATGTTTCTTATCATATAATTGCTTATCTCCTAGAAATTGACCATGCCACATTTTCACAAACAGGGAGCTTAACTTCATTAAGTCTCAACCATTAAAACTTGGTTTGGATGATGTTTTAAAGCTTCATTTGAAGACATGCTCCTTTTCCTTTTAATAATTAAGGGTCTTCAAAATAGTGGTATTTGAACTGAAGTTTTAAAACCAGCAAAATTATAAATATTTTGTTTCCTTTTGTGTGAAATACCCTGATGTATGTAATGATATCCAGTAGTAGTGTAGTTCTTCAACTCAGCGTGAGGCAGATCATCGCTTACACTTTAGGCAACTCATAGCATTTAGGTCAAGATTATAAAACTGGAAAGGATAGACCCAAGATATGACCTAGATTTTCTGGCTCTCAAGTCCCCCACTTTTCATTTTAAATTATTGTCTTTCTATGTGTATTTTTTCTGTCCTACTTCTCTTGTAACTTTCCAAGCTGACTAAATCAGAGTTGGATTTTTCTCTTACAGGATGCTTTCTAGTACCTTATCCATTCTAATTTTAAGTATCTCTAGAGGATAAAGCTCTCGTCACTTCCTCAGGAGACTGAACAACAATCTGATAGATCTTGTAGTCAGGAAGTTTTTCCTGATCTTTAGCACAGACTTTTCTTTTAAGTTGTCCTGTTACTTGTATATACTTGCTGTACCAGGCTAAATAATGATCTCCTCCCATTTTATGTTTATGTGACTGTGAATGGTTCAGACAGTTATCCACCACCCTTTCCTTCCCCCACCCTTATTCTTAGCTTAGCCAAGTTGTATGTTCTGTTGATTCGTGTCTGAAAATCAACCTATTCCTCTTAATATTCTGTTAACTTTTCTCCAACTGCTCTTCTAGCGCAAAATGATTTTTTTCTTTCGGCGCTGTCCTACTACAAAGTATGATATTCTATATTTTATGTTTACCCATATGCTAGAACAGCAAGTTCCAGTTTAGTTTTACTGTAATACAGGGGTCTTCAGTTTTCTCCAGGCATAGCCCAAAATTATGAGTAAAGAGATTCTCAAGATCATTTTAACTCAGTTTTATTTTAGATAGTTTTTAGAATGGATGCGGGAGATGTCACCATCAAAAAAAAACAAACAGGTTTATACAAACAGCATAATTAGCAAATCGACTAATTAAGCAATTACTCATGTTATAAAAGCCTTGTTTATGAAGTGATTCTTTCCAATATGAGTGCCCCTAATGTAACCAGTGTTATCAATTATGTGTCAAAAGTGTAGCAAATAATAAGCCATCCTTGGTTGAAAATTCATCAGAAATGAAGATGAAACATCTCTGAACTTAGAAGTAAGTGAAGAGATGTGATTGTAGCTTTAAAGTAAAATATCTGTTACCATATGGTGAGATACATCTGTAAATTGTTATTCCTTTTTTTTTTTTTTGTGGTGGTTTTTCAGTCTTATCTTAAAGTGTGTGTCATTTTTTCCATTGTTTGTACGTGTGTTGTTTTACTTTATTTTTTCGAGTTATTTCCACATATTGGTGAAAAGAAATAGACTTCAAATGCTTAGCAGTATTTTTCGAGTAAGATATACTGTTATTAATGTTGAAATAATGTTTTACTTTCTTACTGTATTTACAAGAATTGTTATTAATGATAAGTAACAGAAGGAAAAAGTGGGTACTTAAATTATTATAAGATATATACATATATAAGATTATAGAGCTTTTGAATGTTGTATTAGTAGACCTTTATCGTTGATACTTAGTTTAAAATTATTTAAATAGATGTCTTTGTTCTTTTGTGTTTTGCTAGTGATTTTGTTTCCTCAAACTTTAGAATTTTGGAAACAGGCCAGATTTAGGGCATTTTACTTTCTCTACTTAGGATATCTAGAGTACCAAGATAGCCATATAAGAAAGAAGTTTATAAGAGAGTTTCTAACTCCCAAGACAAACCTACGAAGCTAGTACCAAGAATAATTTTCAGCTTTTTGATTTTGCAGAGGTAATACATGATGGTGCCAAAGGTCAGAGGCCTTGCCTAAATTGCATAAGAATGCATTACTGACTTTCAGTAAAAGGAGAAATATACTAAATTTTCCGTACTAAATTAACACGCACCAATGCAGCTGGCAGTTTAGATTCATACCAAAACAGGATCTCTTACTAATTCAAGTGCTGAATCCTGGTTTTTGAGATCACAGTCACATGATACGCCTGGGTGGCTTCCCAGTGTTGAGAGAGAAGCAGGTCTAATGGCAGTGAAAAAGTAGATTTCTTGTCGTGGGACTGTGAGTAACAGTTCATGAAGAAATTGGAAATATGTAAGAAAACCTGGTGTAGTTAATGTTTACTCTTAGCCACTTGTCACACTGCTTTGTCTTTTGATGCCTATTGTAGGCATTTAAAGATATTGCTCTGAGACTACAGTTTTGGTTAAATATTACATTTAAATGCTGATCTTAGGTTCACACACTTGAGCTTAAGGAGGATTTTGCAGGTCTTCTGTGGATTCAGAAAATGTAGATTATTCTGTTGTTGAAAAACTGGAGACTTCCTCAGCGTCTGAATAAATTATATGTGAAATTGACCATACAAGGCAGAAGGTGGCTATGTCTTGTCCAGAAGAGTAACAAGTCCCCCAAATACACTTATGTACTTAAATGCATATGATACCTTGTGAAGGTGCTTAGACATATCTTTCCATAGATTTTAGATGGAAAACTCTGCCTGTGTTCCAGATACAAGCTGATCTGTTGTGGTTGTCCTGTACGATCTCTGTGGTTTACTCAGGGGAAGTGGTTCTTGTGGGTAAAGGTCTGATCTTTTCAGAGATTGTTGGTGGCACATGCATTGTCAGCTTATTTCCTGTCTTTTTGGCTGTTTGGGCAAGACCTCCTCAGGGCAAGTACTGCTGAAGGGGTATTTAAATATTTTGTAGTGGCAGGATAGATGGTTATAATGCTGTATAATACTTAACTCTCAGGCGATACGAGGGTTAAATTAATGTTTGTAAAGTGCTTTGAGATCCTAAGATGAAAAGTGCGGACATGTCCCTAATCATATTTGCAGGTTATTGCTCAAATTTAAGTAAAAACATAGTCATGTAGTAAAGCATTAGTTTATTGGCCTTGAGACTTCTGTAACCATTCAAGTGTTGTTTAATCACCACAAGATGGTTAGAATTTTTTCCTTTTCTTTTTCCTTCTAATGCTTTTTAAAATAATTTTACCCTACATGGGTTAACTTAGTGGAGTAGATACCTTGTCTCTAGTTAAGGCTTGTGTATGGTTAAGGCTTATTCACAAAACTTAACACCTAGAGCGAGCTTCTTCACCAGCTTAATTGGCATACTAAAATAATGTAATTGAGAGAATTTCCTCTGAGATCGGTAGCTGCACCACCCATATACAAGACCCTATATTTGCTTTGCTGAAACCTTGGGATGAGCAAACTGATAGAATTGCATGTGTTATACTCCTAATTTTTAAAAATGTTGTTTTCGCAGTTAGCCTTTGCCACTTTAAATAATTAACAATGAATGTTTTATGGGAAGAAGTTTTCTTTAAAGCTAAATTGCAACTAATTTTCGAGTTCCTTAAGGGTAGGAGGATAGTTCTTATTCATTTTTAATCAGTTACTATCTGCTTTATTATATTTTTATTCACTTTTAATGCTAAAAAGCATAAGGAAGAAAAAAAAAATCGCCCAAATTATCCAGCTATCCAGATGACGTTATTCAGGTCACACATACACACGTACACACGCATGAAAATTCAAGTGATAGATAATACGATATAATACTATATAAAGTCTCCCTCTGATCTTAGCCCTATTCATATACACCTCTGGTTCTCAGACTCTCCCCTCAAAGATAACTATAATTCATTTTTTTGTGTGTCTACTTTCCTAAACATTCTTATAATATTTTAATATTCTTGGTACCGAGCCTGTAGTAGGTGTATCTATCAGCTTTTGCTAGGTTGTGCTACCATAGCAACACCTTCAAATATCCGTGGCTTACTGTTTTACTTCTTGCTTACATTGCATCTTGTCAGCTGTGGATTGGTTGAAACATTTTTGGAACCCAATATGCCATTACTGTGGCAGAGGGAAAGAGCAGGAAAACTGCTCATGCAAACATACAATGGCTTTTAAAACTTCTACTCAGTCAAGGTGTACATCACATCACTCACATGTCCTTGGCCAAAGCAGTCATATGGTCACGCTCATTGTCAGTGGGCCATGGATGTATACTCCTCCCACAGGTGGCATTGCAAGTCAAATGATAATGGGTGTATAATCCTCTTAAGGAAGGAAACGGGAGAGTGAATAATTAGGAGCAATAATATAGCCTACCACCGGAGGTGATCAATAAATGCTTGTTAAATGTGAAAGTTTTTTTTTTTATGGAATATTTTAAACATGTACAAAAGTACAGAGAATAGTATGATAAACCTCCATGTTCTCATCATTAGCATCAATAACTTTCGGTGCATGGACAATCTTGGTTCATCTGTTTCCTTCCCCTGCTTCTCCACTGGATTATTTTGAAGCAGTTGCTGGATATCATAATTTCACCCATAAATATTCCACTGAGTATCTCTGAAAGATAAAATCTGAAAGTGTAACTTCTTTTAGTAAATTCTTACTATTTAGTTGGAGGTAATGGTACTGTGTACTGACAGGTGTCAAGTAGGAAAGGATGTTCATGAAGTGTGTCTAGAATTTGACAGCCAGAAAGTTGTTTTGATTTCATTTTGAGTATTTCTGGAGGAGGCTTACAGCAGAATGTCATCTATTTTAACAATTCCTCCTTTTCTCTACTTTAGTGTGTGTGTGTGTGTGTGTGTGTGTGTGTGTGTGTGTGTAGCATAAGCAGGTAATTAACCTCTGGGAAAAAATAACATTGCAACAGATTTGATTTGCAGGAGGTTCCATTTCTCACTGAGCCTCTGTTGGAATGACGCCAATTGAAAGGAATCCCAGCCCTTAATGGCTCTAAGTCTTCTGGGAGTTCCCAGTCAGTGATGTTATTTACTCTGGAGAAGAACATCAGAATCATTTATAAAAATTCTGTATTCACCTCTGCTGTTTGCTGTGCAGAGAAAGGTTCTATCAAATCTTTAAGGAGATCCCTAAGATGATATAAAAGTATGGAAGTAAGTCTGTCTAATTTTAGTTTAGAAATAATTAGTCACTTTCAACTGCTTAGGTTAGTTCATCTGAGGGCCTTTTTAAAGCCTCCATTTTGACTCAAGACTTCATAGATTTTACTAGCATATAATGTAATACAGTAAGTTTACTTATCATTTCTATGGTTATGGGAGTAATAGACATTATATTATGGATTTAGAATCATAAGTTTCACAGGACATTCTTTGGGGAGGGGGTGTTATGTAACAGTGGGAATCAAATTAAACAGATACAATCCCTTCTTCAGTTTGTAGATTGGCAGGTGACAATGAGGTGATCAAAGAGGATTTATGCAGGCTAGTGAATAAATAAATTATTGTATATAACATGATGAAAATAGTTTATTTTAGTACAGTGTTATCTAATTATGTTTTCTTAACTGGCTTCTTTCACTGTGCATAGAAATACTTAGATTAAAGTGGTCTTTATAGGTATCCAAGTAGTTTTAGTTTTCTTTAATTAAGTTGTATTGTTAATCTCGTTTCAGAATCCATGTAGTGACTGAAGTACAAAATTGGCTATCATGGACTTGTACATAAAATTTTATTTAAATTTGATTTTTTCTTGGCATTGGATTGATTCTGGCTTTGGGGCAATACAGTCTATTTTTAATAAAAATAATAATAAGCAGTTTTTTTCCCATGGAGAGTAACTCTTTGACTTGCCTTTTGTTCATATTATTTTTCTGTTGTATCATGATTGAAAAACATTCATTTTGAGATAATAGTTTGTTAGTACCTTTGTCAGAATAATATACTTGCACTTTGGTTGCATTTTAGTTGCATTTGTTAATTGCGTAATTTGGGGAATGGTTTGTGGTTTCTTGTAACTTATGTATTTGTGTTTACTTGTGTTTCTTGTGTATTTATCCAGAAGCCCTACATGATCAGAATTCTTGAGACAGTGTTTAAAAGTAAATTGGGTGTGTTAGTAAATGGATGTGAATAGTAAAAAAAAAAAAAAAAGAGAGAGAAGGTTCTTACCATGCAATTATTGCATAACAGGCTACAAGGTATAATTTGTTTCCAAAAAAAGAATTAAGTAAAATATATCTATTGATAAATATTAGTAATTATATTAATTTTGACTTCCCTGGCAGAATTCTTTTTGAGATTTTCTCTTTGTTAGAGATTAAAAGTAGCTTTTAAAGGAAAAGATATTTTAGCTCTTAATTATATATATATATATAAATTTTAATTTTTTAGCCTTTGTAAGAGAGGAGTAGTAAAAGGGAAATGAATGAGGATGATGTAGAGAAAAGAGCCTGGGTTTTGGTGCGTCAGACTTCTTCTGCTTACAAGCTGGAAAACCTTAGGCAAATTTACGTCTCTGAACAACAGTTTAGTTTTCTCATCTGTAAAAATTGGAATAATATCACTTACCTTTAGCGTCGTCATGAAGATTAAACGAGAATGTATTTAAGTACATTAAAGAGGTCAGTAAGTTATAATAGCTCTTATTGTTTAAACTTCAGAAATTAGTTAGGTTTCCTACAACTTTGATCTATGCATTTAAAATGATTTTTTAATTCATATGTATTTGCTGCTGCTACTGCTGTGACAGTGTTTTTTCCTTGCTGTGATAATATTCCCTTTCTTTTATATTTCAAATTATAGGCTGTTCTTAGAATTAAGGTGCATTTGGAAGTGAGGAGTAGACTAAAGAGGCAGTTATTTCAACTCAGACTGTGAAACAATAACATCTCTAGTTACAGAATCAGTAAGACTTTTTAGGATTGACAGTCAACCTTTTTTTGTTTGTTTGTTTTTGAATTTTATTTTATTTATTTTTTTATACAGCAGGGTCTTATTAGGACAATCAGCTTTTAAATCTGCTTTTGATCACTCAGAATTTGTCCAGTTCTGTCTTGACAACATCAGTTCATTTGTTTATTCATTTGTTCAGTTAAATATTGAATGGCTACTCTGTGTAGGTCACTGTGTTGGCGAAGTTACTTTGTGTTCTTGTTACCTGCTGATTTACATTTAAGAGTTAAGAAATTTACCTGTAAGAGTGATATTCATTGATTAGTGTTGAAGGTTAAGGTGAGAAGTCATGTGTATTTTGGGGAAGTAGTGGTATGAAATCATAATTAATAGTTAAATTTATCTTATTTTTTAAATAAAAAAAATTAATGTTACTTTTTATCATATACTATCTTTTTATGTTTCGTTTCTATTTTTCAATTTAATTGGATTTTGGTGAGTTATCTAAACTAAGATGAAAAGAGCATGGAGTAGGTTGAAATTTAAGAAGCTTTTAGATGTCCATTGCTTTTGCATAGAAGAAGTCACATTTTATTGATTAGGCATTGCTTTAGTCACTACTTGAAGGAGAACCTCTCTACTCATTAGCTACCTCTTTGAAGGTAGTAGCAACCCATTAAGCCTATACTTTGTCATCCAGTGATAAATGTGGTGATGAGTTGATCAGTGGAAGATTCTGGAAGCTACAGTAGTTTGATTATTAGGAAGACTGCTTAAGTCATGATGACTTGTTGCTCTAATAGTTTACACATTAGAAAGGTGGCAAGGTGAAACTAGGTGAAAAATGAACATTTAAAATGAGATGAAATTTAGTTTTATAAGGAAATTTGGGATGTGATAAAGGATTTTATATTTACTGAGTACATACTAAATGCTGAACACTGTCCTAGGTACTCTCTGTGCATCGTCTTTTTAAATTTTTCTCAGCTATGTAAGTTAAATATTGTTGTTCCTATTTTAAAACAGAGAAAAATGATGTTCTGAGACCTTCACTACCTTGCTCAAGGTCACATAGTTTCTAAACAGAATTGCGGTCACATTGTTTCTAAACAGAAGAATTGGGATTATGATTCCAATGCCCACTTTCTTCTGGCCTACTGGTCTCAGGTTTGCTTATACTATGATTGGCTCAGCTGGATCAGTCAGTGGATCTTTTGAATCAGTTGGATGAAACCCAGAAAGTGGATTTTGTCTTCAACAAAACCATTAAAGTGTTGTCTTTACATTATAATTTCTAAACTATGTTTTATTCTTTTTACTCTTAATCACCTATTTATTTATTCCCTTTTCCAGAGGGATTTTGTCTCATTTCCTCTAAAAAATGGCTACATTGTATTTCGGTTTCTTACTCATTTTTTGAAACTATATACATACATCTGTAAACATTGGACTTTTTTGAAGCCGAATATGTGTTGCTTGTAAATCATTTTCCATTATAACTATTCCAAAGTTCTTTTAAGAAGTTGAAGGGACTTTCCTGGTGGCGCAATGGTTAAGAATCCACCTGCCAATGCAGGGGACACGGGTTCAAGCCCTGGTCCGGGAAGATCCCACATGCCGCGGAGCAACTAAGCCCGTGTGCCACAACTACTGAGCCTGTGCTCTAGAGCCCATGAGCCACAACTACTGAGTCCGTGCGCCACAGCTACTGAAGCTCACGCACCTAGAGCCCGGGCTCCGCAACAAGAGAAGCCACTGCAGTGAGAAAGCCCGCATACCGCAACGAAGAGTAGCCCTCGCTCGCCGCAACTCAAGAGAGCCCGCGCACAGCAACGAAGACCCAACGCAGTCAAATAAATAAATAAATAAAAGAAGTTTAAGGCCCATCTAATACAAGTTTTATTTATTTATTTATTATAGGCACACAAAACAGAAGTGACTCAAAAAATTGTTATATTGAGTACGTAAGAGTAAGAAAAGGCAGCAGATGAATGATTTTAATAGTAAGTGATTGGGCCTTTGTGAAACAAATGATATAAGCAAATTGGGTTTAAGTTTTTTCTTAGCAAGTATCTATGTTTGGTTAAGTGGTAATGGAGACTATGTTTTCTTTTTAAAGATTTCTTGTTATAGTAGTGATCTTCTCTTCTTTGTCATTTAGTTTATATTTTCTTCCACTTAAAGAAATATTATCCCTTTTATTCTAGCTCTAGATGCATCTTCTGTGCCATAATACATTGTTACTTTTAATCTTCATTTCTTCTTTGTAAATGATGTTTTTATTGTTGTTACTGACAATTCCGTGGCATGAATCGTTTTAGTCTGGCCACTCTTTATGCCATAACATTGGAAAACTTGCTTAAGAGATATTTCAGTGTATTGTTTTTTAACCTAACTCTTTTTAGCTATGAATTGTTTTCTTGCATTTTCTTTGTAACCCTAGAGAATCTAGAACAGAGATAGGCAGATAGTTGGTTTAAGAAAGAAGCCCACAAACCAAATCATTATTTAATAAGTACTGTTTCTAGGTAGAGAAAGGCTAGAGAATTCTAATTTGAGAATTTTACTAGGTTTCAGACTTACAAAGAGGCTGCATGCAAAAAGGCAATGCCCTTTGAAGCATTCTTATGGATGTGGAGACTTTATAGCCCTTAGGGAGATCTACAGACATCCGCTATGCTGAGTTCTGGGAAGCTGCTTTTTCCCATGCTTGCAGCCTCCCTGTGGGGTAAAGTTCTGTTAATTTTGCATAAATATTTACCATATCTCATTTTAGCTAGCATTGCTTCCTCACACTGTTAGCAATAAGGAAATCTTTGCTTATCCAGCTTGCAAAGTTTGTTATCGATATGACTCGTCTGGAGAATGTTGTTATCTTTGTGGGTTGATGAAGTTAAAAGTCACATTGGAAAAAATAATGAGGAGGTAGATGACAAATTCACAGCCCATAAATAATCTATTTATTATAGAAGTATTTGCCCATGCTTATTTTCCATATTTAAAAATGAGCAGGTTATTATCATACAAACAGTATGATTCACTTCAATCTTGTCACATCTAACAAGTCAAATCATTGTCACTTTCATATATTTTGTCTGTATGATACTAGAATAATTTACATTCTCATTTACTACACTTTTACAGTTGTTTACTCATTTAGTAACAATAAGCTTTCATTTATTAAGTATAATTCTAGGTGCTTTTTAGGCATTATATTTAATACATACAACAACACAAGACAGATGTTATTCCTGTTTTACAGATGAGAAAAAACTTAGATTCAGAGACATTCATTGACTAGCCCAGTGTTTGCCAGCTAATACATATTTGGGACCAGGTTTAAAATCCAGGTCTTATGACTCTTGGTTCATTGTATTTGTTACTGCACATAATTTTGGGTAACCATGATTTCTGTGAAGTTAGAATCCAAACACAACTAGAAAGTATAAAATTCAAACGAGAGGGTTCAGCCAAAGAAGGTTATTTATTTAGTCTCTTATCTTTTAATGTAAATTACAGCAGCAATTTCTAAATTGTGTTCCACAGAACATCCAGGACACTTTAATAGGAAAGTAATTTTTTGTTTTCCATAATTTTCTTAGGAGCCCTACATTGTCTCAGGCACTCAAGGCAAAAGGTAGAATGTAAAATGGAATTAATGGAATTAATATGTAATCCCCCAAATTTTATTATTTAAAAAAAGTCCAATTTATTATTTAAAAAATGGACCAGTCTGGTTTTTTAGTCAAAAATAGTTCAATATTTGCAGTTTCATGTGATTTATCCTAGGATCTATATGACTACATCTTAGATCTTGTTGTTGCTTGGAGAGATTCTACTTTCAAGTTTTTGTGTTTTTCTACTTCTTACCTTCTACTCCTCCTTCTCCCCAGTTCCCTTCTGTACGCATTCTTTGCCTTCATTGTCATCGCTGGGCTTCTCATCTCTCCCATCTGACCCCATCTAGAATCTCTCCTCTTCCTCAAACTTTTAGTTTCCTCAACCTTTTATTTATTTCCAATTGAGTCCTTTTGCCATTCCCTGTCATTTTCTGACCACATGGTAGATACGTAAGAGGCTTCCTGTATTACTTACCAATTTTCTTTAGAGTAGCTTAGCAAAAGTGATTTCAAAGATGATACCTTTTATTTTGACCTATCTCACCCTTTCTTTACCCACCTAGGAGGTAGTAACTCATTAATCTCTTCATCCAAAATACATTTATTCATTAAAAATCATGTAGTACGCACTGTAGCATTTTATACATAATAGTTTACTTAATCCTTACAATGACACTGTGAGGTAATGCGTTTTATTATATAATCTTCATTTTGCAGGTGAAGAAACAGAAACTCAGAAAGTTTAAGTAGCATGCCTAGTGAATGGCAAAACTGGGATTTTAGCCTTAAGTTTGTCTGACTTCCAAACCTGCACTCTTAACACTATGCTATACTGCCAGATAGAATCAGCATTGAATTGGGTACTCTTTCTGCCTTTTAGGAGCTTCTAGTCTAATAGAAGGAGACAGACATGTAGGCAGCTAGCTGCACAGGGTGCAGTGGGACTCGAGAATAATCAGTACTTTCTGGACAGATTAGAAACAAGAGATGAATACTTCCATTGAATCCTTAAAGATGGGTTGTAGTTATCAGACAGGTGAGGAATAGAAGATCATTTCAGGTAAAGCAGCAATATGAACAAAGGCACAGAGGTGAAATAGCTCACCTTTTCTAAGAACGCATGTAGTTCAGTGTGAGAAGAGCATGGAGGTTGACTACCGTCACAACATTTGGTAAAGTTGCAGTGATAGGAGGCATCATATTATTTTTATGCTCTTCTGAGGAGTTCGGGTTTTATCCTCTGGATTGTGGGAAACCACTGAAGGTCTTTAATCAGAGGGGTAATACGATCATTGTTATGTTATAGAAAGATGATTTGGGCAGCAGTGTGAAGACTTGATTAGTCTTGAGAAGTTTTAGGGGCAGAGATACCAATAAGGAGACATTTTTCAATAATGAAAAAGAATGAAGTATCAAAGTTGTAACATTACATTTAAAGAGAAGAGACAAATAGAGCTATTAAGAAAATGTTAAGAATACCAGTAGTATAAGAAGGGTAGGTGGTGAAAGTGAGGGCCTTTCTGGCTTGTGTGTTTGGATGAGTATTGGTACCATTCACTAAGGTGTGGAATATAAAAGGGAGGAGGCACAGTTTTGTTTTATTTTTGTTTGGTTGACTGATAAGATGAAAGATGGAGAAGAAAACAGAGGTGGTAAGGGACAGATTTAGTTTAAGGGTACTGTATCAGTTATCTAATGCTGCATAATAGATTATCCCAAAACAATAAATAAACTTGCACTATACAACATGGTAGCCACAAGACACATGTGGCTATTTAAATGTAAATTAGTTAAAATTAGAAAAAATTGAAAATTTAGTTCTTCAGTCACACTAACCACTTTCAAGTGTACAGTAGCCATGTGTAGCCAGTGGCCACTGTTTTGGACATTGGACATTGAACATTTTAATCATTGCAAAAAGTTCTGCTGGACAGTGCTAAACCTTTATTATCTCATACAGTTTACTGTAATAAAGAACCTGGGAGCAACCTAGCTGGGTGGTTTGTGGTTCTGGGTCTCTAATGAGATTGCAGTTGAGATGTCTGCTACTGAAGCAAGGGCTTGAGTCATCTGAGGGCTTGGTTGGACCTGGTGGATCTACTTCCAAGGTGACTCACTTACATGCTGGCTAAGTGAGTGCTGGTTGTTGGTAGGAGACCTCGGTTTTTCACCAGGAAGACCTCTCATGGTGGTGTTTGAGGCAGCTGGCTTTATCCAGGTCAAGTGATCATAGACAGCAAGGTGGAAGCCATAATGACTTTTATGAGCTAACCTCAGAAGTCACATTCTTTTTTGTAAAGTTCTCTCAGCTCAGCTGAGAGATCAGCTCTGTTCAGTGTGGGAGGGAACTATACAGGGCATGAATTCCAGGAGGCAGAATTAGGGGGTTATTTTAGAGGCTGCCCACCACAGGTACCTATGAAGCATCCAGGTGCAAATGTCTAGTAGGTGACTAGATGTAAAGGAGTGAGGGCTTGGCTACTGCTATTTTGTTTGTGATGGTAGTTGAAGTACTTTGAATAGGTGAGTTCAACAAGAATGAGACTGCACCAGAAGGATGGCCCATATAGTATCATGGGTCACATGTTTTGGGGAGGAGAGAAGTGCTTTCAAAGGCTATTGAGAATCAGAGTTACAGAGACTCAAAGGAATGGTTGCAGAGGAGTAGGAGTACCAGGGGAGTACTTTATAAAGGATCCTTCATGAAGGGATAAAAGTTGAAAGTAGAGTGTAATTAGCATTGCTAAATGATACAAACTAGTCAAGTAAGAGTCATTCTTTCAAAAATTATTTATCGAATATGCGGGGAACCACAGAAGGAAATATAGATGAGTAAGACGAAGCCTCTAATAACATATAATACAGCCTGAGGCGATACAGTTACAGAGAATTTCTTGGAGGAAGATAATACCTTAGTGTAGAGCGTCTTTAAGGTAAGGAGTTGAGTTGGGTGTTAGGTATAGTGTGTCTCTGTGTGTGTGTGTGTGTGTGTGTGTGTGTGTGTGTTTGTGGCGTGGTCTGTGGAGTTGGTGGTGGTCATAATATGGATAATAGAATAGACATTTTAGGCAGAAAGGATGGTTTGTTATGTGTGGGATATTGCTAGAACATGAAGTTTGTGATGAGGGAAAGTGAGAAAAGAGACTGGAAGGATAATTAGAATGGTCTTGAATGCATGTAAAGGAACTTGCCTTTATCTTGAAGGCTGTTGTTTCCCATACTTAAATTATTTGGATATTAACTAAATGACTTAGGTAGTATCCAAATAATTTAATCCCTCATCTATCAGTTACTTAATCTTCTGTAACATTACTTTTTAAATTGAAAATCCATTTCCAAAGGAAACTTTATTTCATTATTATAAATAGAAAATCAGTATTTTTGCCATATACAGAAGGTAACAGTAGAAAAAATTACAAACTATTATTAAATTTTTAAAAATAAAAAAAAATACAGTAATGCACCCTTTGTTTACAGAAATGTCTGCCTGAAAAATCGGTTCCTCAGTGAAAGACTGCTTTTAGTCAGCAAGAAAGGGATACTTCTTTGGACATTGTTTGGTATATAACTCACATGAGATTTAAGGTCATTGGGACAGTTTCATTTTTAAATTTTGGTGTTAACAAGCACCAAGAATCCTAACTTTCAAGTGTTCGTGGTTGGAAAGATCAGAAAATAGTTAATGGTCAACTTTGTTCTACATTTAAATACTAATAAAAGTTAGGCCTTTTATTCAAAGAAACCATCTAACGTAATCTTTAGAATCTGTTCTTTTGAATGTGTCAAGTTATTCGTGTTCATGAAGTAGAAAAGGGGTTCTTCATCTCCTCTTTGCTGCCACCCAGCTTGGGAAAATTCCTATGAAAAATTATCAGATCTTCCATGCATCTTTTATAATATTCAGAATACTTTCAGTGGTTTTTCAGAGGAATCCTTAAGTAATCTTTTCAGAGGGGAACAAGAATCCAACTCACTTATGTATTTCATAGTTCTAGTTTTGCACCTATCTTGTTCACTTTGTTTTGTATGTGGAATGCTTAAATTTGTCAGGATAAATGTAAGTTGTTCGCATGAGCAGATATATTTTTCAAGATGTGCTTATTTGCAAAAGTTGTCTCATTCATGCATATTATCTCACAAATTGAAGATTTCTTCCAGAAATATTTGAAATTCTTCCTGCAACTCAAATGGATGTGTGAAGACTTTTCCATTATTTCTGCCAAACTCTGTAATGTAGTTCTAGTTTTGAAGTTAAGATAGGGAATACTTTTATAAGATTTTTAATGAATGTTTTTGAGCTGTAATGGCTGACAAAAAGCATGCAAATAATAGTGTTAATAATAGAGTTGCTGCAAAAGTGCCAAGAAAGAGTATCATTCTTGATGTTAAGATAAAAGTTTTGGAGTGTCTCAAGGTGGCTGATTACATTTAAGGAACTGTTGGAGGAAACATGTGGTAAAGATGAGTGGTCATTTAGGAATTCACAAAATCCTGTAATCAAGGGAAGCTAACATTATCCAATCTTGAAAGATGTGACCAATATATTTAAGAAGAGAGGGGAAAATTAGTAGTTGAAATCTCTTAGTTAACCTCAATTTAGTGGACTCACCACTCCATTTCCCCTGTAGAGCATGACTTTTACCCACAGTGGGTTAAATGCTTACATCTACAGGCTACTCTTGTAGTATGTTTGAATATTTCTACTCCTTGCAGTTGAACTGTATAATCCCAACCTTTTGTACTTGTATTGGAATTAGATAGTTTAGTTAAATATTATGAAAACCGATGAAATATGAGCATAAAAAAGAAGGTTATTTCTATGAAAACTGAGTTGTATGTGCTTTGGAAATACGAGTAGGGACTTGTAACTAAAGAAATTGCTGTCAAATTAGAGATGGATGAAAAACAACTATTAGCTATTTGGGAAAAAAAAGAGTCCAGGGATTATCTTTAGTTTCTTTGTCCACTGTAAGGAAACTGAAACAGGAAATAAACATAGCATGTGTATTTTAGCATGGTGTATAAAAGAAAGACCATAGGGCATTCCAACACATTGTTAAAGAAAAGGCCTTGATCCTGCATTTAAAAATTGGCAAATAAATGTACACATATATATTTTAAATTGGAATGAAGTTTAAGTTGTGCATGAGTGTTTTTTTTTGAAACGGTTCCTTACTCTAACTGCTCTTTTCCATTAAATGACCAATCACTGGTACCAATTAATTGAATAGGACAGTTTATACTGTATGGCTAGAGGCATGTCATAACTTTGATTTGAAGAGAAGAAAACATGAAATGCTTCTTTTTCAAGGCTGCTATAATGACCATGTTACAGGTGCGCTAATTGTTAGTGTTCCTATTTCCAGGAATGCTTTACTTGCATTTCATCTTAAATTTTTAAAAATTTTAATAATAGTTTGTATATTTTGTCTGTTGTTGCTTTCTATGTCAAATAATATTGGCTTTTAAATTTATAATAGTGAAATAAAGTTTCCTTTTGAAATGAAAACAGAACATTAGCATGTTATGTTATGTGACTGTGGCAGATGATTAAGGCAGAGTTTAAGCATATGGGGACTAATAACCTCCAGGTTAAAGGCAGGTTCCTTAACATACATTTAAGACCGTTCACTACTTGGCTTTTGTCTGACTTCTCCAGCTTTATGTCTCACTGCTTTCTGTTATCACACATGTCATGTTGATCAACACAGGGACTGCCTCTTCTCAAGGACTGAGCCCAGACCAGACCCATAAAGTAGTTAGTAGAGCTAACTCTGATAGCTCTGAGGACAATGCTTTGGATGAAGGAATCATGGAACTAATTTTTTCAGCTTTACTGAGCTTGTCTGTCTTATTCACTTTTGTGTTCCCAGTACCTGGCAGACCGTGAAGTAAATATTTGAATTGATGAATAAATGAACAAATAAATCCAAATAAGAGGTATAGTGCCATAGCATAAGGCATAATCTTGGGTACTGAGCAGAAAATTTCTGAGACAGTGCCTTGCTGTGTTGGGAACTTCATCTTTTTTTTTTTTCTTTTCTAAATTGTAATTTAAAAGAATACTGAATGCTAAGGAGGATTGTGATAAGGCAGTGTTTTTTGTATTCTTCAGTTGAGGATACAAATTCGTTTAAACTTTATAGAAAATAATTTTACAATATAGCTCAGAAGCCTAGGACATATTTAAACCTTTTGATCCAGTAATGCCAATTTTGGTATATATCTCAAGACATAAAGGAAGTAAAGATTTAGTTATCAATTTTTATACAAAGATGTCAGCCACACCATTATTTCTAGAAGGGGCAAAGAAGAACCAATCTAAGTCAGGTGCCTCTGAAGAGGTGATGGCAAGGAGCTCCCAGGAGACTGGTGTTAATAAATTACCTTATGACATTTCGTAGAGATTTATATAAGCACTAAAGACATTTTCAAGTAAACCTTAATAGGAAGGTGTCCATGGTATGTGAAAAGTAGGAGATAAAACTCCAAATACAATGCCAGTTATGTTTTTAAAAACATACATGTAATATAATGCTTAAAAAAAGACTTCTGGGTCATGTGCTAATTTTTTAAATGTTTCTGGGTTGTGAGATTATGAATGATTGTTTCACTGTTTATATTTATCTGTATTTTCCAGGCTTTCAACCATGAATATATATTGCTTTTGTAATTAGAGATGTTTTGTTTTTAAGTAAAAACTCTATTTAGTTTTATTTATTTAATTGATTGATTTTTATTTTAATGAAAAACTGTGTTAGTAATTTGATAGAAGATCAGAAGGAAGTAATTCTTGAGACTAGGAATGCAAATGGGAGACTATAATGGGAGATATGAGAAGTTCCTGCACTAGGGCAGGGGTGATGGATTGGAGAGGACTGTAGTGACCAATGAATGAGCTAGAGGGACAAAGAAAAATGAGGGATCTAGGATGACTCCCAAATTTCTGGATGTTTAATGTAAAGGTTTTGAGATGAAAGTTTGGCTCTTAAAAAAAGGTATTCTTATTTGGGGAGTATTTAAATTTAATGAGGTTATTAGCAACTTCAGGTTCCTTTTCCCATTTACTTCAATTCTTTAAATTTTATGTGTTGTTGAAGATCTTATTTCTAATTTATTATGGTTAAGAAGAACAAATAGGTGATATGATTATGAAGATAATGTGTTTCTGACATCTGTCACCCTGTGGATTGCCGGTTTAGTGAACCTGGTTATCTTGATAAGTATTAGCTGACTTGCTCACCAATTTATGTGCACCACTCCTAAAGTCATAATCTTAGTGAAAAACAGCACCTCCCAAGTAGGGAAGGATAATTTTTATGTCAAATTGTAGAAATTACGTGTACCCCTGGTAGCACTTTCAACAGCAAAAGCCAAAAAAAAAAAAAAAAAAAAAAAAATCCTGCCAACTATTCCTCCATTGCAAGACTCTGGAGAAAGGGTCAATTAAAAACAGAAAATGATACCAAAGGTATCTTTCTTGATGACCTGAAGTTAGATTTAAATTTAAATGTATCGGGCTTCCCTGGTGGCACAGTGGTTGAGAATCTGCCTGCCAATGCAGGGTACACGGGTTCGAGCCCTGGTCTGGGAGGATCCCACATGCCGCGGAGCGACTGGGCCCGTGAGCCACAACTGCTGGGCCTGCGCATCTGGAGCCTGTGCTCCGCAACGAGAGACGACAATAGTGAGAGGCCCGCGCACCGCGATGAAGAGTGGCCCCTGCTTGCCGCAACTGGAGAAAGCCCTCGCACAGAAACAAAGACCCAACACAGCCATTAATAAATAAATAAATGTAACTATTAAAAAAAAAAAATTAAATCTATCTACTTGGGGGTGTTATATTAAAAAATTTTTTAAAGCTTTTCATGATGCTGTGGGCAATAAAATAATATAGCGAGTGTTTTGTTCTTGCATTGCAAATATGAGCTTCCTTATTTTTCCACCAAAGTATTGGCTAATCTCTTTCTGGTTGTGAGCAACAGGTAAATAATATGACCACATTCTGACCCCAACCTCCTGACTCCAGTTTCCTAATTCTGAACTTACCCATCTTCCCTCCTTCAGGGTCACATGATAACATATAGTCCATCGGTGGATAGAAATAAATAGGAAAGAAAAAAATTTTAACTAGACTACACTGTGGCAAAGTAGAGTCAGGTAGTTTTAAGAAGCTTAATTGCTGTCCAACAGTCTTATTGGATCTGATTCTTCTGGTGATTATACAAATAGGGATCACACACTATGGGAAGGAAAGAGTAGATGATTGATCTGCAGTTCTGCTATTCACATCTCAGAACTGTTATGTGAATAATTTTGGAACTTTTCCTATACTTTTGGGGAAAAGCACGTTAATGGGAATTTTTCCAAGAATTATAGAACAGCACAAAAAATCAATAATTTCTGTTGTTTAGATGCTTTTAATAACTTTTTTTAATCTTGGAAATTTTAAAATCTGGAATTTTTAAATTAAAAAAATTTTTATTTTAATAAAGTTGGAATACTTTTTTAATGATAAAATAAGACCCAAAGATTTCATTGTGGAATAGAGAAGAAAACTTGTATGGAATTTAAAGTAGTCTTATATTTGAATCGCATATTTATTTATTTATTTATTTATTTATTTATTTATTTATTTAATTTTAGAGAGTTTTAAGTCAGTGAACTGGTGGTAAAAGCCACTTATGCATTATATTTATCATTTTATAGAAATTAATTGGAATTAGTTTTAACAAAAGTGTTATTCTGAGATATAAAAGAATGTTTTATTCTTTAAATGAATTCTAAATTTAAAACTGAAAAAACCTGTGCTTTCTCTGTTATTAAATAGAAGTCTCAGTTAGCCGCAACATCTAATTTAAAAATTTTCTTTTCCCCTCATTTTACTTCCTTGTAGAATATTGCAAGCATAAGACAAAAAAAAAAAATGAATATAATGAACATCTAGGTACCTACTATGTATCATCATCATTTGGGGGGGAAGGAGGAGAAATAAAAGTCACAGATAAAGTTGGGGCTCTCCTGCATACTTTTCTCTAATTGTGGTCTCTACTCTTCCTCTTCACTTATACTCTGGTAAATTTGGTGTTTATTGCTCTCATGCATGTTTTTATACTTGTGCTACATAGTTATATATCCTCAAACATTTTAGAGGTTTTTTAGGGGGGCAGATTTTTTAACTTTATAAAAATTTGAATTCATGTTGTATATATTTTGCAACTGGTGTCTTTTAATTAATAAAATATGAATATAGTATGAGGTAGAGAGTAAGTTTTATTTTCCTTGGAGATTACCAGTTGTCTTGCCATTTGTTGTACAGTTTATCTTTTCACCATTGATTTGCAATGCCATCTTTGTCATATATCATGTTTCCATGTTTTGTGGGGTTGTCTCTGATCTTTCTATTCTGTTTGGTCAGTTTAAGTTTTTCTATACCAACGCCAAACTGTCCAAATTACTTAAGCTCTATAAGCAGAGTAAGTCTCCTTACTCAGTTTTTCTTTTTCAAAATTTTCATTGCTATTCTTGGCTTTTTCTTTTCTGTATGAATTTTGGGATCAGCTTATTAGATTCCATAAAAAGCCCTCTTGGGTTTTTAATTGTACTTGCATTGAAGGTTTAGTTTAGTTTGGGGAAAATGAACATCTTTATGATGTTGTCTTCTTATACCTGAACATGGTATTTCTTTAGAAGTTTCAGGTCTTCTCTTATGTTCTTCAATAATAATTTGTAATTTTATCTGTAGAAGTCTTAAAACATTTTCTGTTAAGTTTATTCTAGATACTTCATGATTTTCGCTGCAGTTACGAATGGTTGGCCTCCCTTCCCTCCCCTCTCCTTCTGTTTCCTCCGTCCCTTTCTTCCTTCTTTCTTCCTTCCTTTTTTTCTTCTTTCCCCTACCATTCCCATCTCCTTACCTCTGTCCTTCCCTCCCTTCTGTATCATCTAATATTTTAATTTCGTGTGGTCTTGGCCAAAAGTTCTGTTTAAAGTAGTGTAGTATAGAGGAAAGCATATGGACGTCAGAATTGCTAAAATGAATCCTAGCTTTGTACCTCAAGGATGACATGATAACTAAGTCAACTTTTTTGTTCTGTTTTTTGAGCCTAATTCTCCTAATCTATATAGGAGAATAATACTTTCATACCGTCTACATCACAGGATCAAATGAGATTTGATTTTTTTTTCTAATTAAAAACTCAATGCAAAAAGTTGTTACTTTGGGGCAGAGGCAGATATTAAAATCAATAATATTAAAGAAAAATGCATGAATACATACACTTACTTTGACTTAAAAAAATTATTTATAATGTTTATACCCCACTTGCCCAAAAAGGATGTGAAGTGGTTTATAATAAAGAACACACACACATATACACACATCCCAATTAAATACATTAAAAGAAAAATAAGAAATCAAGTTATTACAGTGAGGTAAATGCAAATATTACAATTATGATTAATAACAACCATTGTGATTAATCCTCTCTGCTTTTGGGATGCTGTGGGAAAAAGATAAATATGATTTGGCTATTAGTGGGCATATTTCCTCCTTTGTAACAAAGAAGCAAAATTTTTATTATTTGCCATTAAATTCATAAAAAGTATTAGTCACATGGGTTTCATGACAATACTGTTTCTCCTACAACAGTTTCATAACAAGTTAAAAGCAATTTTTAAAATGTCTTTTCTAATCACCTTTAATAAAAAACTGAGGAGCTAATATAGAGCATAACTTACTGAAACTGATTCTTTGAGTGGACTAAGCTACTGTCAGTTAGATATTTTGTAACCTAATTTATAAGGCACTAACTTGGATTGTAATCTAGAGAAGTGGTACTCTATATAAACGTTTTTGTGTTACCTTCATACTTTTGAATATTGGAATTTTTGGTGACACCCTTAAAGCCACTGAAATTTTCAAGAGAACGCTAGATAAGTAATAGTAACTACAAGATAACCGCTACTACGATAAAAATACCTTATAAATTTCAAAAGAATCCACAGCTATCTCATTATTTAAGTAGTCCCCATTAGCACTGCAATCTGGGTTTCAGGAGAACTATTTATTGCTCTAATAATGTTTTCTTTTGTGTTCAGGAAGCAAAGTTCTTTTTTTTTTTTTTTTTAATTATTTATTTTATTTATTTATTTTTGGCTGTGTTGGGTCTTCGTTGCTGTGCGCGGGCTTTCTCTAGTTGCGGCGAGCGGGGGCTACTCTTCATTGCGGTGCGCAGGCTTCTCATTGCGGTGGCTTCTCTTGCTGTGGAGCACGGGCTCTAGGCGCATGGGCTTCAGTAGTTGTGGCACTTGGGCTCAGTAGTTGTGGCTCACGGGCTCTAGAGCGCAGGCTCAGTAGCTGTGGCGCACGAGCTTAGTTGCTCTGCGGCATGTGGGATCTTCCCGGACCAGGGCTCGAACCCGTGTCCCCTGCATTGGCAGGCGGATTCTTAACCACTGCGCCACAAGGGAAGCCCACAAAGTTCTTATATGTTCTAATAGATATACCATCTTTAACATTGACTTGATATTATTTAATGCCTCTGAATTATAGTTTGTGCTTCACTACACACTGTGTCATGTACTAGGCTAGTACAGAGTTCTTTTAGCAAACCTTTCTCCTAGTGTGTTATTAATCAGTTTGCTTTGCAGGGTTGGATCTGCTCTTAAACATATCTTGATCTTCTCTAGGCAAGTGAGCAACAGAATGTAAGAATCCTTTCTTGGTTAACTCCTTGCATTTGAAAGATTTATTTATGGAAAACTGAAGTTTTTTTTTTAGAGGTAAGACAGGTGCTCATTTTTTGTGGGATTTCCCACATTTTTTAAATGTCTCTATAGCAGTTCAGCAGTTTAAGCATTGCTTGGATATTTTATTCTTGGGAGGAGGAGAAACATTCACTCCTTTTGATTTAATTGCCTTTAAAGAGTAGGGAGGTACTTCTGGAGATTACGTTGGATTATTGTTATAGCTAAGTATGTGTGTGAACATTATGATACTTGATAAAAACAGCTTCACTGAGCTACTGAACATCTCTAGCTGATTCTTCTGCTCAGCTCCATCCAGAAGTTTACAAAGCTAAGAATTAATTTCTTGAATTAAGTTTCTTTCTTTTTTTTTTTTAATTGAAGTATAGTTGATTTACAATGCTGTGTCAGTTTCTGGTGTACAGCAAAGTGATTCAGTTTTATATATATATATATTTTTTTTCAGATTCTCTTCCATTATGGTTTATTACAGGATATTGAATATATTGGGTTGGCCAAAAAATACCTTTGGTTTTTTTTTATTTTTTATTTATTTTTAATTTTTGGCTGTGTTGGGTCTTAGTTTCTGTGCGAGGGCTTTCTCCAGCTGTGGCAAGTGGGGGCCACTCTTCATCGCGGTTCGCGGGCCTCTCACCATCGCGGCCTCTCTTGTTGCGGAGCACAGGCTCCAGACGCACAGGCTCAGTAGTTGTGGCTCACGGGCCTAGTTGCTCCGCGGCATGTGGGATCTTCCCAGACCAGGGCTCGAACCCGTGTCCCCTGCATTGGCAGGCAGATTCTCAACCACTGCGCCACCAGGGAAGCCCAATACCTTTGGTTTTTAAGTAAAAATAAAAGACATATTTTTCATTTTCACCAAGAACTTTATTGAGCAACGTATTCACCCTTTTGTTCCACTACCTTCTGCCATTTTTCATGCAACTTCATAATTCCATCTTCCCAAAACTTTTTATCTTTTTGAGCAAAGAACTGTTCCAGGTGCCTTTTACAGTCTTCCAGGGAATTGAAATTTTTTCTATTAAGAGAATTTTGTAAAGACCTAAGTAAATGGAAATCCGAAGGTGCAATGTCTCGTGAATATGGCAGATGAATCAGAACTTCCCAGCCAAGCTGTAACAGTTTTTGCCTGGTCATCAAAGAAACATGCAGTCTTGCGTTATCCTGATGGAAGATTATGCGCTTTCATTTGACTAATTCTGGATGCTTTTCGTCGAGTGCCGCTTTCAGTTGGTCTAATTGGGAGCAGTACTTGTTGGAATTAATCATTTGGTCTTCTGGAAGGAGCTCATAATAGAGGACTTCCTTCCAATCCCACCATATACACAACATCACCTTCTTTGGATGAAGACCAGCCTTTGGTGTGGTTAGTGGTGGTTCATTTCACTTACCCCGCGATCTCTTCCCTTCCACATTATTGTACAGTATCCACTTTTAATTGCCCATCACAATTTGGTTTAAAAATGGAACGTTTTTGTTACGTTTAAGTAGAGAATCGCTTGCGGAAACACGGTCAAGAAGGTTTTTTTTGCTTAACTTACGTGGAACCCAAACATCAAAGCGATTCACATAACCAAGCTGGTGCAAATGATTTTCAACACTTGATTTGGATTTTAGTATGTCTGCTGTCTCCTGCGTGGTATAACGTTGATTTTTCTCAATTAATGTCTCAATTTGATCGCTGTCAACTTCAAACTGGTCTACCTGACCATGGAGCACCGTCCAGCAAGAAATCTCCAGCACAAAACTTCGCAAACCACTTCTGATACGTTCGATCAGTCACAGCACCTCCATACACCACAAATTTCTTTTTGTGTTTCAGTTGCGTTTTTACCTTTCTTGAAATAATAAAGCATAATATGCTGAAAATGTTGCTTTTTTCTTCCATCTTCAATGTTAAAATGGCTACAAAAAATTCACCAATTTTGATGTCTTTTTTTAAATGCATGCTGATATGACAGCTGTCACATACAGTCTAACAAAATAGTTTTGAATGAAGTTAAAGGCAACTAAGTGCTACTAGAGCCATCTTACAGAAAAAACAGAACGAACCTTTTGGCCAATCCAATAGTTCCCTGTGCTATACAGTAGGACCTTGTTGTTTATCTATTTTATATATAGTAGTTGGTATCTGCTAATCCTAAACTCCTAATTTATCCCTCTCCCACCCCCTTTCCCCTTTGGTAACCATAAGTTTGTTTGCTGTGTCTGTGAGTCTGTTTCCGTAAATAAGTTCATTTGTGTCATATTTTAGATTTCACATATAAGTGATATCATATGGTATTTGTCTGTCTCTTTCTGGCTTACTTCACTTAGTATGATAATCTGTAGTTGCATCCATGTTGCTGCAAATGTGGCATTATTTGGTTCTTTTTTATGGCTGAGCAGTATTTCATTGTATATATGTACTACATCTTCCTTATCCATTCATCTGTCGATGAAGATTGTTTCCATGTCTTGGCTATTGTCAGTAGTGCTGCTGTGAAAATAAGGGTGCATGTATCTTTTTGAATTATAGTTTTGTCTGGATATATGCCCAGGAGTGGGATTGCTGGAACATATGGTAATTCTATTTTAGTTTTCTGAGGAACCTCCATACTGTTTCCCACAGTGGCTGCACCAACTTACATTCCCACCAAAAGTGTAGGAGGGTTCCCTTTTCTCCACACCCTCACACACCCAGCATTTATTTGTAGACTTTTTAGTGATGGCCATTCTGACCAGGGTGAGGTGGTACCTCACTGTAGTTTTGATTTGCATTTCTCTAATAATTAGCGATGTTGAGCATCTTTTCATGTGTCTATTGGCCATCTGGATGTCTTCTTTGGTGAAATGTCTGTTAAGGTCTTCTGCCCATTTTTTGATTGGTTTGTTTGGTTTTTTTTGTTATTGAGTTGTATAAGCTGTTTGTGTATTTTGGAAACTAATCCCTTGTTGGTTGCATCGTTTGCAGATATTTTCTCCCAGGCCCTAGGTTGTCTTTTCATTTTGTTTATGGTTTCTTTTGCTGTGCAAAACCTTATAAGTTTGATTAGGTCCCATTTGTTTATTTTTGCTTTTATTTCTGTTGCCTTGGGAGACTGACCTAAATCTTTGTTTTATTTATTTAAATCTCTATTTTATTTCCTCTCTGATCTTTAGTATTTCCTTCCTCTGCTGACTTTAGGTTTTGTTTGTTCTTTTCTAATTCTTTTAGGTGGTAGGTTAGGTTGTTTATTTGAGATTATTTTGTTTTATGAGGAAGGCCTGTATTGCTATGAACTACCCTCCTAGAACTGCTTTTGCTGCATCCCATAGATTTGTATCATTGTGTTTTCATTGTCATTTGTCTCAAGGTATTTTTTCATTTCCTCTTTGATTTTTGTTGTTGACCCATTGATTTTTTAGTAGCATATTGTTTAGTTTCCATGTAATTGTTTTTTTCTTGTTTCTCTTTCTGTGGGTGGTTTCTAGTTTTATGCCCTTGTGGTCAGTAAAGATGTTTGAAATAATTTCTATCCTCTTAAATTTGTTGAGGCTTATTTTGTGTCCTAGTATGTGGTTAATCCTAGAGAATGTTCCATGTGTACTTGAAAGGAACGTGTATTGGTTTTTTTTTTTTTTTTTATATAATGTTCTGAAAATATCAATTAAATCTAACTATTCTATTGTATCATTTAGGATCTCTGTTGCCTTATTGATTTTCTGTCTGTAAGATCTATCCATTGATGTGAATGAGACGTTAAAGTCTACTACTATTATTGTATTCCCATCAGTTTCTCCCTTTATGTCTGTTAGTATTTGTTTTATGTATTTAGGTGCTCCTATATTGGGTGCATATATGTTAGCAAGTGTAATATCCTCTTCTTGTATTGATCATTTTATTATTATATAGTGTCTTTCTTTATCTTTCTTTATGGCCTTTGTTTTAAAGTCTGTTTTGTCTGATATGAGTATTGCTATCCCTGTTTCCTTGTCATTTCCGTTTGCATGAAATATCTTTTTCCATCCCCTCATTTTCAGTCTATGTGTGTCCTTTGCCCTAAAGTTAGTCTCTTGTAGGCAGCATATTTTAGGTTCTTGGTTTTTTTTAAAATCCAGTCTGCCAGTCTGTGTCTTTTGATTGGAACATTTAGTCCATTGACATTTAAGGTAATTATTGATAGATATGTGTTTATTGCCATTTTAAACCTTGTTTTCCAGTTGATTTTGTATTTCTTCTTTGCTCTTTTCTTTTTGTTTTTCCTTATGCGGTTTGATGGTTTTCTTTTTTATTATGCTTGTGTTCTCTTCTTTTTGGTTTTTGTGAATCTGTTGTGTGTTTTTGATTTTTGGTTACCCTGTTTTTGAATTAAGTTTCTTACTTAATTCAAAATTCAGTAATACAACATATACAACATTGCAGAAATTACCTTTCAGTATATAAAATTAACCTTGTGAATTTTGATATATCATTCTCAGTCCTCATAAATTGCAAACTTAGAAAAAAATATTTTTAAAAACAAATTTCTCTTTGAATAGTGAAGAATTTATGTGATGGTTTTAGCAAAGAATATGTTTTGATGAATAACTGATTACACTGAATCATGTAGATTAGTGATTTAAATCACCAACATAGCTCTATTAAGTTAAATCTATGATACAGAATATAGATATTTTGGATTTTGAAGTTTCAAAAATGTTGGAATCCACCCTCAATTTTGAAGGGCACACTAACAATTTGCTTTTACCCAACCAGATCTTTTTCAGACTTGTAAAAGAAATGAAAGAGATTGGTATTTCACTCTGGTTTCCCAGTGAAGATTAAGAATGAGAAGTTAAATGACTTAAAAAGTTAAGAGAGAGGACTTAATTTAAACTTAATTTAAGCATGCTTCAAATGACCCTCTCCATTTCTGCCCTTCCTCCTCCCACAGTTCGCCACTGTAATACTCAGATTTTAAGCAAAATTAGTTTTCTCATCATGGAAACTGTTGACATTCATTAACAAGTGGTTTTACTTTGAAATTTATACAGCAAACACCAAAGAGTGAATTGTTGCTATAATCCATGGGAGTCTTGAGATTGACGTCAAAACACTAGTACAGCTGTATAAGCAGTGGGAAGAGTATTTTTAACATCCTTGTTAGATCATCTTTTGACCTTTTCTTTTTGTGCTTTCTCTTCTTCCACTAAATAGTTAAAAAAAAAAAAAAAAAAAAAGGCCTCACAATGTAATTTTCTACCAAAGCTGCAATGATGTTCTTTAAATTAGCACCTGTACCATCCTTTTCTTGATCCCCTTCCCATTGTTTCTTTCCCTTCCTTTCCTGTAGTGTTCTAAGTTTTTCTGATGAGATGGACTTTTTAATTTGGTAAAGGGGGAATGGAGGAGGGAGAGCTTTTTTTAAGAGTTTATTTTTTAGAATAGATTACATTTATAGAGAAATTGAAAAGCTAATACAGAGGGGAATGTGTATCCCATACTTGACCTCAGATCCCCGGATTATTAACATATTACCTTAGTACTGTACATTTGTTACAATTAATCAATGAGTTTTAATACATTATTATTAACTGAAGTCCAAAGTTTATTTTGATTGCCTTAGTTTTTACCTGTTCTCCTTTTTCCGATCCAGGATCACACCCAAGATACCACATTACATTTAGTTGTCCAGTCTCCTTGGACTCCTCTTGGTTTTGACAGTTTCTTAGACTTACCTTGTTTTTGATGATCTTGATAGTTTTGAGGAGTACTGGTCAGGTGTTTTATAATATGCCGCTACACTGGAATTTGTCTGATGTTTTTCTCACAATTAGACTGGAGTTATGGTTTGTTGGAAGGCGGATCACAGAGATATAGTGCCATTTTCATCATATCATATCAAGGGTATATACCATCAACATGATTTATGACTGTTGACAGTGACATTGATCACTGGGCTGAAGTAGTGTTTGTTAGGTTTCTCCATTATAGAGTGTTGGAATGTCCTGGTAAGAATATCCTAGTTAGGGGAATTGCTCTGGTAATTACTTGGCTTTAGGTATTAAAGTAAGTCATCAGGCTTCCCTGGCAGTCCAGTGGTTAAGACTCCACTGAAGTGCTTACACTTCAGGGGGCACGGGTTCAATCCCTGGTTGGGGAACTAAGATTCCGCATGCCACGCAGCGTGGCCAAAAAGATCATCATATTGATATAGTGCTCATTGAAATGTTAAATATTTTTACAAATAGTATTTTCAGAGCTAAGAATTAAATTTTTAAAATGTTCAGCCTTTCAAGTTTTATTTTTGAAATAAAAGTTCATTTTCCTATGTCATTCTAAAGATTTTATGTTTATCTAAAGCAACAATTAAGGTTTTAATATTTTAGGTAGGAAGTTACAGAAGTTAGTCAATTTATAAGCTATTTAAATTCTGGACTTACTCTATTTTATCTTTTAAAAAATAAACTTATTTTGAGATGCAATTTACATATAATAAAATTGACTCATTTTAAGTGTATATTTTGATGAGCTTTGACAAGTGTATATAATTTTTAATTAACACTATAGTTTAACTAACACTATAGTTTAACTAACACTCTAATTAAAATACAGAACATTTCTGTCACTCTCAAAAGTTCTCTCATGCATTTATTCACCTAAAACCATTGATCTGCTTTCTGTCACAAGAGTTTTGTCTTTTCTAGAACTTCATGTAAATGAAATCAAACAGTGTATAATCTTTTTGTGTCTGTCTTCTGTAATGCTTTTTTGATTCATTCAAGTTGTTACATATTATAGCAGTTTGCTTCTTTTTTGTGCCATATAGTATTCCATTTGTGTGAATAGTTTCTTTATCTATGTACCTGTTGATGGGCATTTGGATCATTTCCAGTTTGGGCTATTTCAGATAAATCTGAACATTTGCATATGAGTTTTTGTGTGATGCACATTTTCGTTTCTTTTTGGTAAAAGCCCTGAATTAGGATTGCTGAGTTGTTTGATAAGTGTATGTTTAACTTTACAAGAAACTGCCAAACTCTTTTCCAAAGTGATTAGCATTTTACATTCTCATCAGCAAGGTAGGAGAGTTTCACGTGTTCCACATCCTTATCAATACTTGGTACTGCCAGTCTTTTTGGTCATTTTTGTCAGTGTGAGTGGCCATTTCATTGTATTTTTTATTTACATTTCTCTTAAGATTAATGATGTTGAGGACTTTTCATGTGCTTTTTGCCCTTTGTTTTCTTTTGTGACGTGTCTGTTCAAATCTTAAAAAATTGGCTTATCTTGTTATTGAGATTCAAGATATGAGCCCTTTATCAGGTATGTTTTTGGTAAAATTTTCTCCCAGTGTGTGGCTTGTCCTTTTACTTCCTTAACAGTGTCTTTCAAAGAAGAGATGTTTTTAATTTTGATGAAGTTCAATTTATTAACTCTTTACATTTTTGCTTTGTGGATCCTATCTGAAAAATCTTGACCTAACCCAAGATCATAAGAATTTTCTCCTGTTTTTTTTCTAGAAGTCTTGTAGTTTAACTCTTATGTTTAGGCATTATGATACATATCAAGTTAACATTTGTATATGGTGTGAGGTAAGGATTGAGGTTTGTTTGTGTGTGTGTTTCAGCATATGTTCTAGTGCTATTTGCAGAAAGGACTATTCTCTCCTTATAGAATTACCTTGACATCTGTGTTAAAAACTTACCATCTTCGCCTGGGTCGATTTATGCTCTCTCTGTTACGTTTGTTTTTGATAAATATGCCTATCCTTATGTCTTGTTTTAGCTTTACCTTAAATCTTGAAATAAGATAATGTAAGTCTTCCAACTTTGTTGTTTTCCTAAAAATTCTTTTGGCTCTTCTAGGTCCTTTGTATTTTCATATGAATTTTAGAATCAGCAAGTCAGTTTCTGTTTTTTTAAAAAGTGCTGTGATTTTGAGTATGATTATGTTGAATCTAGTTGAGATTGGGGAGAAACAGTATTTTAACAGTATGAGTCTTCTGATCCATAAACATATTCTCACTCTTCATTTATTGAAGTCTTTAGTTTCTCTCAAAAGATTCTACAGTTTTCAGTGTACAGGTTTTGCACATAGTTTAAATTCATCTCTATTTCATGTGTTTTGAGGTTATTTTAAATGGTATTTAAAAATTAATTTTTGATTTGTTGCTAGAAATAGAAGTATAATTGCTTTTGGTGTATTGATCTGTGTACTGTTTTCTTGCTAGACTTATTAGTTCTACTAGTTTTTAAAAATAAATTCCTTTAAATTTTTTACATAGATGATCACCTTTCATTAAAGAAAATTGTACTGCTTTCTTTCTATTCTGTGAGCCTTTTATATATTTATTTTTATTGTGTTACTCCTCTAACATGTTAAATGGAAGCTGTGAGAATAGACCTGTAGACATCCTTGCTGTGTTTTTGATCTTACAGGGAAGGCATTCAGTCTGTTAAGTATGATGTTAATGTGTTTATTTTTTTATAGATGTCCATTATCAGTTTGGGGAAGTTACCGTCTATCTTAGTTTGCAAGAAATTTTATCATTAATGGGTATTGAATTTTGTAAAATGCAGTTTCTGTGTTCACTGAGATGATCATATTTTTTTTGTTTGTTTTTTTTTTTAGACTGGTGATATGGTGAATTACATTGAATTTTGAATGCTGAGCCAACCTTGCATTCCTGAGATAAACCCCATTTCATCATTATGTATTATTTTTTGTATATACTGATAGATTTGGTTTGCTAATATTTTGATAAAGATTTTTACATCTGTGTTCACAAAGGATATTGGTTTTTCATTTTCTAGTAATGTCATTGACTTGTTTTGATATCAGGGTAATGTTGGCCTCAGAAAATGAATTGGAAAGTGTCATCTGTTTTCAGGAAGAGTGGGTATAGGATGTTATTGTCTCTTTCTTTTTTTTTTAAATTTTATTTATTTTTGGGTGCATTGGGTCTTTGTTGCTGCACGCGGGCTTTCTCTAGTTGCAGCAAGCGGGGGCTACTCTTCATTGGGGTGCGCGGGCTTCTCATTGCGGTGGCTTCTCTTGTTGTGTAGCACGGGCTCTAGGTGCACAGGCTTCAGTAGTTGCAGCACTTGGGCTCAGTAGTTGCGGCATGCGGGCCCTAGAGTACACAGGCTTCAGTAGTTGTGGCACGTGGGCTCAGTAGTTGTGGCTTGTGGGCTTTAGAGCGCAGGCTCAGTAGTTGTGGCGCACAGGCTTAGTTGCTCTGCGGCATGTGGGATCTCCCTGGACCAGGGATTGAACCCGTGTCCTCTGCACTGGCAGGCGGATTCTTGACCACTGTGCCACCAGGGAAGTCCCTATTATCTCTTTCTTTACATGTAGGTGAGAATTCACCAGTGAAGTCATCTGAGCCTAGAATATTCTTTGTGGGAATGTTTTTAACCAACAGTTGCAGTCACTACCTAAGAGTGCCTGCTATTCTGACTTTAGCATCATAGACTAATTATTCAATAACCTTTTTGTTTTGGAATAATTTTAGATTTAATGAAAAGTTGTGAATAGTATAGAGAGTTTCCATATATCTCATACCTAGTTTTCCTCATTGTTAACATCTTACATTACTGTGGTACATTTGTCAAAACAAAGAAACTGACATTGGTATTAACTACACTACAGATTTTATTTGGATCTCACCAGATTTTTCATTAATGGTCTCATTGACCAGGATACCACATTGCATTTAGTTTTCTTGTTTCCCCAGTCTCTTCCGGTTTGTGACAGTTTCTCAGGCTTACCTTGTTTTTCATGACCTGAACAGCCTTGCGGAGTCCTGGCTGGGTGTTTTTTAGAATATTCTCCAGTCTGGGTTTGCTGCTGTGTCTCATTATTAGGGTTATGCATTTGTGGAAGGAATACCCAGAGGCAAAGTCCTCTTTTCACTTCATCTTATCAGGGTATATGATGTCTACATGACATTCATATAGCATCACTGATGGGATTAACCTGGACCATTTGGCTAAGATAGTGTTTGCCAGGTTTCTCCACTTTAAAGTTGCTCTTTTTTTCTTTCCATTATTTCCACTATTCTTTTAAAGCAAGTCACTTAACTCCAACCCACACCTGAGGGAGAAGGAAGTATCTACATACTTGATTTGGAATTCTTCTGTAAGGAAAATTTGTGTCTTCCCTCGCTTATTTACTTATTCAATTATCTATGTCAATATGGATTAATGTATATTTATTTCATATTTTGAGTTCTAATTCAGTACTGTGTTTTTATTTTGTTGCTCATATTGTTCCAACTTTGACCCCTGGAAAGACTTTCAGATTGGCACTTGCCCCTATGCTTTTGTTTTTTGAGTGCTTCCTTACTTCCTGGTACTGTAAGATGCTCAGCCTCATATTGTGTATTCTTTGCCCTGATTATAGAATCAGCTGTTTTCCCAAGGAGCTATGATTCCTTTTATTGGAGAATGGTTTTTAGAAGCCAAAATGTGGGCACTGGGTGTGCTCATTGCTTTTGAGGTGCCATTGCTTTTAGGCCCTCTCGAGGGGTAGAGCTAGTAATGTATGTATATATACGCACATATCTATAATTGTTTCTGTATGCATTTGTATCTATATTAAGTTGAACATGAGTTCATACTGATCTCTGATTTTAATCCAGTACCACAGGGTTCACTCTATTCTTCCTTTCTTGTTTATGTGTAACTTCCCTATGTGACAGTGAGAAACCTGGCTCTGACCATCCATTATCCATTTACTTATTTGTTCAACTCCAGTATACATGAAAAGCTATTTCAGAACCATTACTCCATATACCCACGAGAATCAAATTTTCTATTTAGAGTACAGTGTTTATTTTTGTTTATTAGCCTTACAACTTCCAGTCAAAACATTGTTTTCCAAAGTTAGTTAGGTCAGCTCCTCCCCTCCCCCATCCCTGTGGTGCAGGTATGTCATAATTTGTAATGCTGTTAGATTCGTTCGTCACAGTCCATATTTCATCTTGGAATCTTCCAACAGTCTGATTGATGGTTTTCTTTGTTGTTGTATGGTCAGCATTCAGTGAAGTTCACTCCTCCTAATGTGCAGTTCTGTTGGTTCTGACAAAGAGTTGAGTCATGTATCCACCACCCTAGTATTGTACAGAACAGATCCTGCACTCTGAGTGTTCCCTTGTGTATCCCCTTTGTAGTCAGTCACTCTCCCCTCCCCTAGTCCCTAGTAATTGCTAATCTGTTTTTTGTCTTATCTGTTTTTAATTTTTGCATTTTCTAGAGTTGCATATGAATGGAATGGTATGAAAATCTTTAGATTTTGCATCTGACTTCTTGAACATAATAAAATGCATTTAAGATTTATCCATATTGTTGTGTGAATTAATAGTTCATTCTTTTAAAATTGTTAAAGAGTATTCCGTTGTGTGGATGAATCATTCCGCCATTGAAGGACATCTTGATTACTTCCAGTTTTTAGCAATTATGAGTAAAGCTGGTATGAACATCCATGGACAGGTTTTTGTGTGAACATAAATTTTCACATCACTTGGGTAAACACCTAAGTGTGATTTCTGGGTTATATGGTTGTATGGTAAATCATATCACTACTTCTCTATTAAGTACTTAGAAACCATAAATTCAGTAAATCTGTCCTTTAATATTGCCCAAGGAGAGCATTAAAATCAGTCTCTAGCTTAAAAAATCTGTAAAATCTACTCATTTATCTATCCTTTTGTTATTCTTTTGTTTATTTTTTACAAGCTACATTTGCCATGGTGTGCTTTCTTAGAAGACGATTCTTCATAGATCACTATTTGTAGTTCTGAGATTCTGTAAATTCATCCATAAATTCACAGAACTCTGGGCTATAATTTATGTGAATGAAATGATTACTGGGTTTAACTTATAATTGGATATATCCAAATGTTTTAGGGAATGGGTTTTATAAAACAAAGAGTATGTTTTTCATTCATTACTAATGTATTGATCCCAGAAATTATGTGTGTGCAAATTGTCAAGTTGGGTTGATTCTTCAGAAAAGGAAAGTAGAGGCTAATGAGTCTTCTTAGTGTGGCAGTGCATTTGGTAGAAAACAGTGTTTGGGGAAAATTACTGTTATAGAAGAATTACATGGCTTCTAGGGATTAGATTGAATGAGTGTGTGTATTGTCCCTCCCTCATTCTAGTGTAAGTGGCAGGGATGCTAGTTAACGGAATGCCAGACATCATAGTGCCTGGGGCATATTTAGAGACCAGGGAAGATTTACAATAATCAAACACAAGTTGACAGAGTAGCATGAAGAAATTTCAATCCTCTCAGCCTTGCTTACAAACTTAATTAGGCTTATTGGGTCAGAAAATATTTTTCCTCCTCCCATTTTTTATCTGTTTCTCTTTCACCCCCACCTCCTGTTCCAGAGTATCTTTGAAGGGGTCACACTACCAACAAAAGGAGACTCTTTTGGTTAATCCTAATGTATTTGGTTTATTTGGCTTTAGGGAAAGGAACAGTGGCAACAACAAAATTTTAAGATATATAAGGAACTCCATTTTGATAGAGACACTATATGTTTTTCTAAAAATCATACTTTATTCAGGAAATTATGAAGAAAATTAATTTTTTGTGGCTCTAGAATTGGATCTTTTACAAGTATTTTTAATTTGTGGGAGCTGCTTGGCCCACCTCCTTAACATATTGCCAGCTGCATCTTTGCTTTATTTATCATTTATGTAATTTTACAGTGTAATCTTTTAGAGCAGTGTATGTGGATGCTGTTCTTTGCATTTCCATTAGCAGCGCAGTGTTGGGCTTCGGTTGATGATGGTGGATGATTGGGGGGTGGAGAAGAGGTGGAGTTTCTTCATATCATCCCTCTCGTGGTCAGTAAAATCAACCGACAAATGCCTTTCCAAGGATGTCGAGTATATATAAAGGAAAAGCCTAGGAATGCTAAGGGAGTGGTGTTTTAGTGAGGATTTCATTCTCCTCTACTCCATGGAAACGAGCCTTTTGAGCTTTTACTTGTCTGCTGATTTGTCCGGTGATCCAGGTAATCTATAGCAGTCTTTGTTTTCTCGGTATTGTATGAAATGTAGCAAAATGGTAGAAAAATAGCTTTAGTGAAAGGGATATACTTATAAAAGAGGAATAAAATTTAAAAGGAAAAGGGTATTTTTACATTGTTCATTATTCTTAAAATAGCTTTTAAGGTTTTTTTTCATGTTTTAAAGAGACTAATTTGACCTAAAGGAAGAAAATTCCTAGTTTTAAAAACCTGTGCTTTAATTGCTTAGCTTGAGAACAAAGGTTTCAACATCCAGCATTGCAGGGATATTTTTATTCAAAAGGATAGGAAGCAGCATCCTTCTTTTACCTTTTTAGAACTGAATTGACATAACTTCTCTTGAATCTTATCTAGGGACTCTGATTTATTATTCTATAAATTGTGAGTTAATTATCTGAAGCTTCAGGATGCTTGTTTCCCTTTGATACCTAAGAGACCTTGGATGGGATATGAGGGGGCCAGGGATTAATCCTATAGTGGGGGAAGGGAATGTTTTTACAGAGTAATCTTCATGATTGTTCTTTCATTTGAAGCTAAATTGAAATATACAATCATTTGGAAATGGTGATATGCATGATACCAAACACTCTTATCAATTTGAATTATTTTATCCTTTGTTCAGTTTGTGGTATTTTTGTTCTTATCAGCTAAAATGTTGGTTATAAATAAGAGGAAGCTGCCAGATTACTATGTGATGGCATTGGAATTGCAATTCTGAGGGTTTTTTTTTTTTTTTTTTTTGCATTCATATCTGTGAATACAGGAGCAGAGGCATGAATGTAAAAAGTAGAAGTGGTATAAAATGCGGCAGGCTTTTTTGTTTTCTCCTGAAGGTGTTTTTCATGGTGGAAGCTGTTTTCTTTTAAACAGAAAGACCCAGGACCATAGTTTATGATACTAAGAAGTGTTTAGTGCTACAGACTTTTCTGTTGAGAAATGACAGACCAAAAACATTTTAAAGTATACTCTGAAGCTTTCAGTTAATTTGATTATCTCCATCATAGTGATATGAGTTATCATACTATTTGCCACTTGAAAGCTGGTTGTTTCCTTAGAATACTAATAAATTAACAAATGCTCATTGAGTTTACATTATGTTTAGTACTTTAGATGTAAACATGGTTTATAGTCTAGCAGAGGGTATAAAAAACCTATGCATATTATGCACTATTTTTTTTATGTGTGTGTGTGCTGGAATACAAGTATTGGTTATATACTTACATACTGACATGCAGGTATTTTACATAAACTACTACATTTAATCCTCATAATAACATCATCACAAAACTATCACCATCCCTCTTTTATAGATGAGGAAATTTATATTTTGAGAAGTTAAATAATTCATCATAAATAACAAAACCATAAAGTGATGAAGCCCAGGTCAGTCAAACTCTAAAACTCTTTCTGTAGTTTTAATATGAGTGGATTAAAACATTTTATCACAATTATTTGACATCACAAAGAGTGATGCCAATAGAATGAACAGGAGATCCTAGTCTCTGCCAGGAATTGAGTGGATAAAAAATTTAGCATCACATTTATAAAATGTCAAGGTTGGACTAGGTCACCTAAAGTTCAGTTCTAACATTATATGATTGTATTCCATGTAAGAGATTTTCATGTGTGGCTTATGGAAACAGATATCATTACTTTCAAGTTTTTATTATAAATATATTTAGTTTCCATTCCTGATCCTTTATAACCTGCTCTACTTTTTCTTCAGGGGCTCTCTGTAGTGCATATCACCACCTAATATATTACAGTATACATTTATATATTAAGTCATTGTTGTTTATTGTCTCCCTCTTCCCTTTCCCCCAGATACATTGCAAGGACATAGGCTAGTGCCTGACTACATAGTATGCAGTTATAAATTCATTTATTGAATGAATGAATGGATAATAGACTTTTATAGTACATTGGTAAGATATATAAGTAACTTCATACTTTTTAATACCAACAGATTCTCTTGGGGCTAACATTATTCATTTTACTATTAGAATGACCATTTAAGGAACTATTTAGTGTGAGAATTTTGAAAAGAAGAAAACCTACAAAACAATTGAGTTTAGGCGAGTAAACAAATTTGTTGAAACTTCCCCATACAAAATTATTGATAGTATGGAACTTGCCAACCATAGGTTTACCCAATATTCTATTTTAAAATACTAAAGCATTTTTAGATTCTTTCACATACGCAAAGAAAAACACAGTAGCAAAGTTCCTTTTTGGTTTATCTGTTAATTTATGTATACTTTCAAATGTTATTAATTTACAGTGGATAGAAAATATTCAGACCCCATTGAGTCTTTTACTTAAAAGATATTTCATGAAGTATGACATTATGTTAACTGGTAGTTTTGGTTCATTTGAATGTTAGACTTTTTGAGATTTCAGTAGCTTTATTGAGGTAAAAATTGATGTATAATAAACTGTATATATCTAAAGTATAAAATTTGATACGTTTTGATATATATATACAGATACAACTGGGAAACTGTCCACCCCAATCAAGATAATAGACATATCCATCACCCCATACCTTTTGTAATTCTTCCCTCCCAACCCTCCCCACCCATCGTCAGGTACCCACTGATATTGTCATTATAGATTAGTTTCTATTTTCTTGCTTTTTGTCATTTAGATTAGTTTGCATTTCATTGAATTTTATATAATTGGAATTTTACAATGTGTGCTCTTTTTGTTTTTCTTTCATTCTGCATAATTACTTTAAGATTTGTCCATGGTGTAGTGTGTATCAATAGTTCATACCTTTTTTTTTTGCTGAATAATATTCTAGTGTATGGATATACCACAATTTGTTTATCCATTTATCCATTGATGGACATTTGGGTTATTTTCAAGTTTTGGACTATTAAGAATAAATTTGCTTTGGACATATAAGTCTCTGTATGGACATATATTTTCATTTCACCTAGGAGTGGAATGGCTGAATCATGTGGTAAGAGTGTATTTAACTCTTTCAGAAACTGCCAAACTAGTTTTCTGAAGTGGTTTTATTGTACTACATTCCTACCAGCAAAGTTCCAGTTGCTCCAAAGCCTCACCAATACCTGGTATTGTTAGTCTTTCTAATTTCAGCCATTTTAGTGGGTGTGTAATGGTATCATTGTAGTTTTTATTCACATTTCATCTCATGATCAGTGATGTTGAGCATCTTTTTATGTGTTATTTACCATCCGTGTGTCTTCTTTCATGAACTATCTATTCAAATCTTGTTTTTAATTGTGTTCTCTTTTAATATTGAGTTGTAAGAGTTCATTATATATTGTGGGTATGAGTCCATTATTATATATATGATTTGGAAATATTTTGTCCCAGTCTGTGGCTTGTCTTTTCATTTGCTTGGTATTCTCTCTCTTTTTAAAAAGCTTAATTGAGGTGTAGTTCACATTTCAAAGATCAGAAGTTTTTAACTTTGAATCTCAGTCTGTCAGTATTTTCTTTTATGGATTATGCTTTTGGTATATCTAAGAAATATTTACCTAACCGATATTTTTCCTGTATTTGCTTTTAGAAGTTTTATAGTTTTAAGTTTACTTTTAGGTCTGTGATACATTTCGAGGTAATTTTTAATATGGCTTGAGGTGTAGATTGAAGTATATATTTTTACATATGAATATGCAAATATTCTTGCACCATTTCTTAAACTGTCTTTTCTCCACTGAATTCCCTTTGAACCTATGTTGGAAATCAGTTGTCCATATACATGAAGTCTCTATTCTGTTCTGTTGATTTCTTGTCTGTCTTGACAAGACAGCCCCAAACCACACTGTCCAAAACCACACTGTCTACTACTGTAGCTTTATAATAAGTCTTGAAATCAAATAGAGTTAGTCCTCTATGTTCTTCTTTTTTTAAAATTGTTGGCTGGTCTAGGCCCTTTGCATTTCTACATTAACATTGGAATCAGTTTGTCAATTACTGAAAAAAAGCATGTTGGAAATTTAATTGGTATTACGTTGAATCTGTAGATCTTGTTGAATCAGTGTTGTTAAAATGATGTCTTAACGATATTGAGTTTTCCAGTCCATGAACATGACATATCACTGTACTTATTTAGGTCTTAATTTTTCTCAGCCATGTTTTCCGGTTTTCCGTTTTCAGGTCTTATATATCTTTTGTCAGATTTACCCTAAGTATTTAATATTTTAATGCTATCATAAATAGTATTGTCTTTTCAATTTTAATTTCTAATCATTCATTGCTAGTACAATATACAGAAATACAATTGATTATTGATTTTGAATCCTACAGTCCTTTTAAGCTTATTAATTAGTTCTAGTAGCTTTTTTGTTGATTTCATAGAGTTTTCTACGGAGATCATCATGTAATCTGTGAATAAAGACAGTTTTACCTCTTCCTTTCCAATCTGGATACCTTTTATTTATTTGTTCCTGACTTACTGCACTGGCTAGAGTAGTACAGTGTTGAGTAAAAGTGGTTAGAGGAGATATCCCTGTCCTGTTCCTAATCCTAGGGGGAAAGCATTCCATTTTTCACTTTAAGCATGATGTTAGCTGTAGGGTGTCTTATAGATGCCATTTATCAGGTTAGGCTTTTCATGAGTGTTTATTGCTATAAGAACTAGAAATGTAATTTATAACACTATTGCTCAATTTAAATAAAGGTTTTTAAAAGTAGAAAAGATCACATTTACATTTTTTAAGAAGAAAGGCTTTCGGAGTATTTTTCAATATAATACTCTTTTAACAGGTGAATTCCACCACTGCAGTATTCTGGCATTGCAAGGGACATCATAACTAAACATTTTTAGTATTTTTTCTGCTATGTAATTGTTGTGACATAAATTTGAAGTCAAAAATATTATAAGAACATGATGGGGAAGTAGAAACTATAGATACATAAAATGTCCTTTAAAATAAAGTTTTTTCATAAGTTTATGGATTTTTTGATTCCATGAAAATTAATAATAAGGAGTAAAATCATATAACCTTAGCAGTATATCTCAGATTTAGTCTAACCCTTACATTTTACAGATGATGTTAAGTGAATCTCTTGGGGAGTCTCATGTACTTTCACGATTTCTGCTATCATGCTGATGTCATCCAAATCTGAAATGCCAAATCAGTCTCTTTCTGAACTCCAGTCCTTAGTAGACATGTCTACTATGATGTCCTGCAGGTACCTTGACTAACATAAAACTGCTTATTTCCCAAACCTGCTCTTGCATTTTTTTCCATGGTGAGTGGCACAGTAAAATGTCTTGCTATCTAAGCCAAAATCCTTTTCCTCCTTTTTTCCTAAATCTGCTGGAACTTCAGTGCTTATTTTCATAGTATTATTTTTGGTATTTATCCCCTTTTCTTCATTTCCTTTGTGATTGCACTCTTCATCATTTTTTAATCTGTAATATTATTATTTTCTAATTAGTTTTCCAGCACTCAGCTTCATACCTTTCCTGCCCATTCTTCATGCTGTTTGCAAGGCAATATTTCTAAAATACATATTGGATCATATTACTGCTTGGCTTACAATCTGTTGGTGTTCCTGCATTGTCTTTAGCAGTGGTTTTTTGGAGGAAGAATGTTATGGACCTCTTTTGAAACCCTCTCTAGAGAGTCTCATAGTCTAAAATTTTCAATACCTATAGAAGCTGAAACCTGGGTTAAGAACCTTTCTACAGACCGAAGTTTGAATTCCTCCCGTATGGTATATGGACCCCCTTTGATCTGGCTACTGTTTATCTCTCCAGACATCATTACTCTCCTCCCACCCAACCCCCATACTCCAGCCATACTGAGCTACTTGCATTTTCTCCAAACACATCAGCGTATGCTTCTTCCCTTGCTTATAATTCCTCTAGTTGACTCTTTTCTTTGGTTGAATTATTAATTCATTCAACAAATATTTATTGAACATTTTGAGGAGCTATGCCAGGTGCTGGATTTACTGTGTACTTATAGAGCTGTCTAATGATATAGACCAACATTAACCACAAAATAAATAATTATAAAATGTGGTAAACGGTATTAAAAAAGAAAGAAAAGGGTGATTATGGGAGACAATAACAGAAGGAGCTTAATTTAAATTGGAGAGCAGAGGTCAGGAAAGGCCTTTCTGAGGTAGCAACCTTTAAGCAGAGACCTAAAGTATACTCAGGACTTGGGTTGGTAGGGAGGGTGTCTCAGAGAAGAATACAAGATGTCCTTTTGGAGGGAAGAATGCATGTGAAGCACTAAAGGTAGGCCATTGTGGCTGGAGCGTAGGCAGTGAGCCGGAGAGTGGTAAGGTTGAGATTAGAAAGGTAACAAGAGTTATGTTTTATATTTGGGCCTTGCATGTCATGTTTGGTGTTTGGATTTTTTCCCTGAATGCAGTGGGAAAGAATTTAAGTGGGGGAGGACATGATAAGATTGGTGTTTTGAAATTTTATGGCTGCTGTATGGGAAAATGAATTGGAGGATGTGTGTAAGACTAGAAGTGGCAAGACCTATTAAACTATTGCAATAGTCTAGGTTTGAGATGAGATGGCTAGCTCTAGGCTAGCAATGGTGAAGGTCAGAAAAAGACAAATATGAGATATGTATCAAAGGTAAAATCAGTAGACTTTGATGATGAATGTTAACTCCTTGAAAATAGTGACATTTAGTGTGTCTTCAATTTCTAGAGCAGTGCCTGGTATACAGTTAATGCTCAATAAATATCGTTGGATGGACGGAGAGTTGGATGCATTGGATGTGGGGCCTCACAGAGAGGAAGCTGTCATTTATGATTTCTAGATTTCTGACTGGATCAGCTAGGTGGATGGAGATCTGTTTATTGAGATGGAGAAGCAGGTTTTGAGAGGCAGAGTAAGAATTTAGTTATAGATTTATTGAATTTGAGATGCCAGTGGGATATCTAAATGCATATGGCCAGACGGCAATTGGTTAGGGCCCAGAAGGTAGAGGAAGTCCATCTGACGATGTCTAATATCCATTCTTTCATTAGACAAATATTTATTGAGCACCTACTCTGTGCCTAGTACTGTCCCGAGATATAGCAGTGAACCAGAGATCCTTACATCATAGAGTTTATATTCCTGCAGGTTAGGGGTAGGATGAGTGATAGATCAACAAATAAACGCTTTTTAAAAAATGAGTACAATATGGGGTATAGTGAGGGCACAAGATTAAGACAAATTTTCCATTGAGGAAACACTCATCTTTCACTGGATGGCAGTGGGGGGTGGCTTTTGTTACAACTATGTATTAATTTCTGTATGTTAGTTGATTGAGTGCTTACCCGCAATTTTCTTACCTTAGCTTCTACATTCCTGAGTTGTTTATTTTGACTATTTTTTATTGGATGGATTTTGGCTTTAAGTAGATTTTACCCCCTCTCCAAGAAGAGCTCATAGGTGCTTTATTACCTTATTTCTCTAAAGATTCCTTTTATTTCTATTTCCAGTATGTATAAAAACTTTTAAAGGAAATTTAGACATTGTATCATTTCTCTTCTCACACTGGAGTCATATTTTCTAGCATGTGGAGTCTTATTGTGGAGAAATCTTGAGGCTAACTTAATCTTTCCCATTTGCACATAACTTACATTTATTTGTCTAGGTGCTCATATAGCTCTTTATTTAAAAATCTTAAATTTCTATAACTTTAACAGTGTATGTGTTAGGGTTGATTATTTTGTGTCTGTTTTTATAGGGTACATTGTATCCTTCCCATCTTCAGATACAAATAATTCTGTATTTTTTGGAATTTTTAAAAATATATTTTTGAATATTCTTTTTATCCCTGTAAAGCATAATGGTTACGAACAAGGCTCTAGAACTGTAAGGTCTGGGTTCACAACTCAGCTTCTCTGCTTACTATCTGGCCTTGGGCAAGTTCCTTAATCTTTCTGTTCCTTAGTTTCTTCATCTTTAAAAACAGGGATAATAGTAGTATTTACTGAGGATTAAATGAATTAATATATATATAATGCAGTTGCAACAGTTACTGGCATATGTTACATGCACGGTAAGTGTTAGCTATTATTATTAACTATTCCATTTTCCTGTTACCTACTGTTCTTTTCTGTTAGTGTTCAAAAGGCCTGTGTGGCTCACAGCAAAGTTCTTGAGGTCACAGGGTTTTCTGTTTTGTGTTCTGGTGGCAGTTGCTCTGTGTTTCTATCGTTATCTCCACTTTACCTCCAGCATTTTCCTAAACCTAGGAATGTGTCAGCATGTTTTGTTTTGTTTCGTTTTCCTTTTAATTTTACTTCCTCCTGTTGTTCTGTTTCTACAGAGACCCACTATTCCCTTGTTCTAGCCACACATCTGGATGTTGTGTTCCTAGTCAAAGGATAGTTAGATCTTCATTTCAGATCTGTGATCCTTAGGCTTAAGGAAATCTGATTCCTGTTCAGGTCTGCTAAGACTTCCTTGGTATGCATCGAGAATTTAATAGATTTGGCAAGTATGTTTTGTAGTTAGTGGTTTAAGGTTATACTCATGTCCTTCTTTCTTGAAAGATGGATTTTTTTTCCCCCTCTATTTTTGCTTTTAGTGTTGAGGAAGGCTAGTGGAGTAAAATTGCTTTCGTTCTTTTCCATCTTTACGTGGAGTTTAATGCATATTTATTGCATTGAAGGAATGAGTGGTTTGTGAGAACATTGCCATGAATAAACACATTCAGGTGGAAACAGATTTCTCCTTAGATGCATAGCTGGCAAGTCGCCCATGTGGCAAGTAGATGTTAACTAAATTTTCAACCAAGCTTTGAGATTTGGAGACACGGATTCTGTAGGATTGGGAATTCTTTCATAACCAGTTTTTATTGGCTTATCTTTGCCTAAAACGAATAAAGGGTATGAATACCTTTCTAGCTAAATATTTTGTAGTTATACCAGATATAGTTTTCTGATTCTCACTCATGTGAAAACTTTTAGTTAACTGTAAAAAACTATACAAAGGGAAGATAATGTTTTGTTGTAAGGTAGTAGTCTGGAGGTTGAGAGTAGGGACTCTAGTTAGACTATGAGGGTTTCAGTCAGAAGTCCTCCATCTACTAGTTATATAACTTGTATAAGTTACTTAATTTCTTTGAATCTCACAGTTTTCTACTATAAAAAGAAGCTAAAAATAATATTTCTCTCTTTGAATTTTTGTTAGAATAAAATTAACTAATATATATGTATAAAATACTTCATGCAGAGACTGGCATATGGTAAGTACTCAAGTAAAACTACTCAAGTACGTTTTAGCTAATATAATCATGATTTTAACTGTTAATGATTATTCTTATCCTGGGTAATGGAGGACGTATATTTGGAGCAATCTGCCTAGCATAGTTTTTAACTACCAAGTGTAACCTGAAGGTATTGAGTGTTCCTCAACTAATAACCATTCTTCCCAAATGAGTATTTTTCAGGGAATCTAACCTCAAGAAATATGGACCAGCTTACTGTGTTATTCTTTTTTTAAATAATTAATTAATTAATTTATTTATTTATTTATGGCTGCGTTGGGTCTTCATTGCTGCGTGTGCACTTTCTCTAGTTGTGGCAGGAGGGGGCTACTCTTCGTTGCAGTGTGCGGGCTTCTCATTGCGGTGGCTTCTCTTGTTGCGGAGCACGAGCTCTAGGCGTGCAGACTTCAGGAGTTGCGGCATGCGGGCTCAGTAGTTGTGACTCGCGGGCTCTAGAGCACAGGCTCAATAGTTGTGGCACACAGGCTTAGTTGCTCCATGGCATGTGGGATCTTCCTGGACCAGGGATTGAACCCGTGTGCCCTGCATTGGCAGGCAGATTCTTAACCATTGCACCACCAGGGAAGTCCTTCTGTGTTATTCTTTACCTCTCTAGTTTATGCTTATTTCCAGCCAGTTTATCTCTTCTTTAAACTACAAGTTCAGCAGAACGATTTTTCTCATAAGAATTCAGAAACCTTTGTTCTGATGATGAGCCCATTTAAATTTGGGTTTGAGCACTGATAGAAAACTAAGCTGGATTCCTTTAATGGGGAATCTGTCCATTCACCCTCCCAGGGTAGAATTTTTCAGAAACTAAATAGCTTTATCTAGCAGGGTCTTCCTGCCATTAGCAGTGGAACAGTACAAAGGCCACATTGAGCATAGCTGCTGGGGAAACCTTTTTCCTTCTCTGGCCTGTAAATGCTGTTCTGTCTCTGTGAAAAGCCCTGACATCAGCTCTTGGAAAAATCCAAATACTTGTGTTAGAACAGGGCTGAAACACTTGCCTGGGTAGAGACTAAATGGCTGAACTATGGTTCTAAGTTTACCAGATGCCTCTCAGTCATGTTATGCTTAAAAAAAAAATTGAGGGGCTTCCCTGGTTGTGCAGTGGTTAAGAATCCGCCTGCCAATGCAGGGGACACGGGTTCGAGCCCTGGCCCAGGAAGATCCCACATGCCGCGGAGCAACTAAGCCCGTGCGTCACAACTACTGAGCCTGCACTCTACAGCCCGTGAGCCACAACTACTGAGCCCACGTGCCACAGCTACTGAAGCCCATGCGCCTAGAGCCCGTGCTCCACAACAAGAGAAGCCACTGCAATGAGAAGCCTGCGCACCGCAACGATGAGTATCCCCTCCTTGCTGCAACTAGAGAAAGCCTGTGCACAGCAATGAAGACCCAACACAGCCAAAAATAAATAAATAAAATAAATTAAAAAAATTGAGTCTATGAGTTTCAGATGTTATCTAGAGAAATTAGGATAGAAAGGACAATCTAACAGCTACCCCCCTTTCTTTGCTAGTTTCCTCATTTTATTCTTTTTCCTAACTTCAAGATAATGTGGAATTCATGCTTGTTGGGGACAGAATATATCAATATTATAAACTTTATGTAGTATTCTCCACATATTAGGTGCCTCATAAGTATTTGATTTTGGGGGCAAAATACACTGTTACTGTAAACATAGACTGAACTTAACTTTCTTAGTGTTCAAATCTATGGAATATGAAAGTTCATTCATCAGAGGGCTCCTTTAAAACATGAATCAGGTCATGACTTAAAGACCTACGGTGATGTTCCATTGTACTTTGAATAAAATCAAAATTTGTTGACATGGCTCATATTCTTACATTATCTGGTTCCTGTCAAAAGATCTGTTGATCTTGCCTTAGTACTTCTCTCTTGGTCTTTATGCTCAAGCCACAGTGGACTTTGTATTTCTTGAAAACAGTAAGCTTCTTCTCCCTTGTGACCTTTGTACTGGCTGTTCCCTTTGCCTGTAAACCTCTGGCTCCAGATCTTCTCATGGCTGGCTCCTTTACCTCATTTATGTCTCAGCTCAAATGCTTTAGAGGTCTTTTTTGAATAAACTAAATTAACTCATTTAATCACAGTTACATGTCTTTTATTTTTCTCATAGCGCTTACCACTATCTGAAATTATTTGGTACAGTTATTTGTTTGGTCTGTTGTCTTCTTGTAGAATGTAAGCTTCTTGAGAGCAGAGGCCTTATCTGTTCACCAATGAACCTCTAGTGTCTAGAACAGTGCTTTGGCACAGATTGCTGCTCCTGTAACTCAGTATGCATTTGGCTGCCTGTAACAGGAACTAAGTCACACTGACTTAAGCAGTAAGGACATTTACTGGCTCACATAAAAAGTCTAGAGGTAGGGTGGAGGGATTTTTGACTTAGTGGCTTAACTGTGTCAGTGGCCCAGGTTCTTTCCATTTTTCCACTTTTGCCATCATTGTCAGCTTCATCTTAAACTAATCTTTGAGATTGGATGCTAACTAGCAAGTCAGGGCTACTCGCTTCCTCATTCACATCCAGTGGGAGAGGAGAAGAAGTTTCATGTGGTTCTCTCGTAAGAGTAAGAAAATACTTTCACAGATGTGTCTGGTAAACTTTGTTTCTATTCTCTAATCGCTTTCTGAATCAATCACTTACCCGAGAATGGAATTACATTAGGCCAAAAAGTCCCATCTCTTTTGCTGTGAATGGAGTCATCTTTCTCTGAGTCAGCTGGGCTCTGAGGAAAGTAGTAGATAAAATAGTAGTAGAATAAAATGATGGTTTCTGGATTGGGAATCACTTATATCCTCTGTAATTCTAAATAAAAAATTTTTTAAATGAATGAATTCATTTAGTAAACCTGTATTGAATTGTCAAATATATGCTCAGCACTCTACTAGTTAATTGGAGTACAAAATCAGATAGAACATGGTTTTCACTTTCAGATAATTTAAGGTTTAGTGAGAGAGTCAGACAAGTTAACAGAATATTAAAATTGTTTTAAAAATCAACATGATGCACCATGATGACTATAGTTAACTCTGCTGTATAACTTATAGGAAAGTTGTTAAGAGAGTGAATTCTAAGAGTTCTCATCACAAGGAGAAAATGTTTTTTCCTTTTTTCTTCTTTCCTTTTTATTGTATCTTTAAGAGATGTTTGTTAGCTAAACCTATTGTGGTAATCATTTCACAATATGTGTAAATTAAGCCTTCATGCTGTACACCTTAAACTTATCCAGTGGTGTGTGTCAATTATTTCTCAATAAAACTGGAAAAAATCAATCGATTAATTGATTAAAATAATTGAATCCAAGAGAAAGTGGAAAAAAGTGAAAAGGGGAAACAAAGAACAGATGAGACAAATGAAAAGCAAATACCAATGATGATAGACTTAAACCTATCCATATCAGTAATCACATTAAAGGTAAATGGCCTAAACACCTCAATTAAAAGGCAGAGATTATCAGATTGGATAAAATAGCAAAGCCCAACTATATGCTGCCTACAAGAAACACATCTTAAAAATAAATACACACAATTTAAAAGTAAAAGGATGGAAAAAGATATGCTATGCCAACACTAGTCAAAGTAAAGTTAGCATGACTACATTAATATCAGATAAAGTAGATTTCAGAGCAAAAATATTATGAGGGATAAAGAAGGTCAATTCATAATGATAAAGGGGTCAATAAAGAAAAAGAAAACATAGCAGTTGTAAACTTTTATGCATCTATTAACAGAGCTTTAAAACTCATGAAACAAAAACTGATGTAACCATGACAGACAAATCTACAATCATTAACAGTGATTTCAATATCCCTCCATAATTGAAAGAAGTAGACTGAAAGTCAGCAAGGTTACAGAATACTTAACACTATTGACCAATTTGATCTAATTGCGTTTATAGAGCACTCTAGCCAACAACATAATACACTTTTTTTTTTTTTTTTTTTTGCAAGTGCACTGTGCAACATTTACTAAGATAGACCATATTCTGGACCACAGAATAAGTTTGAATAAATTAAAAAGATTTAAGTCATACAAAGTGTGTTCTCTGACCACAATGGAATTAGGTTAGAAATCAATAAAAGAAAGATTTCTGGAAAGTCCTCAAATATTTGGAAATTAAACAGCAGAATTTTGAATAACCCATGGCTCAAAGAAGAAATCAAAAGGGAAATGGGAAATTATTTTGTGCTGAATGAAAATGAAAACACAAAATGTCAGAATTTGTGGAATGCCACTAAAGCATTACTTAGAAAGTTATAGCATTAAATACCTATTAGAAAAGAGGAAAGGTCTAAAGTCAGTGACATCAACTTCTGTTTTAAGAAACTAGAGAAATAAGAGGAAATTTAAACCAAATTAAGCAGAAGAAAGAAAAAATAATGATCAGAGTAGGAGTCAATGAAGTAGAAACAATAGAGAAAGACAGTGAAAGCAAAAGCTAATTCTTCTGAGAATATCGGTAAAGTTGTTAAATCTCTAGTCAGGCTGATCAGGAATAAAGATGAGAAGACAAACATTACCAATTTCAGGAATCAGAGAGGTGATATCACTATAGATTCTATAAATATTAAAAAGATTGTAAGGGAATATTATGAATAGCATGCCAGTAAATTTAACAATTTAGGTGAATTATGGTTTGGAATTTTATAAATCCCAACAATATTAATATATAATACATAAGTATATATACCTATGTATTATATAATATATAAATAGCATATAAAATACATATATATGAACATATAAAAGACATATGTATATGTGTGTGTGTGTGTGTGTGTGTGTGTATGTATATATATACACATATACATAGATGGGAGCTAGATTTCTCACTGTCAGATAGGGAAGTTAAGCAAAGAGGGAAGGTGAATGAACTCTGTGGTACTGGATTAGAATCAGAGACATCAGTATGAACTCATGTTTAGCTTAATAAATATGCAGATGGATAGATACTATACATGAGTTAGTATACACACATGAATTTCTTAGCTTTGTTTGCTGAGAGGGCCAAGAAGTGTTGACACCCCAGTAGCAGCAAGTACACTCAGCACCCAGATCTTGGTTTCTAAATACCATTGTCCAATAAAATGACTCCTTAGAGAAATGGTTGATTCTAGGGCTGGAGTAGGGAAGATATAAGATGAGTCTAAAGCACTTTGTAGTGCCAGAAACAGGAAGTGCTCAAAAAATAAAACAGTGGGGGCATGTCAAAGGGGTACAGGTGAAAGAACTCTCAATGGCTTAAGCTGAAATCATTTGAGCAAGAAAATAATGTAGTATTGGATTAGAACTCAAAGTATAAAAGAAGTATACATGAGTTCATGCTGATAGAAATTATTGCATAAATAAGAGGAGAAGACACAAATTTTCCTTATGGGAAGAATTCCAAGTAGCATATGTAAACTCTGCCTCCTCCAGGAGATGGAGCTTAATCTTCCCAACCCCTAGTATGGACTGGATTTAGTGACTTGCTTCTAAAGAATAAAGTATGGAAAGGGGAAAAAAGGAACTTTACAGGGAGAAGTCTGGCAAATGCTAACTTAACCAAATGACCAAGGTTAACATTGCTAGTGATGTCACGTTGATATTGTACATCCTTTGATATGTGATAAGAAAGGCATTTCACCTCTGTGGTATTCCAGAAATAGGCCCACATATATATGTACAACTGATTTTCAACAAAAGTGTAAAGGCAATTCAGTAGAGAAAGGATGGTCTTTTCAACAAATGATTCTGGAACAATGGGATATCCATATGCAAAGAAATAAATTTCTATCCATACTCATGCCCTATACAAAAATTATTGCAAAATATGTCATAGACCTGAAAGTAAAATTGAAAAGCATTAAGCTTTTAGAAGAAAATGTAGGAGAAAAGTCTTTGTGACTTTGTGTTAGGCAAAGGTTTCTTAGATATGACACCAAAAGTGTGTGCAAAAGACTGTTTCCAAATCACAGTCACATTCACAAGTACCAGAGGTTAGAACTTCAATATATCTTTTTGGAGGACACAATTCAATGCATAACAAGTGTAGTGGTTCCCAGTTTAGGGATTGCTTTTATGTTTAATGCAGGGGAACTGAGAATTTCTCTATATACTAAGTGCAATTCCCATACTGTGTAAGTAAAGCATCTTCCATATCTTTGCTTGCTTTTCTTTCAAATGCAATGATGGTGTTGTAATTAATAAATACAAGTTCATTTGAAAATATTATGAGTTTGTTGTAGCTTTTTGGCATTTATTCAATTTGTGGATAATAGACCTATAACTGCTATTATGTGGATCTCTGCTTTGTTTGTCTGTTTTTACTTTTAACAGCAATAGTCTCTTTCACCTATCTTGTGCCAAACTTTGACACTCGGACACCAAAATAATGTTACATTGGCCCTTTGTCTTACAAAGTCTGTTCCTAAAACAGGTCCTTCAGCTTCTTGCTTCTGTGTGTTTCCTTAAGGGATAGAAATGAGTTCATGGGATTGAGCTAGGGGACTGCTGTGTCTTCTCTTTTCTGTTTACCTGGTACACACAGAAACTCCTCTTTACTTCTAGCCAAACTCCCATGTGGATTCCTTACTGTAGATAAATTCATCTTAAGGAAGAAATCAAGAGGGAGTGCATAACTTGAATTACAATGATATTTTGTTACAACATTGTTTATTATACTAAAAAGTGGATCTAGCCTAAATATTTACAAATGGGAATTGGTTAAATTAATTAGCTATATCACAAAGTACTTTGCAGGTATCAAGAATTATCTAGAGCCCTGTTTTTTTAATCTTTATCTCATTTGTAAGTTCAATATATAAAATAAATAAAAGCTAAGCAGCTCTGATGTATGGGGAACCTAGAGTCTTCATCTACCCAATTTTGTCCTCTGAGGGACCTCTTTCGAACCTCTAGGATTTTATGCAGCACAGTTTAAAACCAGTGCTGTAGTGAAAAATGTAATGATGTAAAATTATGTTGATGTTAAGTTAAAAAAATTACCAAAACAATATGTCCAGTATGCTTTAAGTTTTATAAAAAGAACTTTTATACACTGTGTTTATACTATATACAAATACAATAATCTATATCTTGAGAAAAGATGGGGGAAATATTCATTAAAATGCTGGGTGTTGAGATTATAGCTGATTTTTGGTTTCTGTTTTGTCTTTTTAATTTTTAAATTGTGTACGTGTATTTCTTTGGGAATACAAGATATTCTTTCATATTAAAAAGTAGAGAACCATTGCATAATAGGAAACTTACATTTTGGGAAAGATAACAGTCTCATTCCTCAATCCCTTGAGAGAGAGGAATTATCTTGAAAATGTTATAAAAATGATATTAGTAGCATAGATTTATTTAGAAATTATTAATATCAGTAGTCTTATGTGTTAAGTATGTTAGGATAAGTCACATTTTTAGCATCTAAGGGAGAAAATGGAGCTGAATGTCAGTGAATTCAGAATGAACTGAACTTTGTAAAGCAATGATTCTCAATTCTGGGATGATGTAAGAAGAATGTCAAAATAATTAAAACACCCTTTCTCTCCACCTTTCCAGATTAAGTGCTCTGGTGAGCCATTGTTACTGATAAGAGTATACCTCAGCTCTAGTTCCTTGGTTTTATTTATTTATTTATTTATTTATTTATTTATTTATTTATTTATTTATTTATTTTTGGGTGTGTTGGGTCTTCGTTTCTGTGCGAGGGCTTTCTCTAGTTGCGGCGAGCAGGGGCCACTCTTCATCACGGTGCGCGGGCCTCTCACTGTCACTAGTTCCTTGGTTTTAGATCAAGAAAAACTTCTGTAGAAGAAAGGGTGGCATGCATATCACTAATTTTCTCACCTTTGCTCCACAAAATCAGAGGGTTTTTTTCCTTTGTGGTAGTTTGAAAGTTTGGGGTATTCAGGTTTGGCAGCAGAAAGTGTGGTTTTATGGTAAACTAAGTGGACAGTTAAGAGGAATTGAGGAATTGTTAATATTTGATGGCAGAACCAAAGTGTTTATGAAGAGAAATCTCTCTAGTTTAAAACCAAAATTTTCATCAGAGCATTATATACGTAGACAGTAAAAGTATTTTCAATGAAAAATAATTTCCTCAGAAGAAAATAAAACACTTTTATGGATGTGGAAGGTGTGTTACATAGAAAATTTAATTGTAATGATATTGGCTGTGATCAGCTTTTTTAGTAGTCTTATCTTTACCTATATTTTATATCCATATAGCCTCTAAATTTTCATTATTTATAGAAATATTTCATCAGCTAAGGAATATGACTTAAATATAAGGATATGTAATCAAAATACTTACCCATGAAGCATTTCTTATATAATTTATACAAATCGTAAGTAGAAAACATAGGATATGCTCAATCCTTATTCCCTTAGAGTTCTTCCTGGAAAGTGTATAAGGTTTTTATTTCCTCAAAAGAAACAGACATATGTTGGTTTAGTTCAAGGAAATTGTGAACATTTTTAGAGTATGTGGGAACTAAGTTTATACTTTCCTCATTCCCTATATTTTCTTGTGATTTTGTGATTTTGGGGGCAGTCCTTGTCATTTAACTTGGGTTAAGTATAGCTATGGCAGTGATTAGCCTTCTTGTATTCAAGGAATGAGCGCACACCAAGTACCAACACCTGAAGGTAAGCAGAGATCAAGAATAATCTTTTGTGATTTGGGAGTTAGTGTAGTTTTGGTTATTTTTCCTTCTCCCAAGATTTTAGAAATAAAAGAGTCCTATTCCTGTAATTGTGTTGACACTTGATAAGAAATGTTTAGGCGCACTTAAGATAAATCCATTATAATTTGTTTTCTTGTTTAATTGGTATTCCTTGCTACAGAATTCTATTTTTTAACTGATACATAATAATTTAAATTTTGAGTAGAACTTTTTTATATAATAGAAAATAAAATATTATTTGACATATTTTATATTTTAATTTTATATTTTATGAAATTGTCAAGCTCTGATTAATGCTGAAGCTTGTCTCAGTGGCACCTCAATGCAAAAGGTAAAAAGCTAATAACTAAGACTTTCTACTTCTTCAGAAGCACAATTGTATCTTTCTGCAAATTTGCAGAAAGCAGCTTGTCCTAACAAATTTTGCACATTGTCACTTAAGTTTACAAAATTTGAACATTTAATATTAATATATGTTATGTAAAATCTTGTTGGGAAACATGCCTATCCTAGATTGAGGCCTTTTTTTCTCTCTCTCATTTTTATTTTCACAAACATATCCTGAAATAGGGAACTGTGAAAAAAGATTAAGATTTAAATCCTTATCTAATGAAAATCATACATTGTCCCTGATTTATGTCATGAGATTATTCCGTAGAGTCCAGTTTCTTGCTGATATTTGTTTAATAATGGATTTGATGGTTTGAATGGTATTTAATGAGATGAGTATACTTAAGTAGTTTGAGGGTCTCAGACTTTTTCAAGCTTTTTTTTTTTTACTCGTTTTTTTTTTTTTTTTGGAGTGAATAATTTGAAGTCTAAAAAGACACTAAGTTAATGGTGACACTTATGATCTCAAAGGAAATTCATTTAGAAACCTTACAGGAAATACTCACAAAAGTGATAATGTTCCAGATTGTCAATAAAGAGATGAAAGTTTAATAAACTGTTATTTTTATTGTGAATTACTTTTTCCAGTTCAGAAACAACCAATATGCAATTTATAATAGCTCTGGCAGAGGGAATTAAAATAATTTAGAATTTACTATTTGATTTGTCAAAGTATGTCCAAGAAATAAGAGACATTTACTTAGGGTCTGTCTTGTGTTTCAGTTCTTCAGTAAAAGTGGCAGTATTCTAAGCTATGTTTTAAAAGTTAATTTGAGATCTTACATTACATTCTAGTGAATCATTTTTGGATTTTACACAGAACTGAGCTCCTTGTTTCTTGTCATTCTGTGGTTTGTATTGCAAGGTCCACAAGTTTAAAACTAATAACACCATGAAGAATTCTCCATGAGTCATCCTGTCAGCTGTAGCTTCTGCTTTAGAGCCTTTCTGATATAACTAATTAATGTTTTATTGCCAGCTCTGCTAAACTTTTCATGCTTTGGATATATATGCTAGTAAAAAAGTACAATGGTAGATAATGTTCAGACTTTTTTTGGCTAGTTCCAAAATTTTTAGTTCTTTTAGTGACTCTAAGCTAGACCAGTTATAAATTATAAGTGGCAAAAGAATTTATGATTGGTGTTTTTTTTTTTGGTGGGGAGGAGGGAAGTGGTAGTGGTCATTTACTACTATTGGTTCTATGAATCTTGCTGTCCAGAGATCTAAAGATTGAATTAACAGTTCAGCTGAAGTCAGTACTATGTTCTGAATCCCTATACTTATGGGCACTGCGTATTGTAGACAAATGTTCTTTTAGCTGTTATGTTTGTTATTTTGTGAAAAATGATATAATACTTGAGCTAGCTGGTTCATATTCATATTAGAGTAATTTCAAAATTAAGTGCTATGCTTCAGGTTATTTAAATTATTTTATAGAAATATATAAATGAAAAACTCGATTTACATCTGGGACACAGAATGCCTTAATCATTCTTGGTATTTTAAAGGAGATGAGGAAATAATGGACTTTTTTGCTAAGTGGCAGGTATGGTCAACATAATTTCACTATGTTTAAAAAAAATCACTGACCTTACTTGCCAGGAAAATTAAAAGTTTTGGTCGTAACCTGATATTTTTTCTTACCCTGTAGCATCTGGGAAGTTTGTTAACTTGAGTAGTGCCATTAATTTTATATAATATGACTTGGCAAGTTAAGTTTATAGTTTCATCACTGGCTTTGAATTATGCATTTCTGTGGATTTTACTGAGCTAAAAACCGATTGGAATATTGTTAGTCTTTATTTTTATTTTCTATTGAATTTGAAGTCATGCAGCTAAAGTTCAGATTTTATTTTTGTTCTCCCTAATAGGTAATAATAATTAAGTGGTTACTATGTGCTAGGCAGTGCTTCTCATTTAATGCTTCTCATTTTCTGATTTAATCCTCAAAACAAACTTGTGAGGTAGGTCTAGTATTGTCACTGTTTTACAGATAGAGAGGTTAAGCAACTTGCCCACGTTCAAGTACCTTTTCATTGTGAAACTAGAATATGAGCCTAGTTATATTTTTTCTAGGAGTCCCTGAACCTAAGGCCCTGAGATCACTTGTAATTTTCATTGACTATAACAATATTGGAATAGTCTGTTTTTTTCACTATTATTTATTATCATTTTATGAGGGGTTGAGCCTTAGAATTATCTTAATTGTTATCTGTTTTGCAGAGTTCTTTGTCTAGTAACTCTCCTCACTGGAGTGATTTTTTTCCCCCTGCATTTTAATATCACTAAAATCAGGATGTATCTTACAATGGAATTTTTGAGAATTCTAAATTTAGTAGCTAACATTGTTTGACTGTTAATAAAAGCTTGACCACTATCCAATGTAGGTAAGATTTCCTTAACTTCCTCCCCTTCATTTCAGTTATCCATTATTAAGAACCATCTAACTCTGAAACTCCTCATCAAAACTAAACCCAAGGGAGAAAAATCTAATATCTTGGAGGAGGCAGAGAGTAGGAATTAAGGTTTGATTGTGATATCCCTATTTCTTCTTTCAGAACACTTCTCACTGGAGTAGTATCAAAAGGCTAGCTCTTTTCTCACCAAAATCAATAAAAGGAAAATACGATTTCTAGTAGGCTATTTATTATAAGCAAATATGTGATGACACAAAACTTTGGCAGTTCTTTGCAATATTTTTGATCCAGAAGAAATTCTGTTTAACGATCCTAAAAGTTTTAAGTTTTAAAATCTTAAAAACAATTATAACATCGTGTACGTATATTGTAGAATATTGTTAAACCTGTCTGGGACTTCCCTGGTGGCACAGTGGTTAAGAATCCATCTGCCAATGCAGGGCCATGGGTTTGAGCCCTGGTCCGGGAAGATCCCACATGCCGCGGAGCAACTAAGCCCATGCACCACAACTACTGAGCCTGCGCTCTACAGCCCGCAAGCCACAGCTATTGAGCCCACATGCCACAACTACTGAAGCCTGCGCGCCTAGAGCCTGTGCTCCACAACAAGGGAAGCCACCGCAACGAGAAGCCCGCGCACCATAACGAAGAGTAGTCCCTGCTTGCTGCAACTAGAGAAAGTCTGCGTGCAGCAATGAAGACCCAACACAGCCAAAAATAAATAAAAATAAATAAATAAATTTATTTTAAAAACCCCAAAAAACAAAAACCTGGCTAAAAAATGGAAGTTTTACTCCACTATATATTAATTATAGGTTAGGGTTATTTAATTACCAAATCACATTTCCCTCTATAATAACATATCGGGAGGAATGGGAAAATAAAAAATTGGGGGAGGCCTCTGTATACTGCTACCTAGTGATTTAATACTAGAGCTCAGAGCTAACAAGGAAGAGGCATCCTGAGTCAAGTGAGTGAAAGTGTTGTGACATTTAAGGCCCTTGGTTAGGATTTTTGGCATACGAATATGCTTAGTATAGGTAATCAAAAATAGGGACATCTAGTCACCTTATCCCAATGGCTCAAATTCCTGATAACCCTTTTCTTTACATATTATGGTTCTTCATATTGGCAGTTTGACTTTGTCTTATAACTAGCAGAATACATACACACATATATAAATATGCACGAAACATGTTCATTGTTGGCTAAATGTCCACGTCATCAATATGATACTTTCAAAAGCCAGACACATTTGATTAAGTAGGCATATCCAACATGTCAGCATTCAAATACAGCTGTTCTACTTAAATATCTAACCAAAGGAGATTTTCACAGTTTTATGATTGGACTATACAATGGACAGGGACTTGAAAACGGGATTTTGTACACCAGAATTGTTTCATCAGCCTTGTGTTGGGTTACTCTGTTGCTTAGAATATGGCCATTTCTTAGCCTTTAGACCTACCTTTCTGTAGCATTTGATAGTATTATCTCTTCTTTACTGGTTCCTAGGACAACCCTTTCTCTATTCTGATTTATCTTCTTAATCTCCTTCATTGGCTCTCACATCCTTTCTCAGTTGTTCAGAAGCTAGGTTTCTTTTCCCCAGGATTTGATCCTTGGTGTTTTCTCTTTACCTGCTGTTTTAAATTTCAATGGCCATCAATAGGTTGGTGACTCAAATCTACGACTCTAGCCCCAAGTTTTTCTTTGGGGTTCTAGCTTTCTATTTCCAGCTATCTGATTACATCTTCATCTCAATATCCAGCAGATGGTAGGGATTTTACAAACCATGGGATTCTCTTGGTGATTTTCTTAGCTGGAGCAGAGGGAAGAATGAAATAGCCAGGAGGGCCCTTGACTTTGTTACTTGCATACATGCAACTGCACATACATAGGTACATACATATTTCTTTGTTTTACCACATACTTGAAAGTGGAATTTGGTGACTAGAGAAAAAGTATTGTGATGTAAATAAAGATTTTCTTGAGAAAAGTTCTTTGTACTTTATGAATATAGTAAGTCGATTATGATAAGCGAGTTATACTGTAGGGTGGTCCTTCTTCTTTATCTTCTCATTCCATTTTTGTCCTCTTTCCCTTCCTTTCCATTCCCTTGTAAGAGAAAATAACTCAGGAAACTGGTTTACACTCAATAGTCTGGGAACTTCCAGGTTTCTTTACCAGAATCTCCCTGGATGATGCAGTTTCTGACGCAAGCAGCATTGTTTTTGGGTAGGAATTTTTATAATGGCAGTCAGTACAAGTGGCTAAGGTTGCTAACTGCAGGTATTATCCTTTGCAGAAATTCAGCTGGGAATTCTTTTCTGCCAACTTTTATGTTCATCTTTAAATTTAAATCCCATTCCCTTCCACCTCCCCCAACAAGTAAGGATGGACTACTTAGGAACTCTTATTTCTGAAGATTTGGTAATCTTCTGTAATCAGTATATTCTCTAGAGCAGTGTCCTCTCTTTTATCCCAGAACCCCCTTTCCTTGTTATCCCTAACTTGGTCATAAGTTAATATGCTATAGCTTATTAGGGAAGTTTTTAGATTCTCTGTCTTTTTCTGTGAATCAATTTTTATTTATGTAGGAGTTAAAAGGATTTGTAATTAAAGTTATATTTAGACTAAGGTTTTTTTTTTAAAACTAAACTACCTCCATGCCAAATAAAATAGTCAGGTATCATTTTATGTTTATTTCATACTACCCTTACTAGTAGCCTTAAAAAAATTTACTGATATTCTTAATAAGCCCTGTCCTTATCACCTAAATAATCTTTACATAAAATGTTATAGGTTGAGATAATTCTAAAAAGGACAGAAATGAGAAGAGGTATGGGAGGATGTTTGAGAACACTCTTTTAGACTTAAGTTAGCATTTATGTATAGCATCAAACTCTTATCAAGAAGCTTCCAGTAATAGTTCCTTTAAAAAAGACAACCAGGAGAAAAGGCTGTAGTTCTTTTAGCTTACAGAACTGAAAAAAATTTTTAAGTACCTTTGTTTTCTACTTTTGGAATATATTTTTAATAACTGATAGTACCCCAATGGTAATTTTTTCTAGATTTCTGGTATTATCTAAACATAAATAGTTGAGAATCATGATTTAATCATGATCAAAGGTTAGACACAGACCAACCAATAGAGCAGTAATCAGTACCCAGATATTTTGGATGGGGAAAGGTGAAGAAGGAACTTTTCTTGCTAGGAAAACTAAATATAATATTTTAATGGTAAAATATTTCTCTTTGCTTAAGTTTTTTCAATCTGTAAAATGGAAATAATATCTTCATAGTTATTTTTTTAGGATTAAAAAATAATACATGTGAACAGTTTAGAATAGTGCTTAGCATCTACTAAGCTCTCAATAAATGTAGCTATTGCTATTATTATTTGAATTTTTAAAAAGAGAACCCATACTCAGGGACAGCTGATGGTAAATGCACCTGCAATTTAAGATTTAACAAAGTAGTTAAGATATTAAAAAATGGTATCCAACTCCACCTGTTTGTTGAATCTTGCTTTGGGAAAGTTAGTATAAGATTTAAATCCCTTATTCTGGTTTTGTAGAATGAATAAGCTTAATAACAATCTTGCAAGTGAAATAACTACATCTATTCTTTTTGTTTTTTCTTTGTTTCAGGTTTCCCCTCAAAAAACCTATAAGGTAAGTTGTTCAGTTGCACTTCATATATTTAGGTTAAATTTTACTTAGAAGTGTTCCTTTGAAATTATGGTGCATTTTTGTGGTTTTAGAAAATGTGGATTTAAGTAGTTTAAAGTTTCAAAATGTTTTACAAATTTAAAATATAACAGGTGTTGCGTATTTTTTCTGGAAGACAGCATTATTTTGATAACATTTCCAATGTTTTTAATATAAGCATTTTAAAAGTTTGTTCAAATTGATGCTTAAGATCACTCCCTATGAAGAGATTTAATTTTAAAATCTATTGTGACTGTTTTCAGTTGTGAGTAGCTTGGGGAGTGTAAATGGATTGCCAGTTTTTGATGTGTTTTATCACTTGGGTAACTGTAACTGCCTTTTTAGTTAATGAACTTTGACAAACTGGATCAGTCTTAATTACCCTAAGACAGTAAAGGAAAAAATCCAAAATGTCCAAATATGTCTGTGCCTATATCTGTATCTCCATATTTATTCATTTCCTGGGATTAAACGCCTCTTCCTCAGTACTCGTTCTTCAGCATCTTTTTTCTCTCTCATCTTAATTGTTGTATGTATTATTTAAAATGTAGGTAGTATGTCATTCCTAATTATTATAGTACTTTTATCATTTCTAGTGATGGCATTGTCCAGGATACCAACGCTAATCTTGGCATTTCAAGTAATTAGAAGTGTATGTATTATAGTAGTGGTCTTGTTTGCTGCCCAGCCATTATCTGATCAAGTATAATTGGGTAGGTCATAGGAAAAATAATAATTCTTATGTCATCTGGGCCTTGGAAAGACTTCTGTGGCAAGAATTATAGGCAGGCTTTAAGAGAGCCTTGCCCTAGAGAACAAATGTATGGACACCAAGGGGAGAGAGCAGGGGCGGGGAGTGGAGGGGTGGGATGAGTTGGGAGATTGGGATTGACATGTATACACTAATATGTATAAAATAGATAACTAATAATAACCTGCTGTATAGCACAGGGAACTCCACTTCACTGTACAGTAGAAACTAACACAACATTGTAAAACAACTATACCCCAATTAAAAAAAAAAAAAAAAAGCCTTGCCTAAGATTTTTCTTTTTTAAAACTGTTCTCATCCATGCTGTATTTACACAGTGATTTTGAACCTGGCCATAATATACATAGGGGTTGGGGAATATGTTTAATTACTTTTAGGTACTGTTCTCTTATCTGTTAAATGGAAATAATAGTGATTAACCTGTGAAAACCACTAAAAGGTTTTAAGCAGTTATTTCTCAGAATAAAATAGACTTTATTACTAAATACCACTCATTATTTTTAAGCACTTTTTATAACCAGGTAAATAGACTCTGTATTAAACATAGCATAGACTGAATTTTAAAACTTCTTGAAAAATATAAATTAGAGAGGTTTATGAGACTGTGTAAGGTAAACTGATTTCTTGGTTTCTCTTTGTAAGACACACTTGGGATTTTTAAATTAAGTTTTTATTCCATTGATTTTCTTATAGTAAAATATTTAATTGCTTTTATTTAATTTAGGCATGGAAGTATTTTGAACCGAGAGTCACCAACAGATAAGAAGCAGAAAGTTGAGCGCAGTACATCACATGATTTTGACCCCACAGGTAAAGCGCTTTGTTCTGCCAAAGAATATTGAGAGTAGTGAAGTTTCCAGTAATAACACTTTAAGCTGCATGACCACCTGAAACACCCAGCAGTAGCTGTTTGATCTGTTTAAGACTCTCCTTCCTCTTCAATTATGTAATATAAAACCTTTGCACTCAGGAGGAATACAAGCATTTTTAACTTTCAACACTATGGATTCCACTATGGAAACATCATTATAGGCTCTATTATATTTTAAAATAATGATGCTAATAGAAATGGTTATTGTATCATAATTGGAGATTTTGGTCAGACCAAGAACTTGGGTAAATCCTAGGTATGAACAGTAGCATGTTTATAAAATCAAGGCTATAATCAAGGCTTGATAACAACTACATATTCTGTAGTCATCTAAAAATTCAGGTGTGGTCATGGTAAGTTGGAGTATTAGATAAAATAATTTAAAATTAATGATCATCTCATTTTAGAATAAGCAAATGAATGGAAATCCCTTTTTCTTCAAAGAGTATTCTAAACTCAGACAGCTGTCTTTCAATCTCAGTAGTGTTGATCTTTCCTAGAGTTTTCATGCTGGTGGACTTTTGACTATTTATATTCTTAATTTTGTATGTATAGGTTGAACCCCTCTTGTAATATATAGGCCTTTGCTTTCCCCTTGTAAACCCACTAAGTATTTAATTTATAAAAATTGCTTGATAATTTTGCTTTTGTCATTTGAAACTTATTCTTTGTTCATATACTCTTTTATTACTTGTATGTTCCTATGACAAAAGATGAAGTAAGTAAATGCTAAGGTCTCAGATACATAAGTATAATATATCTATTTTTAAGTATTTTCACTTAGAAGTATAATTTTTAATGGAGTATTTTTTCTGTCGAATTAAGATTGTTTATACTTTTAGTAAAGACTGCTAGTTTATTTTGAAAAATATAAATATTATCTAGGAAGGGAAGAATGGGAAGTGAATAGCTACTAAGTTACCTGCATCTTGGGTGGTAGGTGAAAAATGAAATCCCAATCATCAATTTAGGAGGCTTTGGTGGTGGAAGTATGTAATATGTAACTTCTTGCATCTCCATTAAGAAATAATTCTTTATTTCTGACACCTAATTTTGATGTCATAGGGCTCAGAGGCTTTCATTTATATGATTAGTTACTGTCTTGATAATTAGGGTCACATGTTTCTGCCCTATGCTCATCAAAGCATTATAGTCTTGTTAGATTGACTTACTCTGTATTGGTCATCTGTGATGTGCCTATCTCCAGAGACAGATTAGCAAAGTGGTATTCAGTGCTTCATAATGAGATTATTACAGCTTTTAGTGCTTTTGTCATCTCTACAATTGTCAGATGATATATTTTGTAGACTTTTCATGTATTGTTTTGTTTGAACATATTTTTATTGCACTGTCTTTTCTTTGATAAATCTAAAATATGTCATTACCTGTGCTGTTCGTGACTATTCTAAGGGCTATCACCTGTGATGTTCATACTTTGTGTTTGCACGATTTAACTTGATCATGATTCATTCTTTTTTCCCCCATGAATTTTTCCCCTTACATTGGTCTCCATATTTTCTATATCTCTCTCCTTTTCTCCCGCTCCTGTGCAGATAGCTCCTCCAAGAAGACAAAGTCTAGTTCAGAGGAGAGTAGATCCGAGATATATGGTAAGCTAATGTAGCCAATTCAGCCTTGCATCTTTGGAGCTTGCTTCATGCTGTTTCTTTTCTTTCTTTCTTTCTTTTTTTTTAACTGCAGTCTCTTGTGTCTGCTCTGCATGGCATGATCTATTGCAGGGAAAGGGAGCCTGGGGTTTTAATGTGGCTGTGATGTGGAAGCTTAAGATTGCTAGAAACTAACATTGTAGAGTAAGAATAGGCACATTACCCATCTTCTCCTTCATCTTGTTTATGTTAGGAAAGTGATTATCTCTAATATGTTTGGGTCAAGTTTCTCCAAATAATATGGATGAGCTTTGAATTCTTGGCATTTTCTTCCCATGTCCCGTTTGCAGAGTTTGGATCATGTAGAATTTCATCAGTGCTACCAGTCTTTTTCTCTAAGTATAGTACTGGTATAGTTTGATGTGTTAGCAGTTCTTTGGAATTTTAATTTTATTTTTAATTGTTTCTTTATTTTTAATTGCCTCATCATCTGGAAATGCTGTTCTTGTGTAATTTATCTACAACAGCAAAAATAGCCTAAGTATTTTATTTTTGTAGCATGAAGAATGTCTCTGCCTTTCATAAGTTTCCCCAAAGCTTATTCTCAATGGGAAAATTTCAAAATGACACCTTTAAAAAATAATCTTCACAAAGAGCAGCTTTAACCTGACTGGTCAAGTTTGCAACAGATGATTAAAACACTAATATTTCCAGGCTATGTCCTGTCTTCCAAAGATAATATAAACCATGTTTGTGAATTTCAGACATATTTTTCCTTTTCTTCTGCACAGTTTTACCTGCCCTCTTTTCTTGATTTGTCATCTAATCAGTGTTTTGAGAAAAGTGGATAAGAGAAGCACTGCCTGGAACCTAGACTTTTAAAATAATCTCTGAAAGACCAGTAAGTTTTTTTTTTAAAAGAAGATTCCAAATTTGGCCTCAAAGGAAAACCAGGTCTTCTCCAATAGAGCCAAAAGTCTATCAAGTGGAAGTTTCCCTGGGTGCAGCTGTTTCCTAGCTTGATATGCACATGAAAGGAAAAAATACGTGAAAATGCCCCCTTTCTCTTTTAAGACACTTTATAATTTATATCTCCTGACACTTGAACACATGATGTCAGATACTATTTAGTATTATGAGGCCTGTGTTTGGTTATAAATCAGTTAATGCCTCTGTGTTAGATACATACATATAGTTCTTTGCTTGGGTTTATGTGACCAGTACTTTTTCTGTGTAGTTAAACCTTTTACAGTAGTTCAACAGGAAATGTGTACCATGCCCTATAGCATGTCAAGTTCATGCTTTTTCTTCCTTCCAAAGTATTTGGCTCCTCATAAGTTCTTGAGACTCTGTCTTTCTGTTCTATATAAAGAACTTCCTATGGTTTATTCTCTTCTTAGGAATGTGAACACTATCTTTATAGCACCATTCTTTTCCAGCAACCTTTGCAATGTTGTAATTTCATCTCCCCCACCATTTTCCTAGATCTGTGGTATGTATGCAAAAGCTTGCTGTTTGCTTTGGATGAGACTAACAATTTAGGAATCCATGACTAGAAATAGTATACTAAGATTTTTCTTACCAGCGATGGGAATATTAACACTAGTTCAGACATGCCATTGGCTTGGTAGTAATAGAAACATTTTAAGTGGTAATGGGGAAGTAAGGTGTGGCTTCTCTGTGTTTGTTTCTTGAGAACCCTTGAAATACCTTTTTTGGAAGGAACTGAGCCATGAGTTCTCAAAAAGCACTTTTGAGAGGGATGAGTTGATCAGAACAGAGTTAGCATGCTAACTTAAATCTCTTTGACATTACAAATATTTTATCACCTGTGTGAATAGACTTCTTCAGACTGTGTGCAGTTAGCGTGGGTGAAAAGGAATCTCTAGAGAGTTATGGAAAGCTTGGAAATACTGGTATATGACTGAGTAGAATCATAGCAACTGGTGACATTGCTTTAGTGTAGGGTCTCTTAACAAGCCCACTTTTAACTTTTAAGATTATACATTGTCTTCTCTTGGGGTAAAATTGTTAGCTGGGTACTTCACACAAATACTAGTCATTCACTTACAAATTATTTATTTAAACTTCCCTAGCCATTTTTAGAGCCATTTTGTGAGATAGATTTACTTTGCTCATTTTAAGAGGAAACCAAATGTTTGTTTTGTATTCACTTCTTTGTTAAGTTTCTTCCCAGCGCAGTAGGTCAATATTTGTTCCTTTTCCCCTTATTTTCCCCTCTGAACCTTTTGGAGTCTGTTGACCATGTACAGATATATTTTCTGATCTGCAATTTTAATGATACTTAATTTTCTATTTTCCTTACTAATATTGTAATGGAGAAATTTTGTGGGGGTTTGAGGAATATGAGAGATTTAGCAGGGGAATTTTGAGTTAGTCTACAGCTTCTTCCTAACTTCTGTCTTGGTGTCATGAAGAGATTACAGCTGATGGTGTTATGTACAAGAAAATAAACCATGTCTTTTTGAAACTGTCTTAGTCTGTTTCAAAAAGACTTCTGTAACAAACTACCAGAGGGGCTTCTATAACAAAATACCAGAGACTTGGCTTAAACAACAGAATTTTATTTTCTCACAGTTTTGGAGACTAGAAATATGCAGTCAGGCTGCCAGCATTGGTCAGATTCTGGTGAGAGCTCTTCTCCGGGTTTAAAGACAGCCACCTTCTTGCTTTGTGCTCACATGGTCTTTTCCTTCGTGCAAGCACGTGTAGAGAGGGAAAGAGAGAACAAGCTGTTTGGTATCTTATAAGGATACTAATCCCAGCATGAGGGCCTCACTCTTATGAGCTTATTTAACCCCAATTCCTCCCCAAAGGCCTCATCCCCAAGTACTATCATGTTGAGGGTTAGGGTTTAAACATATGAATTTTGTGGGGGTGACACAAACATTTAGTCCATAACAGAAGCGAATTGTTAGTACTTGAAATATCCAGGTTTGGATACTTCAGAGTGTATTTTCTTTTAATTCATATATATATATTTTTTCCAGCTTCTCATATCTGTAAAATGAAAACTTCTTGGTTTGATTTTTACTCTCATCAAGTTATTATTCTCTCTTTTTTCTTCAACCTTGTGAAGAGCATTCTACATGAACCTTCTGTGTCCTCATAAATCACTCACTTCCTAACCTCTTAAAATCTGACTTCTGAACCCATACTATCTGGAAGGTGAATCAAAATATCCACCTTGAAAATTTATGAACTTTTTCTCAGTTCTCAGCTTCCCCTTGTGCCATTAGGCAATGTTGATGCCCTTTCTTTGGTGTATATAATATTAAATCAACCTGTTTCTTTTCTCTTTATAATGGTTTTGTCTTTTCTGTACTTGATTTCTTTTTCCATACAAATATAGGCATGACTCAAGTTTCTGTCCCTAATCTTTCTCCCTGTTTCCAGTCTCATATTTATAACTGTTTGCGGAATACTTGCACTCTAACTATCCTTCAAATCCAAATGAGCAATCTGGAATTTATCATTGTTAACTATGGCTGGAAATCAATCTTCCCCTTGATTTCCCTGATTCTTTTAATGGCATGGTCATTTTCCCATTTACTTAGTCTTATTTTCTTAAATTTATCTTTGACTTCTCCCTTTCTCTTGTCCTCTATTGTCAACTACTTGCTAGGTTTAATTGATTCTACCATCACATTATTTTTCACCCCCTGCTGTTTGGTTTCATCTCCACTGCTTTGTTCAGTTTGTCATGTCATTAGACTATTTTAATAGACTCATAACCTTCTTTCATGTTTATTTCACATTGATTCACTTCCTTTTCTCCATTCTACTGTATTCAGTCAGATGAGTGTTACTGAAGTAAGGATTTGGTCATTCACTTTTTGAGAAAGTACAAATAGTTATTAAGATATGCCATAATTTGTTTCCAATTCATCATTCTCCATTAATCTAGTACTGTTCACCCAAAGGTACCAGACTGTCCTCCAAATTTTCCTTTCCCAATTGTGGCTTGGTCCTCTTTGCTCATGCCATTCCCATTGTTTTGAATGGATTATCTCCTATAACTCACTATTAGAATCCTCCCCATCCTTCAAGGCCTAGGTTCAAATACTGCCTCTTTCATAGGGCTTTCCTAGGTTTACCCAGTTACTTTTGTTGTCTGAACTTTGACATCCTGCTTTGTATCAAGTTATTTGTATTTATATTCATCTTTGTATCTCCCATAATGCCTGACACACTGGAGTCACTCAATTAAGTGAGTTTTGAATGAGTGGTTGTTGAGATTGGGATGAAGTATTTTAGTAAAGAGAATTGATGGAATACAATGTTGATTCATCATAATTGGATTTTTCTTTCCTTTGAAAAATTTTAAGGTAGAAGAAAATGTAACTTTGAAAAGAGACTTACTGTTGGTTATAGTCTAAAAGAATGAAATCGGCATGCTTGGAACTTAAGCCTCCTCTTGCTGGCAGCATTATGCATTTAGAATCAAGAAACTTCTTAATCAAAGGATTATCTGAGGTCTAACTCATAAAACATGATGTCTGGCAGCAGTTTAAAAATGAGCTGTTTTTATGGAGTTGCACATGGTCTTTCTCCACACCCTTCCCTGAAGCTAATTTTTAAGAGGTGAGACTTAGAGAAGTTTGATCATGTAATAAAATCAAAGGTGAAGAAGGACTAATGTGCTTTTCCTAAAGTAAATGCAGTATGAAAGGTTTAGCATGTTGCCTTGCATTTTCATTAGTTTTCTGTTTGGCAATATAGTTGTTGCATTGTTCAAGGAATGTATTACAGTGAAACTTGAGAGTACTTTTTCACCTTTTTCAGAATACCTTAAAGACTTCTTCCCCTCCCCACAGCAAAGCATTACAAAGACTTAATTTTTTTCACTTTCAAAATACAATCCTTGGTAATTCACTTTTGAGTAAAAAACAGTCTTTTTTATATGGGTTTCAAATGCTGCATTGGAAAGGGGGATCAAGGTGGTGGAGTAAGAGGATATGGAGCTCATCTACTCCTAAAAACATGAAAAATACATCCACATGTGGAAAAATTCTCACTGAAAACTAACTGGAATCTGGCAGAAAAACTGCTATACAACCAAGGCTGCAAGAAAGATTCCCACGTAATTGGGTAGGATGGGAAGAAAAGCATCAGGCTGAGATCTCTGCCCCTAGAAGGGAACTAAGAGGAAAAGGGAGATAGCATGGGTGGACACTCACCCTGGGGAGCCACAGACTGGGCATCCCAGTTCTGGGATCCTCTGTAGAGGAGACAGGCCTCCTTGGCTGCTTGGAGAACCAGTGGGACAAATAGAAAAGCTGGAGAAGCCTAGACTCCACTTGTGAGGAGTATGCAGGTACTGGCTTGCCAACAAAACACACACTTAAAAGGAACAGAGCCAGCTGGAGCCTGACCATCAGAGATTCTGCTCCAGCAAATTGAGAACAGACCCCACCCCTGACAAGGCGGTGACTGCCACTGAGTAGAGAGGAAATCTAGCCTTAGACCCTGTGCAGCCTCTAGTTCCCCCAACACCAGCCACACTCCCTATCAAGGTGATAGTGGCTAGCGTACCCTGAGGAAAAATGTGGCTGGCATCTACATCAAGTTCAGCCCTCACACCAGAGACACTGGGCATATACAGTCTACAGTGGGATGCTCCCAGATAAAAACATCCCTCAAGACCACAATGGATAACTGTTTCACCTAAATTCATAGAGACAGAGAACATTAAGTAAAATGATAAGGAAGAGGAACTACTCTCAAAAGAGCAAGAGAAAACCCCTGAAAAAATAAATAATGAAACAGATAATCAGTCTACCAGATAATTAATTCAAGAAGTTTGTAATAAAAATGCTAAATGAATTAAGAAAGAGAACTGATCTAAGCACAGATCATTTTAACATGGAACTAGAATCCATAAAGAAGACCCAATAAAAAATAGATAATTCAACTTCTGAGATAAAAAGCACTCTAGAAGCAATGAATAGCAGACTGAATGACACAGAATGCATAAGTGATCCAGAAGATAGAATAATGCAGATCACCCAATAAAACAGCAAACAGAAAGACAAATTTAAAAAAAAATAAAAGCAACATATGAGAACTTTGGGATAATATAAAACATGCCAATGTTTATATTAAAAGGGTTCCAGAAAGATGAGAGAGAGAAACAAGGGGATCAAACATGTATTTGAAGAAATTATGACTGAAAACTTCTCAACCTAAAGAAGGAAACACATACCCAGTTACAGAAAGTATAGAGGTTCCCAAACAAGATGAACCCAAACAGACCCACACCAAGACATATCATAATTAAAATGGCAAAATGTAGTTAAAGATAAAGAGAGAAGTCTAAAGGCAGCAATAGAAAAACAAAGAGGCATACACAAGGGAATCCCCATAAGGCTATCAGTTGATTTCTCTGCAGAAACTTTGCAGGCCAGAAGGGAGTGGCATGGTATATTCAAAGTCCTGAAGGGGAAAAATCTGCAACCTAGGATACTCTACCCAGCAAGATTATCATTTAGAATAGAAGGAGAGGTAAATAATTTCTCAGAGAAGCAAAAACTAAAAGAAGTCAGCAATACTAAGCCTACCGTAAAAGAAATGTTGAAAAGTCTTCTCTAAATGGAAGAGAAGTAAGAATCTACAGGAAAGGGAAAATCCCAATGGGAATGGTAAATATACAGTAAGGATTGAAGATCACTTTTAAAAAATTGTAAAAGCAACTATAAATACAATAAACAGTAAAGGGATAAGCATGAAGATGTAAAATATGACCTCAAAAACACAAAATGTGTGGGAGAGGAGTAAAAAATGTAGATCTTTTAGAATGTTTGAACTTAAATGATTATCAGTTTAAAGCAAGTAGATATAATTATGGGTCACCATATATGAACCCAGTGGTAACAACAAATCAAAACCCTACAGTAGAGGGTACTGTAAAAGAAAGGAAGAAAGGAATTCAAGCCTACTACAAAAGAAAATCATCAAACCACAATGGCAGAAACAAAAAGAAGAGGAAATGAACTATGAACTACAAAAACAACTGCAAAACAAGGAATAAAATGGCAATAAGTACGTACCTATCAGTAATTACTTTAAATGTCAATGGACTAAATGCTCTGATCAAAAGACATAAGGTGGCTGACTGGATTAGAAAACAAGAGCCTTCAATATGCTGCCTACAAGAGACTCACTTCGGGGTGAAAGACGCACACAGACCGAAAGTGAGAGGATGGAAAAAGATATTTCATGCAAACAGAAACAACAAGAAAGTGGGGGTAGCAATACTCATATCAGATAAAGTAGACTTTAAGACAAAAGCTATAATGAAAGACAGAGAAGGGATAAAGGAATCAATACAAGGGATTATACAATGAAAAAGGGATCAATACAAGAAAAGGGTATTACACTCGTTAAGATAGACACACCCAGTATAGGAGCACCTAAATATACAAAGCAAATACTAAGAGATGTAAAGGGAGAAACTGACAGTAATACAATAATAGTAGGAGGCATTAACACCCCACTGTCCTCAATGGACAGATCATCCACACAGAAAATCAGTAAGGCAACAGAGGTTGCAAATGACACAATAGATCACTTTGACTTAATTGATACCTACAGGACACTACATCCCCCCAGAAAATGCAGAATACACATTCTTTTGAAGTGCACATGGAACGTTCTCCAGGATAGATCACATACCAGGTTACAGAACAAGCCTCAACAAATTTAAGAGCGTAGGAATTATAGCAAGCATAATTTCCAACCACAACAGCATGAAACTAGAAGTCAACTACAGAAAAAAAAAACAGGAAAAGAACAAACATGTAGAGACTAAACAATATGCTACTGAAAAACCAATGGGTGAATGATGAAATCAAAAAGGAAATTGGGAAATACCTCGAGACAAATGAAAATGAAAACAAAACTTTCCAAAATCTATGGGGTGCGGCAAAAGCAGTTCTAAGAGGGAAGTTCATAGTGATACAGGCCTTTCTCAAGAAACAAGAAAAATCTCAAATGACAACCTAACCACCACCTAAAAGATTTAGAGAACACACAAAGCCCAAAGTCAGTAGAAGGAAGGAAATAGTAAAGATTAGAGAGGAAATAAATTAATTAGAGATAAAACAATAGAAAAGATTAATGAAACCAAAAGGTATTTTTTGAAAAGACAAACAAAATTGATAAACCTTTAGCCAGATTCACCAAGAAGAAAAAAGGATGCAAATAAGAAATGAAAGAGAATAAAAACAAAAATAAACAAGTAGGACCTGTTCAAACTTATAAGCTTTTGCACAGCAAAGGAAACCATAAACAAAATGAAAAGGCAACCTACAGAATGGGAGGAAATATTTGCAAATGATGTGACCGACAAGGGCTTAATTTCCAAAATATACAAACAGCTCATACACCTCAACAACAAAAAAACAAACAACCCAATCGAAAAATGAGCAGAAGGCCTAAATAGACATTTCTCCAAAGAAGAAATACAGATGGCCAATAGGCACATGAAAAGATGCTAAACATCGCTAATTATTAGAGAAATGCAAATCAGAACTACAATGAGGTACCACCTCACCCTTGTGAGAATGGCCATCATTAAAAAGTCTACAAATAACAAATGCTGGAAAGGGTGTGGAGAAAAGGGAACCCTCCTACACTTTTGGTGGGAATGTAAGTTGGTGCAGCCACTGTGGAAAACAGTATGGAGGTTCCTCAGAAAACTAAAAATAGAATTATCATATGTTCCAGCAATCCCACTCCTGGGCATATATCCAGACAAACCTATAATTCGAAAAGATACATGCACCCCTATGTTCATAGCAGCACTATTTGCAATAGCCAAGACATGGAAACAACCTTCATTGACAGATGAATGGATAAAGAAGACGTGGTACGTATATACAATGGAATAGTACTCAGCCATAAAAAAGAACGAAGTAATGCCACACTTGCAGCAACATGGATGCAGCTAGAGATTATCATACTAAGTGAAGTAAGTCAGAAAGAGAAAGACAAATACCATATGATATCATTTATATGTGGAACCTAAAATATGACACAAACGAACCTATCTATGAAACAGAAACAGAATCACAGACATAAACAATAGACTGGTGATTGCCAAGGGGGCGGGGGGTGGGCGAGGGATGGATTGGGAGTTTGGGACTAGCAGATGCAAACTGGTATATATAGAATGGATAAACATTAATGTCCTACTGTGTAGCACAGGGAACTATATTTAATATCCTGTGCTAAACCATAATGGAAAAGAATATGAAAAAGAATGTGTATATATGTATAACTGAGTCACTTTGCTGTACAGCAGTAATTAACACAACGTTGTAAATCAACAATACTTCAATTAAAAAAATATACCAAAAAACAAAACAAACAAATAAAAAAAAAGAAATGAAAGAGGAGAAATAACATCTGTTACCACAGAGATACAGAAAATCATAAGAGAATACTATGAACAGGTATATGCCAACAAATCAGACAACCTAGAAGAAATGGACAAATTTCTAGAAACATACAGCCTGCCAAGACTGAGTCAAGAAGAAACAGACAACTTGAACAGACCAATCACTAGAAGTGAAGTTGAGTCTATAATTAAAAAAAAAAAAAAACTCCCAGCAAACAAAAGTCCTGGACCAGATGGCTTCACAGGGGAATCCTACCAAACATATAAAGAACTTATACCTATCCTTCTTAAGCTATTCCAAAAAATTGAGGAGGAGGGAACACCCCAAAATTCATTTTATGAGGCCACCTGATACCAAAACCAGACAAAGACATTATAAAAAATTACAGGCCAGTATCTTTGATAAATATAGATGCAAAATCCTCAACAAAATATAAGCAAACGAAATCCTACAATACATAAAAAGGATCATGTACCATGATCAAGTTGGATTTATTCCAGGGTCACAAAGATAGTTCAACATACACAAATCAATGTGATACACCACATTAACAAAAGGAAAGACAAAAATCACATGATCATCTCAACAGATGCAGAAGAAGCATTTGATAAAATTCAGCATCCATTCATGATGAAAACTCCCATCAAAGTGGGTATAGAGGGAACATATCTCAACATAGTAAAGATAAAACAAACACACAGCCAACGTAATACTCAACAGTGAAAAGCTGAAAGCCTTCCTGCTAAATTCAGAAACAAGGCAAGGATGCTCACTCTCACTGCTTCCGTTTAACATGGTATTGGAAGTCCCAGCCACAGTAATCAGACAAGAAAAATAAATAAAAGTTATACAGATTAGTAGGGAAGAGGTAAAACTGTCACTCTTTGCAAATGACATGAAACTCTATATAAAGAATACTAAATTATCTGCTGAGAAACTACTAGAACTAATAAATGAATTCAGGAATGTTGCAGGATACAAGATTAATATACAGAAATCTGTTGCGTTTCTATACACTAATAATGAAATATCAGAAAGAGAAAGTAAAAAAGACAATTCCATTTAAAATCACATCAAAAAAAATAAAATACTAGGAATAAACTTAAGCAAGGAAGTGAAAGAACTTTACTTTGCAAACTGTAAAACTCTGATGAAGGAAATTGAAGATGATTCAAAGAAATGGAAAGATATCCCAGGCTCTTGGATTGGAAGAATTAATATTAAAATGGCCATACTATCCAAAGCAATCTACAGATTTAAATGCAGTCCGTATCAAAGTACCCAGGACATTTTCTGCAGAACTAGAACAAATAATCCTAAAATTTATATGGAACTACCAGAGACCTCAAATTGCCAAAGCAATCCTGAGACAAAAGAACAAACTGGAGGTATAACCCTCCCAAACTTCAGACTATACTACAAAGCTACAGTAATCAAGACAGCATGGTATTGGCACAGAAACAGACACATAGATCAATGGAACAGAATAGAGAGCCCAGAAATAAATCCATGCATCTACAGTCAGTTAATCTACAACAAAAGAGGCAAGGTATGCAATGGAGAAAAGACAGTCTCTTCAACAAGTTGTGCTGGGAAAGCTGGACAGCCATGTGTAAAACAATGAAATTGTAACATTCCCTCACACTATATACAAAAATAAACTCAAAATGGTTTAAAGACCTAAATGTAAGATCTGAAACCATAAAACTCCTAGAAGAGAACATAGGCAGAACACTCTTTGATATAAATTGTAGCAAAGTTTTCTTGGATCAGTCTCCTGAGGCAAAAGAAATAAGAGCAGAAATAAACAAGTGGGACCTAATTAAACTTAAAAGCTTTTGCACAGCAAAAAATGAAAAGAATACCTATGGTATGGGGAAAAATATTTGCAAATGATGTGACCAGCAAGGGGTTAATATCCAAAGTATACAAACAGCTCATACAATTCAATATTGAAAAAAAACAAAACAAAACCCAAGCCAATCAAAAAGTGCACAGAGGAATTGAATAGACATTTTTCAAAGAAGATATGCGGATGGGTAGCAGGCATGTGAAAAGGTGCTCATCATTGCTAATTATTAAGAAATGCAAATCAAAACGACAATGAGGTATCACCTCACACCTGTCAGAATGGCTACCGTTAAAAAGTCTACAAATAACAAATGTTAGAGAGGATGTGGAGCAAAGGGAACCCTTGTACACCATTGGAGGGAATGTAAGTTGGTGCAGCCACTGTGGAAAACAGTTTGGAGGTTCCTTAAAAAACTAAAAATAGAACTGCCATATGAGTCAGCAGTTCCACTCCTGGGTATATATCTGGAAGAACGAAAACACTAATTTGAAAAGACATGTGCACCACAATGTTCATAGCAACACTATTTACAATAGCCAAGATTTGGAAGCAACTCAAGTGCTTGTCAGCAGATTATTGGATTAAGTAGATGTATATAGCACAGGAACTACATTCAATATCTTGTAATAAACTATAATGGAAAATCTGAAAAAATATATATGTATATAACTAAATTGCTTAGCTGTACACCTGAAGTTAACACAATATTGTAAGTCAACTATAGTTCAGTTTAAAAAAAGGATGTCTTGTGTATACACACACATAGAGACACATACACACACACCAAGAAATATTACTCAGCCATAAAAGAAAAAGAAATAATGCCATTTGCGGCAATGTGGATGGACCTAGAGAGCATTATGCTTAGACAAATACTATATGATATTACTTATATGTGGAATCTAAAAAATAATACAAATGAATATATCAATATATGCAAAACAGAAACAGACTCACAGATATAGAAAACAAACTTTTGGTTACCAAAGGAAAGAGGGAAGGGAGGAGGGACAAATTTGAGGTATGGAATTAATAGATACAAACTACTATATATAAAATAGATAAGCAACAAGGATATACTGTATAGCACAGGAAACTATATCCAGTATCTTGTAATAATGGATTATAATCTGCAAAAACACTGAATCACTATGCTGTATACCTGAAACTAACAGAATATTGTAAATTAATGGTACTTCAGTAAAAAAGCATTTAAAAAGAAAAAAAGCCACATTATTATAACAGGAAAACATGTCCTTTGTTTCTAAAGAGAAAAAAAAATAGGAAAGGATAATATTTACATAAATTTGATAGACCATCTATCTTTACTTCACTGATAATGTGAAGCATGACATTTATTATCAGCTTCCAGGTGAAATATCATATTCCTTAAAAGACAGGAAGTAAAGAACTAGAGGAGTTATTTTAGGATAGATAGAGTATCAAATTACTTTGGTTAGAATTTAGCCAGGGCAGAAGGTTAGTGTCTGTGTAGAAGTATTTCTCTACTTGGCATAGTTTTCATGGATATGATTTTACTTTTTCTTGAAAAGTGACTGAGTATGATTTATTTATAAAATAAGTTCAGATTTACTTAGTAAATATTCATTGAGCACCTGTTATATGCCAGGTATTATGTTAAGGGATAGATATCAAGATAATAGGAGACTGTACCTGCTTTCTAGAAGTTTACAGTCTGGTACAAAAGAAGTGCTTTTTTGTAAATATGATAATAGAGATATGCACTTGATTACCAATATTCCATATGCACTTAAAAACTAGGTAGTTGTGGGGCTTCCCTGGTGGCGCAGTGGTTAAGAATCAGCCTGCCAATTCAGGGGACACGGGTTCGAGCCCTGGGCCGGGAAGATCCCACATGCCGAGGAGCAACTACGCCCGTGCGCCACAACTACCGAGCCTGCGCTCTAGAGCCCACAAGCCACAACTATTGAAGCCCGCGTGCCACAACTGCTGAAGCCCAGGTGCCTAGAGCCCATGCTCCACAGCAAGGGAAGCCATCGCAATGAGAAGCCTGCGCACCGCAACGAAGAGTAGCCCCCGCTCGCCACAACTAGAGAAAGCCCACGCGCAGCAACGAAGACCCAATGCAGCCAAAAATAAATAAATAAATTTATTTAAAAAAAAAAAAAACTAGATAATTGTGGAAAAAAATGTTCATATGGCTCTAAGAACAATGAGAGTGAAGAAATATTCCTGTGACTACATTTCAAATTTAGGCTTTATCATTACCTTACTTGTTGAACACTCTTTCTGCCTGCCTTCATACAAAGTGCTTGGTTACAGCTCATATTAAACAGTTCATATTAAAGTGATTTTGTGACCTTATAAAAACTTATATTCAGAGATAAACACACTTGTATGGTGATTATAATTAATACTCTTTATACCAGAGAATAAGGGAATTAGCAAAATAAGCCAACAAACAACAAACAATCCATGGGCTATATGTGTTTGTAAGAACCAGAAAAAGTTAAAATGATGGAAAGTTTTTTTTTTTTTTAATTAGTGAAATTCAAAAATGGTTATTTTGGAATTAGGAGTCCACCTTTTCTCTCTCCCTTCTTTAATAACATATAGGGCCTGTTATATCATATTTTAGTTAGATGTTGCCATTGTTTCCCTATTTGTTTCTCTATTATCCTTCCCTTTCAAGATTTTAAGTTCTTTGAGAGCAAAGACTCCTAGTTGTTTTGTATTCCTCATAACACCTACAGGTTACAGTGTTAAATAACTAGCTGACAGATGCTCAATACAAATTTGCTAAAACAAAGTGGATTTTTTTTTTTTGTCAAAAAGGACATTTCAAAAATATGATAGTCAGTATTGGTGATGTCAGTGTTAAGGGTGGAGTTTATCCTGTGTGGTGGGTTAAAATAGCTTCTGGTCTGCAATAAGTAGAACATTTCAGTAATTTGAATTCTACAGATTCTGAATTGGCTATGTATGTATGTTTTCTTTTTGTATTGGTAGTCTAGTAATTCTTAGATATTCAAGTATATCAGAGTCTCAGATTAGTAGATGGACTTAGAATAATAATATTGATAAATGGACAGTATAGTGGGGTTGAGGAGAGGAAAAAGATTAATATTATATCAGCACACATAGCTCTTTCCCTTTTTCCTCTTTCTTCTTTGTTCCTCATCTCCTTTTAATGTAGAACTAAAGGGGAAAGTTATCATGCTGAACAATTTTGAATTGGAGAATACAGGTTTGCAGTATTCTGAGGCAACCCTAATAAATTTTTTCAGTACTTAGCAGTCTGTTAGGACCCTAAGCATATTTGCTAAAGTTAACTGTGTGTAGTGGTATTTTTTTTCTCTCTGATCACCTCCCTTTCTGAGCTTCGTTCATCTCTAGACTCCTATACTTTTGTGATTTTCATTAATTCATTAGCAATTTTAAAAAACTCCTTTTGTGCCAGAACATATGCCAGGTCCTGAGATAAGTTTGTAAACAAGATAGAGCCCCTGAACTCTTTCAGGGGAGTATTTAATCTAATGAGAGGATAAAAACAAATACAAATCAGTTGTGAGTGACAAAGATACTCTGAGAGTAAATAGAGGGTGCAGTGGGAGTCTAGAAGGGGGCACCTAACCCAGTCTTGATATTTAGGGAAAGTTTTATAAGAGGAGATGATTTGTTTCTTGAGGGCGTCATGCTGTCTCTCATCTTCTAAAGTTATCTATCACAAGAAGCTCTGTAAAATTTCCTTACTTCCTTCCCCATCTCAAAGTAATTTGCTGGTCTATTAAACCAAAACAAAATTCACACTAAGACATCATAAATGAGCATTGATCCTTCTAAGGAGCATTTACATTAATGATAGGAGTTCATTAACACAAATGTATTTTTAATTGATTTTTAATTGATGGCATGGGTAAATGAGTAATATATTTCTGAGCAGGAAAATCCAAGCGCAACCCGCCCCTAGTCATAATAAAATAATACCTAACATTTATGAGCCCTTAGTATTTGTCAGGCATTAAGCTAAATACTTTAGGTACATTATATTCAAGTGAAGTACACAAACATAGCAAACTCTTAACCCCCACTACTCCTCTCCCTCATTGTGTACAAGTACCCGATTCTCTACAGGGACCTGGAAGAAAGTCTGCTTAAGAAGCCGAGTGGCTTAGCACAGGAAACATCAATATTAGAATCTTTCAATTCACTCATTTTCAGCCCTTTGGAAATGAGATGAGATAACTGGGAGGGATGATTATAGCATGAAAAATATATATATTCAGTGCTGCAGTTGTCTTGACTTTTAAAAATTCAAAGTATGTAATTTATTTTGAAATTTCAAATGACTGTAAAGAAGGTCATCAGATGTTTACGTTTCCAAAAGTGGGTGTGCATTTTAAAAGATTCCTGTAAAACAGTATTCTCTGATACTTATATTTATTGTGTTATGTACTAGAAATTTATAAAGAATGCTGTTTTCCTTGATTTTATGTATTTATACCCATTCTATTTAGAGTTTTTCCTAATTAGTTGAAGGAAGCAACATTAAACAAAAGAACAATGGTTAAATTCTGATGGGTTATCTTTCCTCTGCCCCCATTGCAGTTTCCTATTTTGTAGGAGTGGTGACACTGTGAATTCAAATACTGTTTAGTATTTAGTAGTCTCTAGAATTGAGGTCTCACTCATTTTTTAAATGTTGAAAATTAACTTTTTTGAGATCTAATTTACATAAGATAAGATGCAGTCATTTTAAGTGTACAAGTTCACTAAGTCTTGACAGATGAATACTCATGTAACCATTACCTTAATTAATGTATAGAACATTTCCATCAACCCAAAAAGTTCCTTCATGTCTCTTTGCAGTCATTCTTACCTCTCCACCCCATCCTGCCCCTACGCAACCACTAATCTGCTTTTTCTTACCAGTTTACTTTTTGCCTGTTCTACATTGGAATCATGTAGTATGTACTCTCTTTTGTATCTGCCTTCTTTTGCTTAACATGATGTTTTTGTGATTCATCCATGTTTGTTGCCTGTGTGAGTAGTTCCCTTTTTTTCTTGCTTAGTAGTATTTTATTGTAATGGCTATACCACAGTTTGTTTATCCATTTATCTGTTGATGGACAATTGAGTTGTTTCTAGTTTTTGGCTCTTATGAGCAAAACTGCTGTGAACATTTGTTTACCAGTCTTTATGTGGACATGAGTTTTCATTTATCTTAGGAGTGAAGTTGCTGGGTCATATGTAAATATATGCTTGCCTTTATAAGAAATTTCCACCATTTTACATTCCCACCAGCAATGTATGAGAGTTCTAGTTGTTCCACATCCTTGTTAACACTTGGTATTATCAGTCTTTTAATTTTTAGCCATTCCAGTTAGTGTATAGTGGTATCTCATTATGGTTTTAATTTGCGTTTTCCTGAAGACTGCAGATGTTGAGCACCTTTGCATGTGCTTATTGGCCATTGGTGTATCTTTCTTTGTCTGTTCAAATCTTTTGTCCCTTTAAAATGTGTCTTCCATTATTGGATTGTAGAGTTGTTTTTTTAAATATATGTCTGGATACAAGTGCTTTATCAGATAATTTGTAATGCGAATATTTTCTCCCAGTCTGTGCTTGCCTTTTCATTTTCTTACCAGTGTCTTTAGGAAAGCAGCTATTTAAAATTTTGAGTCCCATTTGCCAGTTATTTCTTTTATGGATGCATTTTGCATCCTAAAAGATCTCTGCGTATCCTAAGGTCTTGAAGCTTTTCTCCTATGTTTTCTTATGAAAAGTTTTGGCTTTTATGTTCAGGTCCATAATTTGCTGTAAGTTAATTTTTGTGTAGGGTTATAAATTAAGGTTCAAGTTCGTGTTTTCTATTCTGGGAGCCAGTTATTCTAGTTTTTCATCTGCAGTAGACTCATACTTGTGTCATTTCATTAACAGCAAGAAATATGCATATATATTCATTAACGTGCAATCTTTAGCATTTCCTTTGTTTTGTACATCAGACTTATTTAAAAGATCATGGCTCTTTGTATAAAAATCTTAATTTTGAAGTAGTTTTTGTTTTCTAATCATCATTATACTTGTGTTAGTTTACATGTTTTACATACTGATTTTTGGTGAAACACTTAGGTTCTGAAAAGCTGGAAGTATATATTAAATCTTTGGCTAACAAAGAATTCAGGATCTTCTGATCTTGATCTACGATAAAACAGCCCTGGGCACTAATCAGGGTTCTGTTTTGGGACGTCCCTATTCCTTTGGTTGTGGTCTTCTTTTTCTCACCTTGCCTTGACAATTTTTGTTTGCTATTTAAGTAGAAGGAAAACAAATTCTCTGTAGGAATCAGGTAAGTATATGAAAGAAATCAAAGAGTTGGTTGAACTCACAGGTTCTTTCTGTATCTTTCCTACTTTTTTTCTCTTTTCTTTTTCTTTTTTCTACGAGCCAAAGTCTTTCTTCCCTTGGACTTTTCCTTTTCTTTCCTTTGGACTTTTCCTTTTCTTTCTCCCTTTCAGAAGAGCTGCAGGTGCTCTGTAAGCACTTCCTTCTTTTTTATAGTCTGTTTTTTTGAGTATATTTTCTTGAGAGTAAGATTGGACTTCTCTAGAGTTTACCATGGGATGCTTCTAGCCTAATGTCCCAAAATATTTGATTATCTTGGGTTTAAACACCAGTTAGAGCACCAAAAACACAGGGAGGTGGGGGAGGATTTTATATGACAAATAAATTGCATAGATGTGACTGGGCGTTCTGTCTGTCTCCTCTCTAATACTTCGTATTTTCCAGTTTGCCTTAGCTGTTTTTAATCTTGGAGCAATTCTGCTGTACCTCCCCTGTGAGAAACCAGTATATATGATTCTTTGTGATATTCTTGTGTTTGTTTTGCTTATGGGGTTAGTGCTCTTATTTTTTATATGGGTTTCATGTGCTACCTTGTGTTTCTCCAGATAGACTACAGTTCATTACTAATATGTAATTATTGTCTTTTTCTCTGTTTTCTCTTTCCTTCTCTCTTTACCCTTTGGTTCTTGTACAGGTCTTGTTCAGCGTTGTGTGATCATCCAGAAGGATGACAATGGATTTGGGCTGACGGTCAGTGGAGACAATCCAGTGTTCGTACAGTCTGTCAAAGAAGGCAAGGCATTTTTAAAAACAGTCTTGTCACTTGGGAGCAAACAGAGTAAGAATAGAATAGTTTAAAAATGTCTATTGCTTAGAATAAAATAATCACATACATTACAAGTCATATGGCCTTATTGTGCTAGAGTTGTCTCTAGTGTTACGGTTATAGTCATGAATTTACCCCAGTTGGTTTTCTTTTGTACATTATGGAAAGAAAACAGTTCTTATATTGTTTTAGAAATCATATGACTCCTTAGTCATGATACTTTACTCATCATCACTTATAGACGTTTGTGGAATTTTATTTCTTAATGGCACCAGAGATATTTGGGTAGAGACAGATTAAAGAAGTGCTTGTAGACTCAAAAATATCCATCCTTTTCTCCCAAATGACAATAATATCTTGAACTACTATTACCATGTATTGAATACTTCCTTTATCTTGGTTGCTGTAATTTGAGGTAGGTATTTTTTATCTCCATATTGCAGGTGATATCGAGGCTTAGAGTAAAAAAAAACATAAAATCTGTCCATGGTCATCCAACTAGTGAGTGGCAGAGGCAGGATTTGGACCTAAGTCTGTCTGACTTTACAATTCGTGTTTTTAACCATTTTGTTACACTGCCTCTCTTTCAAGAAGATTATCAGTGAAGGTAAATGAATTACATTTTAAGAATTAATTTCTCTTACAGATGGAGCAGCTATGCGGGCTGGTGTACAGACAGGTGATAGAATCATCAAGGTAAGGAAAAGACTATTATGGAATTTATGATAGAATTAAAAAACAGCATATATTAGCCATATTGTGATTTTTTTAACTTGGATTTTTATTAAAAGCTACAGATTATATATGATGGATTTATTGACTATAAAAACTTATATCATTCATTTTAAAATTAACGTTACCCTTTACTGAAAAGCATAATAAAAGGCTTGAATAAATGGAGTCATAACTCGCTGTTGTAAAGATCATATTTCTCCAAATTAATCTCTTAGCAAGAAATTCTCTTCAAGATATATTAATAAATTTGGGGAGGTGTGCCATTCCTTATCAAGCTTCCAAATAATTATTTGTTCTAAGTGAACTTTGCAAAGGTATTATGTGTATGGGTAAGTGTGAGGTGAGATGGTGCAGATTAATTTGAAGCAAGTGACTCTAGTATACCTATGGACCTATCTGTGGGACACAGTAGAGAGTCCAGAAACAGCCCTTAAGTTCTGATCAGTAGGGAAAGAATGGATTAGTCACTAATTACTCTTAAGACAACTGACTAATGTGATTACTTAAAATCAAATTACTATACAGGAAAAGACACCATGAACATATTTACAAAGAACTATCTGGAAATAAATATTTGAAATATATTACAGAATATAATAGCCTTAATTGTAAAGAGTACTTTCAAATTACTAACAAAAGAATAAATAGTCTGACAGAAAAAAGGGCAAAGAATTTTATCAGGCAATTCTCCAAAGTAATTGAAATAATATATCAATGAGGATATGTCCAACCTCACTGATAAGAAAGAAGTAGAAATTAAATGATAGGTGAAAATATATTTGGTTGTCAGAAATTTTAGATTAATAATACACATTTGGCATAGTTTGGGTATGGTAAAATGGCTACTCATAAACTTGTGAATATAAATTAGGTAAAATCTGTTTGGATGGAAATTTGTGAATATGTATCAAAAGTTACATATTTTAAAAAGGTATATAACCTTTGACCACAATTTTGCTTTTAGGAGCTTATCTAAGGTTTAAATGTGAAGTGATATGTGTACAGGAAAATTCATTTAAGCTTTATTGTATCGAAAACTTGTAAACAATCTAAATATGCATATACTGAGGGCTAAAGAAATAAATTGCATTTCACCTCCAGCTTTTAAAAAGAATAGATTAGGTCTATTTGTACCTATATTGAAAGACATCCATAATATAATAAAACAGTGCTTTTTTATTTGCAGAAAAAGGCAGTTACAAGGTATATGTATGTGTGTCTGTGTATCTGGTGTGTGTATGCTAGAATAGTGTCTCAAAGATTAAACATCATGCTTAACAGTGATCATCTCTGGTGGGCATGACAAGTGTACTTTTACTTCCATTTTATACCCTGATATATTTGAACTTGTAAAAATTAGTGTTACTTGCATCAGAGAAAAAATAATGTTAGATTCATGTTTGATATTTTTACCTTAATTTGTTTGGTTTAGTGGAAATTTTGGATAACACTTCCTACATTTAGCCTGTCTGAAAATTAGTTTTCTTTGTAAAGGTTAGGTGATGATTGGAAAACTAATAGTAAATTGAATATTATTGTAGAAATATTGCTTATTCATCTTTTAAAAAATTTATTATGCCTTTGGAAAATCAGTGAATTTGTAATTAAAAGCAAAGGGAGTTTTTAATTTGCAAGGGTTCTTCACTGTGAAGGATTTGCAAATCTGTTGCATAGTATGTTTTGTCATTTTTCATGGTGAATAAGTTATAATAGTTATAATATCCTTTTAATTTTTTTAAACATCTTTATTGAAGTATAATTGCTTTACAATGGTGTGTTAGTTTCTGCTGTATAGCAAAGTGAATCAGCTGTATGTATACATATATCCCCATATCCCCCCCTCTTGCGTCTCTTTAAATCAAGGCCTTTTTTTGTGCTCAAGTTCATTTTGTTGCTGAGTATACCTTATAGAATAGTGGTAAAAGTGACTATTGAACCAAATATATATGCATTTTAATATAGTCCTGTTTACTATGTTATAATTGGTTGTATTACATATGATAATTCCTGAAGTCAGTTTATCCATTGTCTCAACTAGAACTATCTGACAGACACTATTTTCATTTTCTTACAGGTGAATGGAACTCTGGTGACTCATTCAAACCATTTGGAAGTGGTGAAGCTAATCAAATGTAGGTGAATGTTATCCTCAATTTTGTTTTCTGAAACCCTTACAGCAAAGATAAGCAAACATTTTCTGCAATAGGCCAGATAGTAAATTTTTTAGGCTTTGTGGGTCAGATAATCTACTACTCGACTCTCATTGTAATGTGAAAGCAGCCATAGACGATGCATAAATTAATGGGTATGGCTGTGTTTCAGTAAAACTAAATATTTGCCCAAACGATCTGTGGGTTGAATTTAGTCCCTTGGCTGGAGTTTACTGACCCCTGTATTAAAGGAAAGTCTGAGGTGAAAATTCTTAATTTACTAATAACTATCTTTAGTCCACTTCTTTTATGTGGTTGATTATAATGTCCTTGTTATTCTTGGTAATAATGAAAGTATATTTGAAAGAAATGCATGAGTTGACCTGAAAGAGAAGAGGTTGAGAAATCAGACACAGTGGCCTGGATGAACTGAAATGGACCTTTCAAAATCATGTAGCATAATCATGTTCCCTCAGATAAGTAAATGATTAAATAATCCAGGGGAGTGGTCTTCTCTTGGAAGTCTCCAGGGTTAAGAATTTGTAGTCTTCTGCATCAGACTATTCCACAGTGTAATAGACTACAATTAAGAGATACTTGTTTATGGCCAAGCAGAAACACTACTTTTTTATTTAATATTACTTCTTTTCATTAAGTGGACATCTTTAGAATAAATTTAATAAACAAATCCTTCCTGGCCTTATTATTGCTTAGATAAAGCAACCCGTGAATGCCTTTATCTCTTCCTCAGAGTACCAGTGCTCTAAAATGATCACTTTGATCTTAGTTCTTAACTTTAGTACATTTTAAAAAGCAATGGGATGATCAGAATTAGATCCTCATACGAGAATAAATTTGATTACTTATTTAATGAGATTAAATGATTAAATGTGATTTATGAATTTTTATGTGCTACATAAATATGATGGTTTATGGTAATAAATATATGCCTGGTAACTAACTGTTGCAGAGTATAAAAAGATTACTTCTTTAGCCTTTTAGGTTATATATTTTACTTGTTCCAGTATCAATTTTACTTAAAAAATTAAATCCTGAGACTGTAGCAATAGATTACTTATCCAATAACAAGAGCCTAGCTAAAAACTCAAAATAAGCATAAAACACTCTGAGTATCGAAAACAGATATAAATTAGAAATGCCTAAACCCTGTGTGCTATACTTGCAGTAGAGCTCCCTCATGTCCTACTCTTCGATGCATATTCTAGACATAATAAAAGTGATTCCAAATCAAACCAGTTTAAAAACTTCTAAAGAAGGGAAGGGAAGAACGAGGAAGCTATGAGAACCAAGCACATGGATAAGTCAATAAGATAGATTAGATGACTTTGTGACAGAGAGAAATATGATTGAAAAACTTTAAAAAGTGTGTGTGCGTAAAATCTCCCCAATATCACAGCATTTGTGATCATTAAGTATAAAAAAAATTTTTAGAACCCCAAACACTGTGAAATAATTACCAGCGAGTTTCATGAGAGGATTAAATTGGGAGAAAAAGTATGAAATACAATTTAAAGTTCTACTGAAAAGTCTAAGAGAAAGATTTTGTCATTAAAGGTCAGTTATCTAGAAAAGTTTTTTATTTGGAAAGCATTATTTCTTCTTGATTCTAGATAACTCATGAATGTCTGTTTTAGAGTCTTTCTGGTTCTGGGTAATTTTGCTTTCCATAGTTTTTTCCCCGTAAAATGCCTAGTGAATTTGTGTTCTCCAAATTTTTAAAATTAAAACTCACTACTTATTTGTTGTGGTTTTTTTTCTGGTTTTTGTCAGATATTTTTTGTCACACTCATTTTTTAAAGTGAATTTAAAATTGCATCATTACAGAAAGTTAGTTAAACCTTGTCTAATTAGTATCATCTTAATATGGTGATTTTTAAAATTTGCATTTGAGAAATTGATTGAACATAGCCATTAGTAGATAGTTGATAATAACTCATTCTTCTCTAAATTAAAAAAAAAATTACTGGGGTTATAAATCTTACTTGCTTTTAAGTAATATCTGACCTTATGAGTAAGTAATTTGCTATCTGAAAATGGCATTGTTCTTTTAGAATTTTAGGGGAGTCATAAAAGAGAAATGACAAATAGGATTATTTTTCTGTGGAGAAATGATTAGCAGATGATGAAGCTTTCTTATATAACTGGATCTTTTAGAACTATCAAAGATTAAGTAGTAAAAGTTTTTTGACAATGTTATTTTCCCTTCCCTCCCCTTTCTTCCATCTGCCCACCCCAAGCGGGTTCCTATGTAGCTCTCACTGTTCAGGGACGCCCACCTGGGTCGCCCCAGTTTCCACTTGCTGATTCTGAAGTAGAGCCATCAGTCGTTGGACATATGTCTCCCATCATGACATCCCCTCATTCACCTGGAGCATCTGGGAATATGGAGAGAATTACTAGTCCTGTGCTCATGGGGGTAAGAGTGGGAAACGTCTTTGTAAATGCTCAGTTGTATAATAATGCCTTTGCTTTATGTTGAGTTTCAAAGTGTTGAGTTGATAAACAAATTTAAGTTTAAGATTCTAGAAAATAACTTGCTGATAAAAATAATTACCTAATAATTTGGAATGATTACAGGGTATTGGGATAGCAGATTTAATTCAACAAATATTTAACACCTACCATATACAAAACAGGGTGCCACCCACAAAAATATAATTAAGATATCCTATGTTCAAGGTCCTTTGTTATCTTAGAATATATACTCCAAGAGGACAGGGTTTTTTATGTTTATTTTATTTATTGTTGTGTCCTCAGAGCCTGAAATATTGCTTGGCATATAGTATTAAGTACTTAATAAACCTTTGTTGTTTGAGATTGAATCAAGAGTATACAAGTAATTTTACTACAAGGGCAGATGTAGACATTATGAGAAGGAAAATATTAAGTTCTATGAGATTTCAAAGGAGGGAGAAAGCACATCCAGTTGTGATAAGGAATGACTTTATGGAAAGTTATTATTTGAATTGAGCCTTGAAAAACAGGTAACATGAGGAAGAAGGCAACCCAGGTAGAGGAAGTAGGATTAACAGAGGTAAAGAGCCAAGAAAGCATCAAGTATTTTGGGGAAATAGCCAGGACTCTTGTTTGGCTGGTGCCCGTTAAAGATTTATGAAGTAGGAGATGAGCTAGAAAAAAGTAAGACTATTTATTTTGAAAAGTCACAACTACGAGGCTAATTTACATGTAACTGAATGGGCAGTAAGAATATATTACAAAGTTTTTGAGGAAGAGAGTGATGTGATTATAACAGGATTTTAGGAAGACTAATTTGATAAAATATTATAGGGTTGTAAAACAAGGAGAAATGACAGGAGATGAATTAGGGATCTGTCTTAATACTTCAGGTAGGAAATACTGGGAATTTGAACCATGCACGGGGGTTGATAGTAAAAATCCAAAGGAGGGAAAGTGTAAGATATTATTCTTTTTTTCTTTCTTTTTTAAAATTAATTAATTAATTAATTAATTAATTAATTAATTTTTGGCTGCATTGGGTCTTTGTTGCTGCGCTTGGGCTTTCTCTAGTTGCGGCGAGTGGGGACTACTCTTCGTTGCGGTGCGCAGGCTTCTCATTGTGGTGGCTTCTGTTGTTGCAGAGCACGGGCTCTAGGCACGCGGGCTCAGTAGTTGTGGCTCGCGGGCTGTAGAGCGCAGGCTCAGCAGTTGTGACACGCGGGCTTAGTTGCTCCGTGGCATATGGGATCTTTGTGGACCAGGGCTCGATCCCGTGTCCCCTGCATTGGCAGGCGGATTCTTAACCACTGCGCCACCAGGGAAGCCCAAGATATTAGTCTTATACTTAAGACAACTTCATTTCTTCAACAAATATCAATATTTAATGGTTTTTGAACCTAGTTTAGCAAAAGTGAAATAGAAGAGTTGACATTTCCCTGTAACCTTTTATCTTTAAGTGTCATGTCTAAAAGTTTGTCTTCATAACCACCAGAAATAAAGAAAATCCTGATAGGTATTGAAAATTGGAGCTGAGACGTAACATTGTATGACTCATTTTCGATACTTAGCTTCACTTTCCTTGTATTGGTTCTTGTTTTTTTGTTTGTTTTTTTATCTTTTTCTAGGAGGAAAACAATGTGGTTCATAACCAGAAAGTAGAAATTCTGAGAAAAATGTTACAGAAAGAACAGGAACGGCTACAGGTACTAAGTTAGAAATGGGGCTGTTTGTAGGCCAGTAAAAACGTGAGTGGGCATAGTTGAGTTGGTATTTATTATAATCATAATTAAGCACTATTGTAATCAACGCCATCAGCTATTTTATTGATTAAGAATAGACTTTTAAAAGATTTTCTTGACATAAGTAATTAATTCTTGAAATATTTTTATAACTTTTCAGTTATTGCAGGAAGATTACAGCCGAACACCTGCCCAAAGATTGCTAAAAGAGATCCAAGAGGCCAAGAAACACATTCCTCAACTGCAAGAGCAGTTATCCAAAGCCACAGGCTCTGCTCAGGTAGCATCACTATTAAAAGTGCTACCCAACCTTTTGCAGGAAAATTTTCTTCTGGGAATGTGTCAGAGAATGTTGCAGTTGCCTTTTTTAAAAGTTATTTTTTCTAGCATAGGCCAACAGGATGTCCTGTGTTGGATGTTACAGAAATAATGATTAACTAAAAGAAATGTGGGCTTCTGATTGTTTGCTTGCTCATGATATCATGCTTCTTTGTTCCACAGTAATTTTAGAAAGAATTGAGTGTTTTTGCTTTGATATCACAAATTACAAAAATATATTTAGATACATATATTTACATTTTTGAGATGTATTCTGCCATTGTAAAACAGAACGGCAGTTATGTTTTTAAGTAGGGACGTACGATTTTTCTTATTTAATCTGCACAACACCCTTTGAGATTAGATGTTAGTGTTGTTTCCCCCCATTTTACATAAACACTTAGAGAAACTCAGAGAAATTAAATAACTTGTCTGAGGTCATGTAGCTCAAACGTGATGGAACTGGTATTTAAACCCAGTCTGATGAATTCAAAGCACATTCATATTCTTAATAACTATTTTTATTCTAATTTAAAAATAGATTTCAATAGATTTGCTATATAGATATGTTTTGAAGATAGTAGTCTCACTAGAAAAATAGCTTGGCATTTATATGTCAACCAGATTTATGTTCTATAATATTTAGATTGGGGATATGGAGAAATGAGTAAAAGCTGCTTATTTGTTATTCTTCATGAGTTAGGTCTGTAGGTTCACAGAACTAAAAGGATTCTTTGAAATTATCTATCCTAATCTGCTCATTTTAAAGTTAAAGAGAAATCATGCAGTGGTTGAGAAAACTAGGGCCTAAATTGGTTAAATGACTCAAACAAGGTCACACATTTGTAAGGCCTCCCGACTTCCTGGTTCAGTGTACTTTTCATTACACATTTTTGTTGTTGTTGTTACTTTTAGTCCCATTAGCTATATGAAGTTTTGAGTATTCTGCCTCAGTAATATCGACAGTTTATATTGCGGTTATTACTGAGCAAAGACAACAATCTTACTCTGTTTGAATGGTAAAACTGTTGTTCCTGATTTAAAAGCTTATAATAATTTACAGTATAGCATTGTGTCCCAGAATTGGCAATTTATTGAAATTCTGAAGTGTTGGAAGGTAGTTAACCACAAGTTATAGTATCATAATCTTTACTAAAGGGCAGGGAATATAAATTATATAAGTTAAACTGTTTTATCTTTTTGCTTTATTTGAAGTTTGAGATTTTATTCTCTTTACTGAAATACCACTTTCCCTGTCTTTAAGGTCATGCCATCTGAGAACCCCAGAATTAGTAGTCATTTACGCTTTTGACTTTTAGAGCTTTAAGCATTCTTGATTACATCAAACTGGGTGACTTTAAACAGTCTCCACTGAGGTTGCAGTGCAACTCTGTTTCTTTATGCAGTCCATAATGAAAGGGTTTTTTGTTGTTTGTTTGTTTTTAATGTGTGTGTGTGTGTGCTTGATCTGTTTTAGGATGGAGCTGCAGTTACATCCTCCAAGCCATTAGGCGATGGGCTAGCAGTCAGTGAAATAGAAGCAGATCCTGGTGATGGACTAGGCAGAACTGACTATGGCAGTGGAGATGTTTCTCGGCTCAGTAGCGACAGTGCAGATGTAAGTGTTCTACACCTTTATCTTCTTGTATTTTTCTCTACAGCCTCTTTCTCGATTTGATTGTAAGTTTTGTGAGCTACAGGTGTTTTCTTATTACTTACCTTTTATCGCCACCATCTTTAATATAGCAATTTGATGAACAGAAATTCTGGATACTGTTGTATATGAGCTTTTAATTCCAGACTTCACTTTTTCCCTTGGACACCATTGCCAGATGTTTCTTTTGAGGAGATGGAATTTCCCAGCAGGCGTCTTGTTTGTGGGTAGAGAAGTTAATAATGCCAGTGCTTTCTTACTGAACCGAGAGGCCAACTGTTGATATCTTTAAGAGCATGTTAATATTCCATTTGTGGTCAGAGTGACTCAGTCTTGAATCATGGGGCACTTTGCCATTACAAAGAGGAAAAGCCTTAGTCCTCTTAGATAGACTTTAGTTAATAGCCCATGTTTAGTAATGCTTTCTTGATTAACCCAGAAATTACCAGATGTACATGGATTTTTGTTAAGAAGATGATCAGAAAGTATTTTAAGCTGAATATGATGTAGCACCATAGTTATATGAATACTTAAAAGCTAAGTTCAGTGTTACTTACTCAGCAATACTTTGTAAGTAGTGTGCAATAATAGGAATAACGAATTAAAAATAGATCACACTCTTTAAAAGTGATGAGGAAAGTAATCTAAATCAGTTTTTTTTTTTTTTCCAATGTGGGTCATAAAATCAATTTAGTGGGTTGGGGCCAGCATTTTAAAAAAATAATAGGATAGGAAGTAAGAGTACTTTTCATGTAGAAGAGCTAAGTGTTACTTTTTTTGACTTTTTGTTGTCCGCACACATATATACACACTCGTGTGTATATGTACACATGTATCAGTGTGTGTGTGTATGCATGTGTGTGCATGCTGGTTAGCAGTGTGAAATTTCTCTTATTGGAGGTTGTAAAAAAAAAAAAAATGAAAGCCACTGATCTAAGCCATCATTTAGGGTATCTTTTGAGGCTTAACGCTCAGTGACTCAGTTCCTCATGCGAGGAAAATTTGAGGATTTTTTTTATTTTTTGAAAGATGTTGATAGGAATCTTATGATTGGATAGGCTGTCTTAATGAAAGATTTCAATTTTGACTCAAGAAAAAAATTATAGTAGCTTACATTTATTGGGCATATATACCATAAGCTATAATATGTGTTATACATTTTTTATCTTAGTTAATTCTCAGAACAGCCTTATGAAGTAGTAGTAGTATTGTTATCACAGCTTAACAAAAGAAATAACTGAGGCCAAAGTGAGTTAACTAACTTGCCAAACTTACCCAGCTAATAAGTGATCTGCCTCTATCTAGTTTAAAAATACCAGTACTCAGAGGCTCCAAGGTATGCAAATGCATAACATTTGGGGAGAGCAGTGAAAATTTTACAGGTATACTAGGATTATAGATGAAATGGCTGGAACTGATCTTAGAAACAAAGCCTTGAGTCCAAGTTATAACTTGTTCTAGCAGTACTGCTTTTGGGAATCCTCACATTTTTCCTTTTTGATTTAGTGCTGGTTCTCCTCTCTGTTTTCATGGCTTGTCTCTACCATTAGATGGAAAGTTTCTTGAGAGCCAAGCACCCATCATATTTGACTTTATGTCTACAAAGACTGGCAGATTGTAGGAATTCAGAACAAGTGATACAAATGAAAATTTTGAATTTTATCTTGTATTTAGAGAAAATGTTAACAATAAAATCTGTGGCTTAGAAATATAACTTTATGAAATACAGAGTGAATTGGCAAGTGTAGAAACAGGCATTCCAGTGAATTAAGACTGTTTGGCACATGATTGGTGTTTAATCGGTATTTGAACAACAGAATGAATGAGTAAAGAGTTTGGGCTTTATCATGCATGCAGAAGAGAGGCACAGTCAGAAACATGTCAGTGTGGATAATGAATTGGAGTAAAGAGACAGGGAGATCAGCAAGAAAAGAAGACTGCTTGGCTTAAGAGGAACTTAACAAATGTGTGTTAAATGGCTGATAAATTGTCACCATTTATTGAATACCTACTTTGTGACAGCGGTTGTACCTAATGCTTTACAGATATTCTTTTTAACTCTCATTGTAATCTTAAAGAAGCAATATCACCATTTTATAGATGCGGAAATTGAGGCCAAATAAGTGGATGTTGTGGAAATCCAGATGAGAGATGATATGGTGCAGACTAGGATATTCGCTGAACACCTAACAAACTCGTGTAATTCCTACAGGTGTCTTTTTGAAGCTAGAGATGTGCTGCTTTTAGCTTATGGATTTCCATGTTTGTTTCAGTTGTACTGTATTAAGATTGTAGGAACCGATCAATGCTTCTAATTTTTTTTCAATTTTCTGCTCCTTTTTTATAAAATAATCTCTTTATGGTGTTTGTGATATCATTATCATTGTAAAATTCCCTGCTTTTGATCACCTCAGAGAAGGCTTTAAAGAATACCCACATTTCTGGTTCTCACAAGAGAAGCAACTTGATCACAAATCATCATCTAAAACTTAGAACATCTGCATCTCTGATTTTCATTTTGCGCCCGACTCTTTAAAAATTATTTTCAAAAATTTCAAACCTATTCAAAAATAGACTAAGATAATGATCCCCCTCATGTCCTTAATCATCCAGCTCAGCAGTCATCAACAAGTGCTCAAACTTGTTTTTGTCTATATTCCTTCATTCCTCATACCCTCCGAATGCTGGATTATTTTAAAGTAAATCTAAGACATTATTTCATTAATATGCATCTTTAAGAGAAAAGAAGACAAAGAAATGATAGCCATAATACCATTATCAAATCTTAATATTTTCTTAATATGCAATTTGATTACCCCAGTAGTCTTATAATGATCTTTTTTCAGTGGGTTTATTTGAATCAGGATCCAGTCAACATCTTCAGCCTTTGGTTGATAAGTCTCTTAAGTTATAATAGTTCCCTCCTCTTATTTTTTTTTGCTATTTTGTTGTTGTTGTTAAACTGGGTCACATGTCCAGTAAAACGACCCACATTCTAATTGTATTTTCATGGTGTTGTTCAGCATGTTCCTTGAGTATATATTTGCTGAAAATTGGTAGTAAGATCTAGAGTCTTGAACAGATTAACATTTGAGAGTTGTTGTTTGGCAAGAACAATTCATGGGTGGTACTGTGTATATCCTATTATATTACATCAGGAGGAGAATGTCTGGTTGTGATTGTTAAGTTTGTATAAGGTGTTCAGATGATGTCAGCATGATTCCTTCATTATAAATTTCTCCATTAAGCTTTTATCTAATGTTTTTACCTGCCATTGATAGCAAAATGCCTGCATCCATTATTTAATTAGAGGTTTCAAAATGATAATATAATATTGTCATTCATTCTGTATTTATTAGATGGAATTATTTTATAAAGAAGAATTTTCCCTTACTAGTTTTAAGTTGCCCTAAAATATCTTATATATAAACATTTGATTTTTCCTTTATGTATGTGTTTTCAGAAGAGTTGGTGCCCTAACATACTCCAAAGGTCACTAATGTGGGATGTGTGCCCACATGTGTGTACCTGTGTAATATTTTGAATTTATAGATTTTTAAGATATTTGCTTATTGCATTTCAGTCCATTGCAGTCATTATTCTTTTTGATACTTATTAAATTGTCCCTTTTTTTGGGCCGGTGGTAGTCCCCTCAGTTTGTCTTCTGTGTTCTTTTGACATGACTCTCCAGTAACATAGCTTTCTTTCATTTTGGTGTGACAAAATTATTCTCGCTTTATCTTTTATATCTCTTGACCCAGAGTCATCCATTTCCCCCAGGTGGGGCTTATATTTGAAACTACTGTTTTCTCTATCTTGTGGTATCTAGGCATATGTATAGGTAGCATATATCTTCCGTATAGGCATTCACACAAAAATCTCTTGTATCTCATTTTCAGCTGCTCTGAAGAATTGCTTCGGGTGTTCTTCATCCCCCCAAAATTGAAGTTCTGTGTATCATGTAGTTTGTATTTTACATTAGGTCATCCCAAACATACCATGTAAAGTTTATAAAAATCCATAAATCAGTTTACATGAGGTAGTAACGGAAAAATAGAAGCTTATTTTCATTCATATAAATAGACCAAAATGCTTTTAACTTGGTTAGAAAGAATAGTTTGGGGCAGAGAGGTTTAGAGGAAATGGATAAAGATAGAGTTTGATTTTGACATAAATAATTTTTTTTGGCTGCGTTGGGTCTTCGTTGCTGCACACGGGTTTTCTCTAGTTGTGGCAAGTGGGGGCTCCTCTTCGTTGTGGTGTGTGGGCTTCTCATTGCAGTGGCTTCTCTTGTTGCAGAGCACGGGCTCTAGGCATGCGGTCTTCAGTAGTTGTGGCTCGCGGGCTCAGTAGTTGTGGCACACGGGCTTAGTTGCTCCGCGGCATGTGGGATCTTCCCAGACCAGGGCTCGAACCTGTGTCCCCTGCATTGGCAGGTGGATTCTTAACCACTGCGCCACCAGGGAAGCCCTGACAAAATGAATTTGTGGTATATAATACATCTGGTTAGAGTTATTTGATAGAAATTAACCATCAGGCCTAAAGATGAAATAAAACTATTCTGTATTGTTTTTTCAACATAAAACTAGAAAGCTAAGAGAATAAGTGACTTGTCGAAGTCAGGTAAAAAGTAGCAGAGCCAAGTATTATATGAAAGATATTCAGTAGTTTCAAACACAAATATGAATTCAGAACATTATTCTTTCACACAGTTTTTCTTTATCTCCTTTGGTGAGCCTATCGAAATGAAATTAATGTCTTTTTTTTTTTTTCTCATTAGAGTCCCAAGAGTGGCCTGAAAGAGAGGATTTATCTAGAGGAAAACCCAGAGAAAAGTGAAGTAATTCAGGACACTGTGAGTATGAACTCCATGAAATGGTAGTGTTTTCTTTAGCTTTCCTTATACTTAAGTGACAGACATATCTGATATTTGTGTGTGTGTGTGTGTGTGTGTGTGTGTGTGTGTGTGTATATATATTTTGGAGCAAAAACTTAAACTTATTAAAGGAACTTAATAAAGATTTGATAAATGGAGAGCTACTCCATAGTAATATTAGGTGGTTAAATTTTTTTTACAGTAAAGTGCACATATCATAAAATATACTATTTTAACCTTTTTTAAGTTCATTGGCATTGTTACATTCACATCATTGTGCAGCCATCACCACATCTATCTCTAGAACTTTTTCATCTTTCCCAACTGAAACTTGGTGTCCACTAAACACTAACTCCCCATTATCCTCTCCGTTCAGCTCCTGGCAACCATCATTCTACTTTCTGTCTCTTTGAATTTGACTAGGAACCACATAAAAGTAGAATCATACAATATGTGTCCTTTTGTGACCAGCTTATTTCACTAAGCATAATGTCTTCAGTGTTCATCAGTGATTTAGCATGTATCAGAATTTCCTTCCTTTTTAAGGCTGAATAATAATCCATTTTGTGTATATACCACATTTTGTTTATCCATTCATTCATCAGTGAACACTTGGGTTGTTTCCACCTTTTGGCTGTTGTGAATAATGTTACTCTGAACATGGATGTACAAATAAATATCTGTTCAAGTTCTTCCTTTCAGTTCTTTAGGGTGTATACTCAGAAATGGAATTGCTAGATCTTGCATATTCTTAATTGAATACTTTTAGCATTCTGATTTTATTTTTTAATTAGGACTTGTGTAAAGTTTTATAGTAAAAGATGTAACAGCATATTGTGATTCATCTATTATTAGCAACATAAGGACTGTTGAAAAATCAGAAGCATCACATCAAAATTAACAAAGACAAAGACAAAGAGTTGTCTCACTGACACTATACACAAATTTCTGTTGTTTCACCTGATTTTTAAAAAAAATTATTAAAGGCTTGTGGTTTAAAAAAGAAGAGTAAAAAAGGCGGAATCAAGTTCAGGAAATGCAAATACATAGAGTTGCAACACACTTAAGGAAGAAAAACTACAGCTATGTATTATTCACTTAATTTATAACTTGTTGGTCCATGTATATAGTTTCAACTGTAACTACTGTGCAGATAACTCCCAAATCACTATAGCCTCACTCTCTTTGCTCAAATCCAGATTGTACAGCATTCAACTGCTGTCATATTTAAGCCAAACTCATTTTTTTCATATTTGTTCCAAATTTTCTATTTCTCTTAATACTGTGTGGTCTCTGATTTCAGTGTTCGTAGTATTCAAATATCCCATATTTTTTGCACTATACAGTAATGTTCCACCACTGCCTTTTTCATGTGAAATCCAAATTTGTAAGTGAATTGACACATGGATGAGCTATTGCACGGGAGTGAGATCTGCCGACCTACAATTTATTTTTACAGTCTTGTCATTGTTTCTATAGCAGTGTTTGTGTGATTACTTGAACATTTTATTGCATTAGGGCAGTGATTTTCAACTACGAGTGATTTTGTCCCTTGGGGGACATTTGGCAATGTCTGGAAACATTTTTGATTGTCATGACTCGAGGCTGCTCCTGGCATCTAGTGGGTGGGGAGAAGCCAAGGATGCTGCTACACATTTTACAATGCATATGACAGCTTCCACAACAAAGAATTATCTGGCCCAAAATGTCAACAGTACCGGGATTGAAAACCCTGCATTATGTACTTATGAAAATGAACTTTAAATGAAAAAATTAAGGTTCAGTGACAGCTTTCAATTATATGACCTTAATACAAATTTTTGTATTAACCTCTCTGCTAAACTTACTTCTATTCTCATTTTTCCTTTGTCCTGTTGTCTTCATTCACTTTTAATCTAACTTTTTAAAATTGTTAACTATTTATGTAAGCCAGCTTTATTTCTTTCTGTAACAAGGTCTAGATATGTATGAAATAATAAATGAAGTATACAGAGAGGGATTAGAATCAGATAACCAACGGTGTAGTAAGCAAAGGGTGTTTATTATTTCTCACCGCCCCCCGCCCCCAAGAAATGTTCTCCCCTGCCCCCCGCCCCCAAGAAACAATCAACACTGGAAAATTTGAGAACCACTTTGAAAATAAAGTATCTAAAGAAAATAAATAAAAAGAAATCCAGTCAGTTTAGTGAACCATGTCTTTTTGATGGTTTGGCTTTATCCTGTCTCTGAAATTGACCACCAGATAATTTTTCTGTTCCTTTTCTCTGAATGTTACCAGGACACTCAATCACTTATTGGGAGTCCCTCTACCCGTATAGCACCTCATATTATTGGAGCAGAGGATGATGACTTTGGTACTGAACATGAACAGGTGATGACTTTTTTTCTAAAAAACAAATTATTAATTTTCTGAGATGTTTGATTTCTTGCAAAAATGAACACTTTCTGGAGACTGAAATTATATTTATAAAGATTTGAAGCTAAAATCTTAGAACTAAGATTAATTAATTGGCTAATTGCCCAGGTTAATTGCTTATTTTAGCTTTGACCAATACAAATGGCTTTGCTTTTGAAGCTGATAAGAAGTCATTGATTTATACCTAAGTATCTCATCTTGGGGGAGGGGTATGTTATTATAAATTTTTTTAAAAATTTCAAATTCCGTTGTTTATTGATGGTATATAGGAATATGATTGGCTTTATTCTTGTCCTTGTATCCCATCATCTTGTTATTAAACTCACTACTTCTAAGAGCTTTTTAAAGTAACTTTTTAGGATTTTCTACATAGACAACCACGAACAGAGACAATTTTTATTTCCTTGTTTCCAATCTGTTTATCTTTTATTTCTTGCTCTTACCTTTATTGTACTAGTTAGGATTTCCAGTATGAGGTTGAATCGGTGTGGTGAGACAAGACATCCTTGTCTTATTCCTGATCTTAGGAAGAAAGCATTCAGTCGTTTATTATTAAGTATGATGTTAGCTATAGGTTTTTTTGTAGATACTTTTTTTTTTAACTGAGAAAGTTTCCTCCTATTCCTAGTTTGATAGGAGTTTTTATCATGAATGGATGTTGACTTTTGTTGAATGACTGAGGTGATCATATGTTGTTTTTTTAAATTTAGTCTCAATATGGTAAATTACATTAATTGATATTATTAGCATTTTGAAGCAGCTTTGCATTCCTGGGATAAACCGCAGTTGGTCATAATGTATTTTCCTTTTCATAATAATGTTGGATTCAATTAACTATTATTTTGCTGAGGATTTTTGCATCTGGGTTTATGGAGGATATTAGCCTGTAGTTTTTTTTTTTTTTTATAATGTCTTCGGTTTTGATAGTTGGGTAATGCTGAACTCTTAGAATGAGTTGAGAAGTGTTACTCCTCTTGTATTTTCTGAAAGAGATTGGATAGAATTGGTATTATTTGTTTAGATTAACTTATGTGATTCTAGGTTACCTTAAGTTTAACTATTGCTGTTTTCTGTGTTCAGTGTAGTTTGGGAATATACAAGTATTCTAGGAGTTGTCTTATTTAAAATCATACAGCTCCCTTTCCTACCACCATTTCTACAATTAGCTCGAAAGGAAGACAGCTATTTTGTTATTAGGCAAAAAGCCTTCCATTACATTTTTAGAAGGGTTATTAGCCTGATTTTTTGCATACTGATTTGTAGACATGTGAGCTCTTTGATAATCATCTTCTGGACTTTTATTCTCCCAGGAAGGTCTTCCCTCCAGCCTATTCCCAAGAGATTATTTTCAGAGGAGGAGATTCCATAGCCTGTGTTGCTAATAAATTCTAGTGAAATTTTTTTAAATCTTGAATTTTTTTAGGATAGGTTAAAGTGAAATTTGGATAGTTACGTTTAATTGAGCTGACGTTACATTTTGCAGTTATATATTGTCATTATTGATGTATAATTACTTCCTTTTCTAGATCAATGGGCAGTGCAGCTGTTTCCAGAGCATTGAACTGCTAAAATCTCGCCCTGCTCACTTGGCTGTTTTCTTACACCATGTAGTTTCACAGTTTGACCCTGCAACATTGGTAATATATTTTATGATTTCACCAATTCAGAGTTCTTACATTGATTCATATACCATAAAACTTTTCACTTCAGCAAGATGAGTGGATGGACTTCTTTCAGTTTTCTAAACATATTAGATATGAAAGATGATTAAAATGTTACTAATTTATTTTTTATAAGACTTGGTTATATGGTAATAACTACATTGTTTATGGTGACCTACTTGTTCAAGGCATTCCTACTCAATGAGGATCTAGCAGATTACATTTTTCATGATTTCTCCCCCATTTCTTTCTCTACTACAGCTCTGTTATCTCTATTCAGACCTGTATAAACAGACCAATTCCAAGGAGACTCGTCGTGTCTTCCTTGAGTTTCATCAGTTCTTCCTGGATCGATCTGCAGTAAGTTACCAAGTTAATATTATAATCTTTGCTTTAGTACATTGAAGTATTGGCCTCCTACTTCTAGTCTTCCCTCCCATGTTTTTGGACTTCATTGTGCTTTCTGACATCTGTATTATATCTCAATTACTGATTATTCTTGACTATAATTTTGTTTATCATTTCTAAGTTAGTTGTAGGCATATGAATTCTCACAGTAGGTTTTAAGGGATATATATGTATATTTGGGTTTATACATGTGCATATTTAGGATGAGGGAGTGAAAAAGAGAACATAAATGATATACATATATATATATATATATATATATATATATATATATATATATATATATTAGGATCGAAAGGGCAATACTTGTATAATTGAACTCTGGTTGGCCTCTTTGAAGTTTGGAGGCACAAGTTTAACTGAAAAATGGTGGAAAAGATCTTACTAGTATAAATGATAATAGATAATAGTAATTTTACCAATAGAAATCTTAGTAAGGTTTTTAAACTAATATGTTTTTGTTTTTGTTTTTTCTGTAATTTTCTTTTTTTGTAGTATCTGGTTTTGGTATCAGGGTGATGGTGGCCTCGTAGAATGAGTTTGGGAGTGTTCCTTCCTCTGCAATTATTTGGAAGAGTTAGAGAAGGATGGGTGTTAGCTCTTCTCTAAATGTTTGATAGAATTCGCCTGTGAAGCCATCTGGTCCTGGGCTTTTGTTTGTTGGGAGATATTTAATCACAGTTTTAATTTCATTACTTGTGATTGGTCTGTTCATATTTTCTATTTCTTTCTGGTTCAGTCTTGGAAGGTTATACCTTTCTAAGAATTTGTCCACTTCTTCCAGGTTGTCCCTTTTATTGGCATAGAGTTGCCTGTAGGAGTCTCTATGATGCTTTGTATTTCTGAGGTGTCTGTTATAACTTCTCCTTTTTCATGTCTAATTTTATTGATTTGTGTCCTCTCCCTCTTTTTCTTGATGAGGCTGGCTAAAGGTTTATCAATTTTGTTTATCTTCTCAAAGAACCAGCTTTTAGTCTTACTGATCTTTGCTATTGTTTTCTTTGTTTCTATTTCATTTATTTCTGCTCTGATCTTTATGATTTCTTTCCTTCTACTAACTTTGGGTTTTGTTTGTTCTTCTTTCTCCAGTTCCTTTAGGTGTAAGTTTAGATTGTTTATTTGAGATTTTTCTTGTTTCTTGAGGTAGGATTGTATTGCTATAAACTTCCCACTTAGAACTGCTTTTGCTGTATCCCATAGGTTTTGGATTGTTGTATTTTTGTTGTCATTTGTCTCTATCGGTATTTTTTTATTTCCTCTTTGATTTCTTCAGTGATCTCTTGGTTATTTAGTAATGTATTGTTTAGCCTCCATGTGTTCGTGTCTTTTACGTTTTTTTCCCTGTAATTTATTTCTAATCTCATAGCGTTGTGGTTGGAAAAGATGCTAGATATGATTTCAGTTTTCCTAAATTTACTGAGGCTTGATTTGTGACCCAAGATGTAATCTGTCCTGGAGAATGTTCCATGTGCACTTGAGAAGAAAGTGTAATCTGCTCTTTTCAGCTGGAATGTTCTATAAATATCAATTAAATCTATCTGGTCTATTGTGTCATTTAAAGCTTGTGTTTCCTTATTAATTTTCTGTCTGGATGATCTGTCCATTGGTGTAAGTGAGCTGTTAAAAGTCCCCCACTATTATTGTGTTACTGTCGATTTCCTCTTTTATAGCTGCTAGCATTTGCCTTAAGTATTGAGGTGCTCCTATGTGCATATATATTTATAATTGTTATATTTTCTTCTTGGATTGATCCCTTGATCATTATGTGGTGTCCTTCCTTGTCTCTTATAACATTCTTTATTGTAAAGTGTATTTTATCTGATATGAGTATTGCCACTCCAGCTTTCTTTTGATTTCCATTTTCATGGAAAATCTTTTTCCATCCCCTCACTTTCAGTCTGTGTGTGTCCCTAGGTCTGAAGTGGGTCTCTTGTAGACAGCATATATATGGGTCTTGTTTTTGTATCCATTCAGTGAGCCTGTGTTTTTTGGTTGGAGCATTTAATCCATTCACATTTAAGGTAATTATCGACATGTATGTTCCTATTACCATTTTCTTAATTGTTTTGGGTTTGTTTTTGTAGGTCCTTTTCTTCTCTTGTGTTTCCCACTTAGAGAAGTTCCTTTAGCATTTGTCGTAGAGCTGGTTTGGTGGTGCTGAATTCTCTTAGCTTTTGCTTGTCTGTAAAGCTTTTGATTTCTCCATCAAATCTGAATGAGATCCTTGCAGGGTAGAGTAATCTTGGTTGTAGGTTCTTCCCTTTCATCACTTTCAATATATCGTGCCACTCCCTTCTGGCTTGTAGAGTTTCTGCTGAGAAATCAGTTCTTAACCTTATGGGAGTTCCCCTGTATGTTATTTGTTGTTTTTCCTTTGTTGCTTTTAATAATTTTTCCTTGTCTTTAATTTTTGCCAGTTTGATTACTATGTGTCTCGGCGTGTTTCTCCTTGTGTTTATCCTGCCTGGGACTCTCTGAGCTTCCTGGACTTGGGTGGCTATTTCCTTTCCCATGTTAGGGAAGTTTTTGACTGTAATCTCTTCTAATATTTTCTCGGGTCCTTTCTCTCTCTCTTTTCCTTCTGGGACCCCTATAATGTGAATGTTGGTGCATTTATTGTTGTCCCAGAGGCCTCTTAGGCTGTCTTCATTTCTTTTCATTCTTTTTTCTTTATTCTGTTCCACAGCATTGAATTCCACCATTCTGTCTTCCAGGTCACTTATCCATTCTTCTGCCTCAGTTATTCTGCTATTGATTCCTTCTAGTGTATTTTTCATTTCAGTTATTGTGTTGTTCATCTCTGTTTGTTTGTTCTTTAATTCTTCTAGGTGTTTGTTCTTTAATTCTTCTAGGTCTTTGTTAAACATTTCTTGCATCTTCTTGATCTTTGCCTCCATTCTTTTTCCGAGGTCCTGGATCATCTTCACTATCATTATTCTGAATTCTTTTTCTGGTCGGTTGCCTATCTCCACTTAATTTAATTGTTCTTCTGGGGTTTTATCTTGTTCCTTCATCTGGTACGTAGTCCTCTGCCTTTTCATTTTGTCTGTCTTTCTGTGAATGTGGTTTTCGTTCCACAGGCTACAGGATTGTAGTTCTTCTTGCTTCTGGTCTAATATGTTTTATTATTAGCCTTGCTATAGGGTAAATAACAGTTAGCCCTTAATACTTCTTGAAGAATCATGCTGCATGTCCCTAGTTCTTTCATATTTGCATTTCTCTTAGATGACTGTTTCACACCTTTTCTCTCTTAAAGTCTCCATCACTTCCTCTCCTGTTCTTTTCTCAACTGATGACCTTGCTGTTTCTTTGAGAAATTTAAAGTATACAGAAGATAACCTCTACCAGGTATATCATCCTACCTCTCTCATACCATATGCTCTGCCCTGTCTCCTGATGCTATGTAGGGATTGTTCTGCTTTTATCTAAGGGCACCTCTTCCCCTCTTTATCCAGAGTGTATTTTCTTATCCCTACTTAAAGATTAGTTATTCTAGCAATTCTTCTCTCCTGCATCATCAGTTTTTTTGTTTTCTACTGAATCATTCATATTAGCATGCAGACATGGTTAGTTCTCCTATCTTAAAACAAACAAACTCACATAGAAACATTTTGGCTCCACTTCTTCCTCCAGCACTTGCCCCATTTTCTTTGTATTTTTTGCAAAGTTACCTGTACACCTACACATAGCTGAATACAATTACCTTCTCAATGAAGCCTTCCCTGACCAATTTACTTAAAATTTCATCTCCCCCCACTTTCTGTCACCTTTCCCATGGTATTTTTGTCCATAGAATTTATATTTTCTTTTTTTATTTATTTTTTGTCTATATTCCTACTCTTCTACCCCAAATGTAAGCTCCATCAGGGCAGATATTTTTGTTCTGTTTGTTCACTGCTGTTTCACCAGCACTGAATAGATCCTTGCAGAGTGGTCACTCAGATAGTTTACTGAATGGATTAGTTAGGGTTCTGATTATACTGCCATTGTTTAAAATATTACACAATGTATTTATTAAGATAGCTTTCTTTCATGAAGAAATGACAGTATATTTGAATTTCACATTTCTTAAGTGTGCTTGCTCCATGCTAAGTCAAAACTTTATATTTTGCTGCTCATGATCTATATAAGTTTATCAAAATGAAAGTATAAGAACCCTGATAGATTAATTTGCTAATTATTCTTTTATGCCACAGGTCATATTTATTTCATATAAATACCCACATACAGAAATGAACATATATATACTTTTTTGCATTTGTGCTAGAAATACTTTTAGGAAAGTTGATTTGAGCTACTTTATGGCAACTTCAGTTAAAGAGAAAGCTTTGAAATCCATTTCACTGTTCTTCAGATAAATAGTAGAGGTCTCATAATTTTTAGCAGTGACTTATTTTCAAACGTAAAACTTCAGGTTTCATGTTAATTGTTTAAATTCTGGAAGGATATGACTTAAGTAGGTGTATAATACAAACATGAAGAAGTTAATATATTTTCTCCAAATGCAAAACAATTTTTTTCCAAGATATTTCCCAAATTAACAGGAGATAATTATCTGGTAATGGGACCAAAAACTGCAGTTATTGTGTGAACAAATCCTAGCTAAGAAGAAGTAAATTATGACACAGTCGTCTTAGTTCAAGAGTAAGAACTACACATGAAAGAACTAGAGATTTAAGACTCCAAAGTCTCAACATTGATATCCAACACTTTCTCATTGGGAGTGTGACTATTACTGTGAGGATTCTTTAGCTTTACATAGCAGAATGCTTGGGAATATCATGGCCTGTAGTGTGAGTGTATCAAATACAGCAAATAAAAATCATCATTATATATGAGTAAATTTTTCATATGATATACACATAGTTGAGGTTTTACCTATATTGATTCAAATGATGTATAACTGATTATCTTAACCAATGATTCTAGAAAGCCCAAGCCAATATTGATTCATTCTAGAAAACTAAAGCCAACAGGAATAAGTAAGGCACAGAAGCATTCAGTCATCTAGTAAAACGATTGTAGATGTTTCCATTATAACATGATCCTTGGGAAAAAGGCTTATTTTCAAGTTTAACAATAGAACATTCCAGAGCTATGAAATTTAGATGGTTGGAACCTAAAAAATGAGCTTATACATGAATATTCTTGTAAAAATAGATATTCAAGTTGTACCTCTTTATTTTGTGTAAGTCCTTATATGCATCCTGAAAAACTCTTAGTACTATTTCACTTTTTGTTTGCATTTTTGTTTTAGCACCTGAAAGTTTCTGTTCCTGATGAAATATCAGTAGATCTAGGTAAGTCTGGAGCACCAATATGCTGGAGAATTACATCTCTATAGATACGTAGCTCAGCTCCTCCCTAAGGTTTCTATCTGTTACGTGGTGACTAATAGGTGATATGAATCACAGCAGAAAAAAAGCCTATAATACATTTAAGGGTAAATGAAAGATGAATTCTGAGATGAAATACATAAAATGTGTTGAACTTCTCTTTGTCTTACTTCAAGTTAAGTTTGCACCAAATAGTGCCAGTTATAATGCAAAAAATATGCCTTAGATCAGGTGACTTCTTCTATTTATGCAGAAAAAAGAAGACCCGAGCTTATTCCTGAGGATCTACATCGCCACTATATCCAAACTATGCAAGAAAGAGTCCACCCAGAAGTTCAAAGGCACTTGGAAGATTTTCGGTAAGCTCGGTGGTAAGCTGATACGGTTGTTCTGAATTAATTTTCTTTTTAGGTAGGAAAAGGTTATACATTAAGTCCTTGGCTTAGCATATCGTCTTTCGCACTGTTACTAAAACCTAACGCACATCTGCAGTCAAAAGGTTGGCATGGTACTGAGAGTGCATAGTCCCCAATCCTTACGCTGTCAGGAATTGTGCTTAGTATTAGTACTCTGTGCTAAGTGTGTCCTTCAGGATATGTGCTCTGTTGAGTGATTGCCTCTAGAATTTTCTTCCTCCAGTGTCCTAGGTGGCATGGGCCCCCAAATAGAAAACTGACATTTTGCCTGTTGCTAGAAATTCACAGCTATGGAACTGACGAAACATCTCCAGAGGGAGATAGTTTTTCTCTAGGCTACCTCAGGAAATTTCTCCTATTCCCTTTAGACAGAAACGTAGCATGGGACTGACCTTGGCTGAAAGCGAACTGACTAAAATTGATGCAGAGAGAGACAAGGACCGGGTAACTCTGGAGAAGGAACGGGCATGTGCAGAGCAGATTGTTGCCAAAATTGAAGAAGTGTTGTAAGTAACAGAAATACATGTTGAAAGGCCCTCTCTACTAACATGCTAACTGTGCTTAAAGTGAACAAACTTAGAAAGGGGGTCAGGTTGTCTATGCGGAGCTGTTTGTTCTGTCATAATACTTGAGGAGCTGGAATTGTAAATGTATGCTGATGCTTTAGATGACGTTCTTGTATTTCTTTTCCTTGGTATTGGTAAAATGAGTAACTCTAAAATTTCTAACTGATCAAAAACAGCTTGAATACTTATATTGGCTTCAATTCACAGACTTTGGAAATGTTTCTTGCTATAAAACATTTACAGTTGATGACATGAGTGTGAAAAGCATATGGTTCCTTCAGGGATTAGAATTTTTCTGATGTTTTATTCCAGGTGACAGAGATTTGGGGTGGGTCCCAAAGCATTTGGCTCTGTTCTGCTGTTTCAGTTATCTGAGTTTAATAACAACTCTTTTATTAAACTTTAATATTTCATTTTAAAATGTTTTTATTTTTAGGATGACTGCTCAGGCTGTAGAAGAAGATAAGAGGTAATATAACTATTTTTTTCCTAGAATTTTAAGGAAAAAAGAAACGATCTTGTCTCCTGCCCTAAATTATGATTTTTTTTCTTTTAACATAAAAATATAGACTGTCTCCCTCTGGTGGCCTGTATTTTACTTGACGAATATTCTAGTATCTTGAGTAGAATCCTTTACTATTCACAGTGAATAGATAGCTCCTTATTTTTCACTTGATGAATTCTAAGAATTTCAGCTTTGGGGTTTTAGAAGTCATTTGATATCTTTATTCTACCCACCATCCCTTCCCAGAAGTCTTATTTTACTTAATCCTTTCTCCCTCAGTTCAACAATGCAATATGTTATTCTCATGTACATGAAGCATTTAGGAGTAAAAGTGAAAGAACCTCGAAATTTGGAGCACAAGCGAGGTCGGATTGGATTCCTTCCAAAAATCAAGGTAAGACTAGAATAATAATAGTGTGTTAAGGTCTCCGTGCTTCTTGACATTTGACTGCAGTGCTTTCCTTCTTTGTATTTACTTTTTCAGCAAAGTAGTGCTAGGCATGCCAATAGGAATAAGATATGGTCCCTGTTCTCAAGAAACTCAAAATCTAGTGAGAAATCCAGCCATGCAAATTAATTTATTAGACAGTGTGAGAAGTGAAACTAGTAGTTTATACAGAGAACTGTCCCTAACTGTTCTGGCCTTATACTTGTCTTTTATGGTACCTGTCAGTGTTTGTAATTATGTATGTTTTGGTTTCATTTTTGTTAGATTGTAAATCTGGATGAAGATAAGGACCTCCTTCATTGTATCCCCAGCTTTTAGCATAGTGCCTTCGTACATTATTAGCTTAGTAAATATTGTTCAACAGATGAGTGAATTACTTAGAACAGGCTCCCAGTAAATGTGCTATAAACCTACCTTTTACTTTCCAAAATTGTCAGTTCTGAAGGGTTTGAAAAGGCATCTTGAGTTTGGTGTGTACATAGTACTGTGTGCCAGCCTCTAATGAGTGCCCTGTGTGTGTGTGTGTCTTTCATTTACATTTAAGCAATTTCTTTCAACTGACCATTAGAATGTGTTTCTGTTTAAAAGCAACAAAAGAAGTCTACTCTGTTACGTATCTCTTATCTTTCTGATTGTACCTCAACTCTAGCAAAGTATGAAGAAAGATAGGGAAGGCGAAGAAAAAGGGAAGCGAAGAGGATTCCCCAGCATCTTGGGACCCCCAAGGAGACCAAGCCGTCATGACAACAGTGCAAGTACGTTGAAGTTTAAAATGCTGCATTCCCACCATTCCATGCCATCTTTACATTTAGGCTCATTTAGCTAGAATGGGTTGCTGGAGAAAGGTGTCCTAGGAATGTTTCCACTGAACTTCCGTTGTTTCTATTCAATGTCACTTCTGAACTAAACCCCCGTGTGACTTCACAGTTGTCATACACATCTTATTTAATGTCAGTAGAGTATTCCATTAGTTGTCCATAACATAATCTACTTACCTGTTCTGATTTTGTTTGCATTCAAATTCTGATTGTTAAATTTATAAAACAAAATGTGCATGGATTTCTCCACCATACTTTGTTTTACCTCTTTATACATATGTTACTCACTGTCTCCATACTTCTGCAGTTTTTCCACCTCTTCATTGTGTTTTATTTCCTGATGTCCCTCCACCCTCAGGCCTACTGGAGAGTCAGTCTCCTAGAGAGGGCCGCAGGAGAAGTAGGGGCGGGCCTGCTGCTGCGGGGAGAGAAATTAGCTCATATAGTGGTCTTCAAGGTGACAGGTACCACATTTGAAAATACTGGCATGGTTGGAGTTGGGGGGGGTATTGTGATACAGTGAACCTGAATGTCCCGCACAATGAGGAACTCTCACTCACAACGCCAGTGGTGCCCCTTGCTGAGAAACACTGAGAAGGTGAAGGAAATTTTTAGGGAAGAGGTTGAGGAGAACAGAGCGTTTCACAGATGCTGACCATGAGTTCCAAGGGATACAGAAGAGGAACTGTAGGAATTAGGGAAGGAGGAATTTTAGGATTAGAGATGTACAGAGCTGTGTGAGACGCGCCAGGCTATGGGGGATGGTGACCTGAGAGTCTTTAGCTTCTCATGGTGACTGATGTGAGCAGCTTAGGGATTACCCTGCGTGGTCTCTGAGGCACGTTGTGATGACGGGCTTGTGAGTGTTAGGGAGCAGCTAGGGGCTTGCTAAGAGCTCACAGAGCTAAAAGGCCTCGTCTTCTCTCTTACAAATGAACACAGCTTCGTATGTGTCCATCTCTGGCTCTCGGCATCCCCTCTCCCCGCACCCGCTGTTGCCCTCCTCAGCTCCTTTTCTCATGACCCTTTTTCTTCTGCCTCTTCTCTCTCCCCCTCATCTTCTACCATCTCCCACCCTTTTCTCTTCGTCCTCCTTCACCTTCCCCTGCCTTTCTCTCTTTCTCGCTTTCTTTTCTCTCTCTCTCTTTCTTTTCTCTCTCTCTTTCTTTTCTCTCTCTCTTTTTTTCTCTCTCTCTCTCTTGCTCTCTCTTTCCTACCTCCTTCCTTCCTTCTCTTTCTTTCTTCCTTTCTTTCCTTTCTCTCCCTTCCTCTCTGTCTATCGATTTGTTTATCTATCTATCCCTCACTCTGTATAATAATTCATGTTATATTTTTCTAGGCCCACCATATTCCAGACATTTTTCTAGATTCTTTTCATCATCTTTTTTTTTTTTTAAGCTGCTTTGCAGCATGAATCATTAACTATTGCTTTCCGTTCAGTTGGCAGAGCCATGGAACTACAGAAGCAGCGCCACCCTAAGCACATATCCACACCCTCATCTGTGAGTCCTGAACCTCAGGACTCTGCTAAGTTGCGCCAGAGTGGATTAGCAAGTGAAGGAGCAGACATTGGGTACCTGCCAGCCAATTCCATGTCCTCCACGGTTTCAGGGGCCACTCTTTCCCAGGAAGGAGGGAAAGAGAATGATATGGGTGAGCTAATGCTGTAGTTCAACTTAGCTAAGTATCAGGATTTTAAAACAACTATACTAAGAAATTGAGTGGCAGATTATTTAAATCAAGACTGAATGCCAGTTTTAGTTTTAATATTTTAATATTCTATAACCAGTGACAAATCTGTGCTGAATGGTAATTTTGAGTTCTTATCCATTCAAAAAATATTTATGGACTTCTCTGTCAGGCATTAGCTCTGTGCCAGATGTTAGCATACAATAATACGTAGATTCTTGCCCCATGCAGCTTAGTCTTCTGGGAAGATAAGTCATACAAATAAAAACTTCAAATCGTGGGGAGTGTTGAGGGGACTGGTCAGAAGTTAGAGGCAAATGTGTGTATGCGGGGAGAGGGGTGCATCTAAAGAAGACTTTTAAAAAAAATCTGAGATTACCAGGGTTGTTTTGTTTTTTTTTAAATGCTAAGGGGAAGCCAGTTGAGAGGAAGAGGTTGAAAATGCGGGAGATGGACTATGTATCCAATAGAACAAAGTTTTGAGAAGGAGAGAAGTGATGATATGTGGGGTGTATGTGAAGGGCAAGGTTACTAGCTGAGAGTTAGGATTTAGTGAGAAGGGCAAGGGGATTTGAAAAGTAAAGAAAAATAGGAAGTAATTGTAGATAATAGAGAAAAGAGCTTATTACCATATTCCTTCATACTTGTTATAATGGGTTTCTGAAGCAAGTGAGCTGGAAGAATTAGGTGGTTTTATTTGGAGAAGGAAATGCCTCTCTATATTGGTGATTTTGGAAGCAGTTCAATTTCTGGTATGACAAGATCAAGGATAAATCTGTGGGAGTGGTCACCAAGGTGACAAAGAGGGGGTTACTAGAGATGAAGAGGGTAAGGAACCAAGGAACCAAGGGTTTGAATACCTTTATACACACAGACTTTGAGATCACTGCATGTGATAGTAGCACAGAGAGGAAAACTGTGAGCCAGCAGCCAAAGGTTCAGTGTTGCTAGATGGTTGTTGGTAGGGGGAGAACATGTGATATTATTCAGAGAGTGAGAGCCTCAGTGGAGCAAGGGATTTTTATAAGAAGGTAAGATAATAGTCTAAAAGTAGTACTGAGAAAAAAGAAGAGTCTCTATCTCATCTCCACCCTGCAGTACACAGTGTATGACCGAAACATCAGTCTCTGTTTGAGAGGGCTGTAGCAGAAAAGGTTACCTTCCATGGCATAGGAAAGTTTTTACTTAAGACAAAGAAGTAGGGGTGACATTTGTAGAGAAGTCTGGAGGTTCTGTCTTATATGGAATTCTGAAGATGTTGGATTGAGTAATGCATTAATTCATGGCTCTCATGTCTCATTGAAATAAAAGCATGGTAGGTAATGAATAAACAAAAATCATGAAGAGAAAAGAAGTAGAGGAAGAAAAGATATTATCATTCAGTAAGAGATTTCCACAAATTTTGGGGAGATTGAAAGTGGGCAAGAGTGGTTTGATGGATAGAACAACATAAAGGAAGTCGGAGCCTGTAGATCGTTTAAGGAGTCCAAGGTGGGAGCCAGTCTGTCCATTAGAACCCAGGAGAGACTTTGGGCTCAGAGGTGGCATAAGTTACGGAGTACATGAGTAAGAAGTAAAGCTGAAAATGATGAATTAATTGAAGGTCTGTAATCCAAACAGTTATGTCAGCAGCTTCTGATCCTTACATTGTAGAATATAAGCAGTCTATCATTCCTGTGTCAGAAGAAAATGAATATGCTCTTTGTTACACAAGTTGAGTGAATTGTATAGGGAGTTAAGTCCTCCATGGTATTAGTGCCCTGGAGCTCACTTTAGGGGACCTGGAGCATGACAGTAGGCATGCCAGGGGCTTACCCTGCTCTGAGGAGCTTCCAGCTGAAATGGCCCTACTTCCACATAGCAGACCGGAAAGCCAAGTCAGCTGCCCAGTCTTTTATTCTTACATATGAACAGCATTACCCACTTTTGGCAAAAGTTATTAGAGTCCAGACCTAAGATAATATATAATGCCAAACATATTAGTGGCATAAAAAAGAAAATAGAAAATAAACACAAAAACTGCCACTAGCAGAAAATAATTTAGGTAATAAGTAAGAACTTATAAAAATACCTCTAAATTAGATAGTATTCTTGAAGAAATTAAAGAGGTTATTATATCTAAAGCAAGAATAGGGTGTTATAAAAAAGGAGCAGACACCAAAAAGTTTTAATGTAACTATTACATATAATAACTGTTTTATTAGTTATTAATTGCTTTGTGATAAATTACCCCAAGACTGAATGGCTTAATACAAAAAATATTTACTACTTCACATTTTTGGTGGGTAAGGAACTCAAGAGCAGCTTAGCTGGGCAGTTCTGGCTTGGAGTCTCTCATAATGCTGTAGTCAGGATGTCAGCCAGCCATCTGAAAGCTTAATGGGGCCAGGAGACCTCTTCTGTGCTTCCGCAGGTGGCTGGTGGCAGGAAGACTTAGCTCCTTGCTGGAGGCCTCGGCTCCGCACCACATGGGCTTCTCCGTAGAACTGCTTGAGTGTTCCCTGACGTGGTAGCTGACTTTCCCAGAGTGATCCAAAGGAGAGCAAGAAAGAAATCCCAGTGTTTTTCTTTATGACTTAGTCTGTATGGATAATACCCCCTTATTTCAGCAAGTTAGAAGCAAGTCACTAAATCCAGCCCACATTCAAGGAGAAAAAAATTAGGTGCCACTGCTGAAGGGAGGAGTAGCAAAGAATTTGTGGACATATTTTCAGACCACCACAGCTGCTAATAATTAAATAAGAAGAAAAAAAAGAAGTCCCTAAAAATAAAGTCAAGGAAATATTTCAGAATCTATATCAGAGATATCAAGAGATAGAAATTGGAGAGACAAGAATTCCGTAGAGAACCACCACAGAGGTTCAACATCTTCTCTTTCACAAAACATCAGCAGAGGAATTGGAGGAGAGGCAGTTAGAGAAATGATAGAAGAGAGCTTCCCAGGGCTGAAAAAGAATACATGTCTTCAAACAGAAAGGGCTTACCCGGAACCAACTACAATGAATAATAATGTTTTAAAAAAAGACCCATGCCTAGAGTAGCTTTGGAAATGTCGGTGCATCAGAGATAAAGAAAAAGAATCCTGAAAGCTTTCAAGAGAAAGAAAATGGAGATTATGCTGTGTCACATTTCTCATAACATTAGGTGCTAGAATACAAAGGAGCCATGCCTTCAACTTGCTGAAAGAAAATGGTATTGAACTTAGAATTCTATATCCATCCAAACTATCCAACAAATATGAAGAAAGATATAAAGACATTTTCAGATACTCCAGGATTCAGAGTTTAACTGAAATGCACCCTTTCCTTGAAAATAATTTAATATACACACTCCAGCAAAATGAGAGAAAAATTAAGAAAGAAAATCTCATGGGGTCCAGGAAGCAGTGGAAACAACCCAGGAAAGTGGTGAAGGGCAGTTCTAGGATGATAGTTGTGTCACAGGCCGAGGGAGCAGCTGCTCCAGATTGGAACACAAGAACCTAAGGGATAAGAGAAAAGGAGATTTTCAGCAGTTTATAGTAACAGATGAAAAAGTTTGTGACTTGATAAAATTATATTACTTTGACAGCAATAAAAGAAGGGCATTTAGAAATGCTAAGAAGAACAGAATTGTTCAAGAAAGTCATGATTTGAACATGAAGCAAAATTTAAAAATGGCATAATCTTAAAGTAATTGTTGGAGTATATGACTTTAATGTAATAAATACTCTGTTTCAAGTGGGCTAAGAGTTGTATCATTGGACCAGTAGAAAAGAAAACATAATGCTAACTAACATGCCTCTTAACCTGGCATGAATAATATGTATATGTATGTTGTATTACAATATGTGTATGGTCATAATAATGTAAGCACACTATATGTTTTCAGACTTTTAGAATCAACCTAATGGGCAAAGCACAGAATATTTAGTTGTGGCTGCAGATCAGAATGGAAATGTAAAAAATCCTCTTTATGATACAAGTAAAAATATAATTGAAAGAAATGAAAGGTAAAAGGAAAGAAATATAATTAAAGAGAAGGATATGGACACTAAATACCTAATTTGACATAGAGGAGAATTAAGATACTAACGCCTGGTTGGAACAAAGATATATATATAATTCTATCATTTAAGCTTAGGGAATAACAAATAAGCCAACTAGGAATAATAATATAGTTATTAAACAGTGGGAAGAAAAAGGGGAGGGAAGTGAAGATGGGGCATATAAGTGAGCAAAATCCTCAGAGGAAGAAGAGATAGATATTACCTAAATATAATAAATCAAGAAAAAGAAGTATGAGGTTATTATTTGGAGGTGGACCCCCATAATAACTAAAATTTGAATGAAAAAGATTGGCACTGGGGGTAAAAAAGGATAAAGTAAGAGAATGTTTCTCCTTATCATATGCCCTTCTGAGTTGTTGCCATATTTTATGTTGATTTTTTAAAACCTGCTTAAAAATGATTTTCCTGTTTATTTTTTAGTGCATTTAAAAAATTTATATTAGAATTTTGTTTCTAGCTAACCTGCAATTGTTTAAGTAAGAATTTGGCTATGGGTGAGGTTGAAACTTTCTGGGTTACTAACTCTTTTTTTTTTTTTAATCATTGTCTTTAGTAACACCATGTGAATGTCTGACTTGTGTCTTTTCAGGATCAAAGCAAGTTGGAGAAACGCCAGCATCTGGAGACTCCTTAGATGGCACACCTCGTACTCCCAGTACCATCTTTGACTTCCCACCTCCTCCATTAGACCAAGTGCAGGAGGAGGAATGGGAAGTGGAAAGGTAATTCAGTGATATCTTAGGGGCGTTTAGGACATTGCTTAAAAGTTCTTCACTGTATAGTATGCCTATACTCTGTAGCATTTTTTCCCCCATGTGTTTTTTGGGGAAAGAAGTAGAACTTACTGGTAGTAAATACTAGATAGGTACTGAAATGTTTTTTAATTTATTTGATACTAAATCATTGCAATATCCAGAATTATTTATCAGCCACTGTAGTTTAACACAATTTTGAGTATCTTTGTCATAAATTTCTTGATTACCGTTTTGTTTTTGTGTTGACTCTCTGTTCTCCGTCATTTTAGGGTGACTGAACATGGGACACCAAAGCCCTTTCGAAAGTAAGTATCCCTAAAGTAGCTTTCAATAGGGCATATTTTAAGAAATATATCTTTTTTCCCCAAAGTCCTAGTTTTAAAGGAAAAGAAACCCTGTACACAAATCTGTTAGATAATATAAAAGAAATTTCTTAATAAACACAATTACTTAAAAGATATTTATAGAGGTATTTATAACACAAGTAAGCTGTTTTCTAGGAGAGGATGATGTATTTATAACACATGTAAGCTATTTTGTGAGAGAGGATTATGTTTCAGGCTCTGTGCTAAGCAGTACTTCAGAAATATGACTGATTTACGGTAGTGTAAAGACTTGTGCTATTTCCCATTGTCCATGTGATATCCTCAAATAGAATCCATTATTTTTTCTTCATTAGGTTTGACAGCATAGCTTTTGGAGAAAGTCAAAGTGAGGATGAACAGTTTGAAAATGACTTAGAGACAGATCCACCCAACTGGCAACAGCTTGTTAGTCGAGAAGTGTTATTGGCACTAAAGCCTTGTGAGATCAAAAGACAGGAAGTAATTAATGGTGAGTTTAATTAGTTTTTGTTGTTGTTATTCACATATATTGAGTTTTATTAGAGTTAAACCAACCCCGGAGCCTTGGAGTTTGCTTCGAAGTGTCTGCTAGCCTTTTGTTTTGAACAGAGAGGAAATTAAACTAATAGATAGATGATCCATGAACTTTCCAACTTAAAAATGCAAATGATTGTATGATTCTCATTGATAATTTAAAAGGAAAATGTATTTAGCATTCAGGTTATTTAAGATTCGTAGCATTATAGATCTTAAACTTGAAAAATCATTGAGACATTTGTCCCATCACTTTACTTTCAGGCTAAGTTATTTTTATGCATAGATTGTAAATGAGGAAGCTAAGGCTCCGGATGAGTGGTTGAATTAGTCAAGATCATACAGCTGATAAGTGATCGGAAGAAAACTAGAATCTTGGTCTTCCTTTATCCTCGTGCATGTTCTTTATTTTATCCTAGCATATATGTGACAGAGAGGTGTACCTGCTACTGTCTTTAGGCTGTGATATGAATAAATATCCTTCCTGTCTCTAGCAGCATTGAGACACAGTGAGACTATAAAGTCTGGCCTCAGAAATAAGGGTTTATAGGCAAATTAGGTAACACAGAGTGCTATTATTTCTGAAGAGGGTTCAATTCAAAGTCTATATGCTATTCGGGCTTACAGTTTTCTAATGCTGTAGTTGTGATTGGTTGGTACTACCAACCAATGGATTTTGGAGTACATTGTTAAGTTTTAAGTACAAAAAAGTTTTGATGATATTTTTCATTTGCCAGTATTTATAGCTCTTAGAGCCAGTATGTAGGAGAGTTTCATGTAATCAACAAGTGACTTCAGAGATACTATATCCTTTCAAAACTATAAATAATTATTATATAACTCATTTGCTACTTAATTTCAGCTAAAGCCTATGTTTGATCCCATTCTAAGTAAGGTAACATTTTATATTTCCTTTTTTTCTGCTTAGAATTGTTCTACACTGAAAGAGCTCATGTTCGAACATTGAAGGTTCTAGATCAAGTGTTCTATCAGCGAGTTTCCAGAGAAGGAATTCTGTCACCTTTAGAACTACGGAAAATTTTTTCAAACTTAGAAGATATTCTTCAACTTCACAGTAAGAGAAATTGACTCTGATCTTTGTCCCTAACATTTCCAATAGATAAAAGATTGTGAGTATGTAAAGGGACCATAACAGTAAAATCTTATAAATGTATCCATGTGTTAGCTTTCCTGAAATTATATAACTAAATGTGAGCATAACATAAAGAAATGATTGGATGTTTGAATTTCTCCCCAACCCTTTACCCCCACCCCACCCCACCCCCCCATCAGCCTTTTTTATACAAAATGTTAACACAGGACTTAGGGCCTAAAGTAAGTGCCTAAGATGAAAAACATGAATAGTTAAAATTACCCTTGGAAATTCCCTATTGATTACAATATATATGTTTTTTAAAAATATATTCTATATAATAATATATGTATAAATATATTTTGTAAATAGTAGTATACAGCATATAATCCCATGGTGGGAAAATTTTCAGGAATTAAATTATTTTATTGTTTTGTTGCTTGGAATGCTTGAGTGAATACATAAAAAATCTGTCTTGCTGGCTTTCCCTGGTTGTAGTTATCTTGGACTTTTGTAGACAGTGGTATCAGTTCCTCTCTTTTTAAGTCACTGTTTCTCCAGGACCCTTAGTTTTCAGTCTTTCTTTCTTCAAGGATACCATCACCACCTACCAACACCCTCCCACCAAATGGTTGCCTTTTGCTCCTTTGTGGGTGATCCTAGGTCTCACCAGTGTGCACGGACACGTTCAAGCATGATGATGTCCATTGCCTGGGAACACACATATTTTGAGAGGAACAGTGGACGGAGTCACCTGTACAATTGAACTTTGTTTTTTATGAACATGGTTGGTTATAGATGGAGTCTTGAGGTTAAATGCGTATTTGATGCACCTATACTGTGTATAATGTGCTAGTTTCCACATGGTTTTATGCTTTGGCAACTGTTTTTCAGATAGAACTCAAAACATTTAGGTGTATAGGAATAGGGTCCAGATTTATATTTAAGGCGATCAGAAGTAGCTATACTACTCTGAAAATCCTCTTTTTTTTGAAAATTTAGGTTCGTGGTACTACCAATATCTCAGCCTGAAATGAATGTATGCTTAATTTTTTTCATTGTTTTTTTTCTCCCTTAGTTGGGTTGAATGAGCAAATGAAGGCTGTTCGAAAGAGGAATGAGACATCTGTTATTGATCAGATTGGGGAAGATTTGCTGACTTGGGTAAGGAGATTTGCTATTTAATTTAAAACTTTTCATAGACACTTGATCAGATTCAAGGTTAAGTTGCTAACCTTCCCAAGTATGCAAACTCATCCATTTTGCAAAGCTAATGTAAAGATGAAAAGGGGTCCAACTGCGTATTCTTACTTATTCTTCTAATAAGTGCCCAATCAACTACATGCTCTTTTCTCATCAAATTAAAGATACTAGTTCTTTGTGTTTAAAAGAATGTAGAGTAACATGGATATTGATAAAAAATAATTTAACTGATGTAGAATTTTAACTATCTTCTGTTGTCAAAATCTCAGAATTGTACTGTAAAACATTAGACAACTGTAGATCCAGAACTACCATCACAAAAGTAGAAAAGTGAAAATTACTTAATCTTATGTACAAAGAAAGAGTTCAGAGACTATAGTAGCTGTTTGTCAAATTGTATTTATCTTTCCAGCTGACTCTTTATCAGTATATACTCCATAATATATACTTATGTGCCAAGCACTGTTCTAGGTACTGGGGATACAGTAGCAGTCAAAACACATATGCCTCCTGCCCTAGTGGAGCTTATAGTCAATGGGAAAAAAAAAATTAAAAAACAGTCGTTAGTTATTTCAAGTGTGATTAGTGTTACAAAAAGGGGAGAATACAGGTTATTATGGGAATAGATAGCAAGGAGACCTAAACTGGAACATACAGAAAATCTTCCTGGGGGAAAGTGGGTTTGATCCAGACATTTAAAGAAAGTACTACAGTTAAGGCTGTGAATAATAGTAAAATATGTGATGTAGTTCTCAAAATTTTAACACTGGTTGACCAAGAACTGTTAAGCTATGCCGACAGATATTTACTTCAATATGTAGACTGAGGAAATGTCACAAGATTTTGGTAATTTTACAATGATAACTTTTTGGTAATTTTACAATGATTGATAATTTTACAATGATTAAACACTAGAAAGTTGCCTAAAACAATCTTGATCCTACTCCTTTCATTGATGGTGAGACCGTGACTCAGAATCTACTAATCTATTAGTAGAGCTCTTCTTAGCCACTAGCCACTTGACACGTAGAACAAGATCAGGGAATCATAATCCAGTCTCATCTTGCATTTACTGAACTTTCCAAAGCATTTTCTCCTTAGGCCCACGCTGGCATCATTGTTATTAAGGAGACTTAACTTCCTTGAAAAATCCAGCTTATTCTGTGGCTACTCTGTGATGGTGGGACTCATTTTGTTTCTTGATCTCTGAGTTCTGTTGCCTTGGCAGCACGCTACTCAACTTGAAACAGAAAATTAGTAGTATGACATAACATAGCATCAATTTTCTTGTTAAGTTTGGATTAAAAAGTTGCAAGTCATATGGACTTAACGATATCAATCTTGATTCCTAAGCAGTTTAATTTGCATCTCGTATAAATAATGTTTAACACCAAGTGTCAAGTGAGATTCATCATTAATAAGATACAGAAGTACATTGGTCCTCGTACCACAGTCCTTTGGACTGCATAAATCTACTACATGGTAAAATAAAGTGGAGATACCTCTTAAAAGTGGGACCACAAATTTATTTTAGAACATTCAAAAAGAATTGTACTCTTGACCAATGTGATATGCCTATAAAATGTTGAGGAAAAGCAGAATGGACTAACCAATTTGGTTAGTAGCTGCTAGGTACAAAGGGTTAATTTAGGGCAAAGCGTTGGCCAGAAGTACTAAAAGCAAAAGTCATAAACAGGTGTCCAGGTTTACTCTATTTTTTAAAAAATAGTTTTGGAGAATATTTTTCCAATATTGGTCCCTTGAGGTCACCTTATATATACTTATGCTGCTAGTAAAACCACTGTAAAACTGCTTGAGGCCAGGGCGTTATTTTCTTTTGTAAACCCAGCCGCTGTTAGTAATTGCGTGGCACCTGGATTGACTAACGTACCAAAAATGCTGCCAGTCTCATCTCTAAATATGTTGAGTGTTACATTTATAATAGAATAAGAATACAACATTGGCGCAACCTATTAAAATATCACTTTGTATGTGTCATCGTTGAAGAAAAAATACTCTGAATTTATCTACAAATGCCCTACGAAAGGATTTTTTACAAAATACCTTCGTGTATAAACTTTTGGAAATATGGCTTTAAATGGGAGATTTTATGAAAAGCTTCTTTATAAACCATAAAGCAATTATTACAAATATAAAGGTGGTTTTAAAAATCATTTATTCGACCCGTACTTATAAGAATACCTATTATGAGTGAAGCACTTGTTAGGTGTCTTTTAAGAAACCTTAAAATCATGGCACATACAAACTTAAATTTACAAATGAAAAATATCAGTAAAAAGTATAATTTTTAGCAAAAGAGGGTCATAGGCTCATGAATCTTCCCCAAGAGAAATTCAAGGGATGGATCCCTACCTTCTACATAGGTGAAGCAGCAGTGATTTAATTTTATGGTGACCCAGAAAAGTTATGACCTGCCCCGGATTTCACAGTAAGAAAGTAAGCTAGAATCCCAAGGATTTTCTTCCTAGAGCAGTAAGACAGTAATTTTTGTGAAGGTGTCACATTCTAAGAAAATCAAATTTAATCCCAGTCTTTAAGCATTTTGTGTCTCATATTGCCCAAGTGTCAACGTTTCTGTCTGATTTAGAAGTGGAATAGACTGAAAAAGTAGTAAGTAAGTTGTTATTATCATTGATAATCCACATAAAATGCGTAGATTTCTGTTTCTTGTCACTTGAGGATACTTATTGGAATATTGGAAGGATCGTGGCTGTCTCTCATTTTGCCTGGCCTTATGTAAGCTCAGTATCCCATTCTCTATTGTGTTCTTTGCATTCTTGGCACAGTTCAGTGGACCCGGGGAGGAAAAGTTGAAACATGCTGCTGCTACCTTTTGCAGTAACCAACCCTTTGCCCTGGAAATGATCAAGTCTCGTCAGAAAAAGGACTCTCGATTCCAGACTTTTGTGCAAGTGAGTTGAGTGAGTCATGTAAGAAAAAGGAAATGCAATTTTTTATCAATTATGGAACAAACTAGGGGAATCCTAAGACTAAACTTTTTACAAGGATTATGTCTATGTTTACGTTTTGAAAGCCATACATTTTCTCTTAAATTACTGGAGGATATAAAGATGATATTGGAATGGTGAATAATAAAGAATATATGGCAGGATTACAATACTTGACGTAGAAGTCCACATTGCCATGGAGATGCTGTCAGGAAATGGCCCGTGTACACTATTAAAATAATACCGTCAAAACATCAGAATGGCCTTATATCAAGCCCAGGGAAGAGCATAAAAAGCAGTCATGCTTACTAGGGTATATATTGGTGTAGATCAAGGGTCAGTAAACTATAGCCCGCCAGCCATATCCAGCCTCTTCCCTGTTTTTGTAAATAAAGTTTACAAAGCTGTATTTACACAGTTTATATTTTATTGCTGTATAACAAATTACCACAAATGTAGCAACTTAATGCAAATGTATTATGTCACAGCTTTTATAGTTTAGGAGTACAGATATAGTTTATCTGTGTCCTTTCTTCATGCTTTCACCAGGCTGAAATCAAGGTATCACCTGCAGCTGCAATTCTCATCTGCCACTCTTCTAAGCTTACACTGGTTGTCAGCAGAATTCATTTCCTTGTAACTATAACCGGGAGCCCTGTCTTCTTGCTGTTGTTGACTAGGAACTGCTCTCGGCTCCTAGCGAATGCCCAAATCTCTTTGCTACGTGGCTCTTGTAGGCAGTTTACAAGATGGATGTGTCCTTTTCTTCCAGGCCAGTAGGAATGTGTCGCTCTGACAGAGCTTTCTTTTAAAGGCTCCTCTGATTAAGTCAGACTCACCTAGGACAATCTCCTTTTCGATTGATTCAGAGTTAACTGATAGTCACCTAATCACAGGAGTGATATCCCATCATATTCATAGGTTCTGTCCACACTCAAGGCGGGGGTGGGGGGGCATTATATGGTGTGTACACCAGAAAGTGAGAATCTTGGAGGCCATCTTAGAACTCTTCACTACACATAACCAAGTTCGTTGCTTTATGTATTGTCTGTGGCTGCTTTGTGTTAAAACAGCAGAGTGGAATAGTTGTGACAGAGACGGATGGCGTGCAGAGCCTAAAATATTCACTCTCTGGCACTTTACTGAAAAGTTTACAGAACCCTATTACAGTTGAGCTGATATATCGAGACTGGTGATCTATTGTGCCTACTTGGAGTGGCAGATAGGAAATTAACTGACTAGCTTTTGGTAGGAATGCCAGTCATTGAAAAATGTAACTAGATTTTTTTAATATGTGAAGATAAAATTTTTTTCACAAGAAAGCAATTCTTAGAGTTGATTATGGATGCTCTCAGTCTTTGCTTAAATAGATAACACAGAAGCCATTGGCTGAGTGATAAAGGCAACGTTATGTGATTAAAGGAGAAAGCAGAAGTGTAGTGTGGCAGTGGTATGTCTTGGCAGGTTTTAAGTCTTGATTTAATAACCAGAGCTGTGTTGCTGTAGACAGTTACATGATGAATACGTGGTATGTGTTAGGTAATCATAGTCCTAATAAGAATTACAAATTCACGTATTTGGCTTTAATTTTAGGATGCTGAGAGTAATCCACTGTGTCGTCGTCTGCAGCTGAAAGATATCATTCCCACCCAAATGCAGAGGCTTACTAAGTACCCTCTTCTGCTGGATAACATTGCCAAATACACAGGTACAGCATTCTCACTGAAATTAAAGAACTTAGGAACAACAAAAACAAAAACACATGTTCTGCTGAATAATCTCTCACAGCATCCTGGTGTCTGGACATTGAATTTCCAAATTGTATGGCAAGATGTTCTAACAAGATTCAATCCAGTCTTCTTTGGGCTATTTGATTTAATGTACTCCGTTAATAGCTCTAGCACAGGGTTTAGCAAACTCTGGATCACGGGTTAAATCTGGCTCACCATGTATTTTTGTAAATAAAGTTTTATTGGAACATAATCATACTCACTTGTTGAAATGTTGTCTCTGACTACTTTTGTAATACAGCAGCAGAGCTGAGTAGTTGTGACAAAGACCATTTGGCCTATAAAGTGTACAAAAAAAGTTTACCACTACTTCCTCTAGCATGTATCATATTTGCTTTGAAGAAGGCTTATACTGGGTTGCAGAGATGTTTTGTATCTATATATGTACTTTCATTAAGTCCAACCAATGCATTATCATTCCAACTCTCCAGTTTTGAAACGTGAAGTGAATCAGAGTTTCTCAATTGAGCTTTAGGCTCTTATACTTAGTTCTCATTAATAATTCTATGCAATCAAACGCCTGTTTCTTATGCCTGGGAATTTGAAAATACTCATACACATTAACTTTTATACTTTAATATATTTATTCAGTATAGTTGGACTATTGTTTGGAGGATTGTAATTTTGAATGTTCTGATTTTGGTATTCTTTACCAAAATAGAACCTCAACATAATCTCAACACATTTTGGTGAAGTTCATCTTCTTTTAATGATACAAATGTTGTAAACTATCTTCTTTCTTTAATATAATACCAAATTCAAAGAAACATATTTTGGAGTTATTTTGAATTGTTTTATTATTCAAAATATATTGTTTAATGGGTCCACTGTCCATAATCATGTAGGCTGTGCACTTTGATAGGGGGAAAGGGGTCCCATTTATATAGCTTACAATGTGAATGAAACCCACTCCTTGGGGTGGGCCTGATACTTGATATAAAGCATCTCTCCTTGGATTTGGTTTCTTTTTTAAAGGTTAGTATTGATGCTTAAAGTACTATGATAAGAAGTCTTACCTGTCCAAAGACTACCTGAATTGAGATTCTGCTGTAGGATTTTAGCCTGGTATAAAAATATTCAAGGTCTTGGACTTCCCTGGTGGCGCAGTAGTTAAGAACCCACCTGCCAATGCAGGGGACACAGGTTCGATCCCTGGTCTGGGAAGATCCCACGTGCCACGGAGCAGCTAAGCCCGTGTGCCACAACTACTGAGCCTGCGCTCTAGAGCCTGCGAGCCACAACTACTGAGCCCACGTGCCACAACTACTGAAGCCCATGCGCCTAGGGCCTGTGCTCCGCAACAGGAGAAACCACCGCAATGAGAAGCCCACACACTGCAACGAAGAGTAGCCCCCACTCGCTGCAACTAGAGAAAGCCCGTGCACAGCAATGAAGACCCAATGCAGCCAAAAATAAAAAATAAATAAAAAATAAAAGTTAAAATAAATAAATAAAATATTCAAGGTCTTAGTATGCTTTTATAACTGTTGAAATAAAGTGATATCTCATTTATGTATATACTTAACATTCTTTTCTTATTTCCTCCATTTTACATTTTGGATTTCTTTGCCATATTTAGAATGGCCAACAGAAAGGGAGAAGGTGAAGAAAGCTGCAGATCACTGTCGTCAGATCTTAAATTATGTAAATCAGGCTGTTAAGGAGGCAGAAAACAAACAGGTAAGAAGGAAAAAGCAAGAAGACACAGGATGACAGTGAGAATAAGAATATTAAATTAGTGTTACCTGGAATCTGTTAAATATTAATTGAAGCTGTTATTACATAATTGAAGGGCGGGACATTTGTTAATTATTCATGTAGTAGGTAGGTCCAGATCAATTTGGGATAGAACATCAGAGTTGTATTTGGCTTTTATGAGCATCTCTAGCTGCTTGTTTGCTCATTCATTCACTCTGTTGGTGAGGCTGTAGAAAAATGGGAACTTCCAAATGTATTGTTTGGAGTGTAAAATGATAAAAACCCCAGAGGACAGTTTGGCAACTTATACTTAAGTTAAAAATGTACGGGGCTTCCCTGGTGGTGCAGTGGTTGAGAATCCGCCTGCTAATGCAGGGGACGCGGGTTCGCGCCCTGGTCTGGGAAGATCCCACATGCCGCGGAGCAACTGGACCCGTGAGCCACAATTACTGAGCCTGCGCGTCTGGAGCCTGTGCTCCGCAACAAGAGAGGCCGCGATAGTGAGAGGCCCGCGCACCGCGATGAAGAGTGGCCCCCACTCACCGCAACTAGAGAAAGCCCTAGCACAGAAACGAAGACCCAACACAGCCAAAAATAAATAAATAAATAAATAAATTTATTAAAAAAAAAAAATGTACGTATTCACACGTCCATTCTTTGATCCAGCAATTCTCTTCCTGGTGATTTACCTAAGAGAAATGAAGATATGTGCCCATAGACTTGTACAGGAATGTTTATAGCATAAACCAAATGTAAATATAGTCATAAACTAAAGTAATACTAGCAGTAATGGATGACTCTCACAAACGTTATACTGAGTGAAAGAAACCAGACACCAAAGAGTACATATATGTAATTCTATTTATGTGAATTTCTAAGGCTAAACTAATTTATGGTGGAAAAAATCAGAAAAGTGGTTGTCACTGGGGATCTGGGGACAGAGATTAGCTAGGAAGAAGTATGAGGGAGCCTTCTGAGGTGATCGATGGTCATATTTCATATCTTGATAGGAGCTTGATTACATAGGCATATGCATTGGTAAAAACTGGTGGAAAGGTATACTTAAAATGTGTACATTTCACTGTATGTAAATTTTAATTTAAAAAAAGAACTGTCAATAAATATTGAACTCTTGTTAATGATATGCATGCTAAAATGTTTATAGAGATAAAGTGTGTTATATCTGTAACTTATTTTGAGACACATCCAAAATACAAGATGGATTGATGGATAGATAGAGGGATGAATAGATGGATAGGTATATGATAAAACAAATATAGCAAATGTTAGTTGTGGAATGTAGATGGTGGGTATATGGGTGTTTACTATACACATTCAGACTTTTCTGTATATTTGGAAATTTTTATAATCTTGGGGAAAAATGTACCCTTTAGTCTAACAGTTGTTTCTCTAGAAATTTATTCTAATATACATGTCCATCAGTAAGGTGTAGTTAAACAAACTATAGTTCATTCACCGAGTTGAATACCATGCAGCCACTGGAAAAATAGACTACTCTCTCTCTATGTGCTAATGTGGAACAGTCTCCAAGATATATTGATGACGGATACACACACACACACGGAGAGAGAGAGAGAAATGTGTATATGAATATATTGCATTACCTTTTGAATGAGTAATACACATATGAATGTATTATGTTACCATATATTTCTTTTTAAAAAGCTATATCTACACACAGCAGAGCCAAGCGTGCTTACATCCATATGTATTCTTTTTTCTTAGAGTTTTTCTCATAGACTACCCAAGAAATGGGTGTTAGAGATTTCTTCTTTAGGGAAAATTGGGGCTGGGAAGGCAAGAGGACAGGGTTAGAGGGAGACTTACTGTTTATTGTGTGCCTTATATTACCTTCTGAATTTTGTACCATGTACATTCTTTACATATTTAGAAAGTAAATATATGCTAGTTAGCAGCCAGAGAGTTTGAAAAGAAAATTGGAAAAGAACAGCTAATGAGGTAGGAGGAAAGTTAGGAGAGGGTAATATCACCAAAGCCAAAAGAAGGGAGTGTTTTAAGGAAGAGTGAGTTGTCGGTTATGTCTGATGTTGCAGAGAGTTCAGCAGAATGCAGGTACAGTGTCCATTTGATTTAGGAACAGGGAGGTCATTGATATCCAAAGCAGTAACCTTAGCTGTGTCCTGTCTCATTTTCAGCGCTTAGAAGATTATCAGCGTCGCCTTGATACCTCCAATCTGAAGTTGTCAGAGTACCCAAATGTTGAAGAGCTCAGGGTAAGGGATGGTCTAATCATAATTTTAAAAATAAAATTTGCTAAAGACTTGGCAGGTAATTAACATCTCAGTGGGAACATACGTCACCTGAAGGAGTTCTTGCATCATAGATTGTCTGTATTTATGGTTCTATTCTTTTAAATGTCTTGGTCTGTGTGAGGATTGTTTTAGTCTTTCAGTAGGGGAATATTTTATGTGAAACTAACTTTTTGTGACAAGGATTTGTAGGAGACTAAGGAACATTACTTATTATTAAAATTAATTTTATTGTGTTCTATAGTTTGAATAAGAGTAAGGCTGTTTACTGTGGGAACTTTCCAGATTTTTGAGTAAAGGAAGATAATTATTTTTCTATGAAGCTCTTCAAAAGGATAAAAGTTGAAACCATTACAGGAATGATAGTAAAATATTTATTAATTGCCCCTTCTAGTACATGGAGCTTTTGTATTGAGTAACTTAGGATTTTAAGTCTTTCTTGTACTGTTTCACTGTTTGTTCTGGCAGATTTATTTGGTGGCTGTTAAAATAGACTTTTATTTACCTATTTTAAGAGCTTATCAAAAAGTATGCTAATATGTTGAGCCCCTTAACTTCCAGAGAATGAGATTTTTCTAGAGCTACTTATGCTAAAAGATGATTCTCTTATTAAGTTATTAATATTTAGAGCAAGCCTCAGTACTACCTGGACTTCTGTGAAATGCTATTCCTTAGAACTTTTTTTGGAATGAGAGCCTAGGTCAGAGGCTTCTTATAGATAAGCTAAACATCATCCTCATCTAGTTAGTTATTCATAGAAAAAATAAGGAAGGGGTTGAGAATCTAGTGGCTGAATATTTGCAGCTTCATTTTCATTAGCAATTACCATCTGTTTAGAGTGAAATTTGGAAGACAGTACTCCTGAATGTTTTTCTACAAGATGCTTTTTCCTTTCTAGAAAATGTTATGCAGCTTACTTTAACCTGATTTTTATTCCATTTTCAGTGGTTGACAGATATCAATAATAGTGAATGTAAATGGTATCTTTTATAGTAAGAATTTCTGGAAAGGAGACTAAATGGAATATCATCTCACTAAGTGCTTGGAAATAATTTGTGTGTAATTCTCTTTATTTTGGCAGAATTTGGATTTAACAAAAAGGAAGATGATTCATGAAGGGCCATTGGTTTGGAAGGTGAATAGAGATAAAACTATTGGTAGGTGTACTTTCTGTTGGTTTGGGGGAGAGTGGAGAAAGGAAAAGAATAGGAAGTTTTCCTTATGCCAAAGAGAAGAGATAGCCGTTCACATTTTTCAGTGACAGCAGTTAGCAATGGTACTTTGTGTTATTACTCATTTACAGAAGATCTGCTTATGTTATTTTGTTATATGTGAAGCATGTTAAATACTCATTTAGGGATGAAGCAGAAGATTTTGTCATGATTCAGTCCTGTCTCCATCCTTGTATTCTAATGAGTCTCAGCTTCCTCTAAACCACTGTATCTCAAACTATCTGTGGTGAAGAACCAGTGTTTTTTATCTCTTGTCAGTCACAAACTGACACTTTGGTGTAATACATTAAAAATGAATTATTAAAAAATGAAATAAAAAAATACAATAGCAAGTACATTTTTAAAATTTACTAGATTTAACAGAAATCAGTTTTTGATGTCAAATTGTTACAAAGTTTATAAAACACATCTCAATTTCTGTACTAATCACCTCTCCTACATTTTTATTTCTAGATCTATACACTTTGCTGCTGGAAGATATTCTTGTATTGTTACAAAAGCAGGACGATAGACTGGTGTTAAGGTGTCATAGTAAGATTCTGGCATCTACAGGTGATAGCAAACACACATTTAGCCCTGTCATCAAGTTGAATACAGTGTTGGTTCGACAAGTGGCAACAGGCGAGTATGTCCGCTGCATGACGCTAACCTCCAGGTTCATCGTAACGTTTCATAAGATACTCAGTGTCATTGAAGTAGCACAACTGGCGTAGAGTTTTGTTCCTTTTATATTCTTATACAGATTAAATGAAATTTATTTACTGCTTAGAACTTGAATACCCCAAAATTATTCAGGATGCTTAGATTCTCTGAATAATTTTCTGCATTTGAAAATTTTCTGCATATTACTTTTATATTTATGTCATGTTCAAATCATTGATGACACTAGTGAAGACAATGAATTGGAGGTAATACCATTGAAAAGGCTTTCATTTTTTGATATGGTGGGTAAAAGGCAAAAACTGAAGAAATAGGTGTGGTTTAGGTTTTTAAAAATCAGTTTCAGTTAGGAAATTACGTATTAACTGTACTAATAATGAGATCCCTTTTAAAACTTGTTAGTTCCATAGTGGTAAGATAAATTTATGACCTCTTTTCTCCAACACCCACTGAATGTTACTGACTAACCATTTAGCAAAAGGGCAATTCAGAATAAATGCAAAAAGAGCAATAGTGTTTATAGTTCAGTAATTTAGATACATTGACACTTTCTTGTTTTTAATAAATTACTGTGGAATTAGTGCTAGCTTTTATAATCTTTGTTTTATTAAAGTATATTATATATAGTATAACATACAATAATTTGCACAAATTTTAAGTTATAGTTTGATGAGTTTTACAAAGTGAATGTGTGTTTACAAAGTGATCAGGTGTAACCTTTACCTAGATTAAGATGCAGAATAATACCAGGACCCTAGAAACATCTTTCCCAGCCTCTGTGGGTCATATTGTTAGAGTAATTTTTGTCTTGTTTTCCCAGATAACAAAGCTTTATTCGTCATCTCCATGTCTGACAATGGAGCCCAAATTTATGAACTGGTGGCACAGACAGTTTCTGAAAAGACTGTGTATGTACTGGATATAGCTACCTTGCTCTAATATGTTTTATTATCCTGAATATAATATTCCACGATTTAACTGCTTTTGTAAAAGGACTTTGAAAACCAAAAACTATGTGGAAACAAGTACTTCCTCTATATTCTTTGAGAGGTGTTCTTCTAAGAATTTCTTCCTTTTTAGATGGATGTCTCTTATTTTGGTTCTATTCTATTGAAAGTATCTTTTCTAAAGAAAAAATTCTCAGAAGCGTCAAGTGAAGTTTTTTTCATGGGTAGTGTATCCATAATGTTGTTAGGTTTTATAATCTCTACTTAATAGTATGTCACCAAAATAAAGATATTCTCTGGCAGAAATAGTGTTTTTTGACTGTTGGTTTGGTTTGGTTTCTGGTATGGCTTGTTAGTTTTTATTTTTGCTCTCTGAGTGTATTTAAAGTGTGTTTCTTTTTCCTTTCCCTCCTGTGTTTTGTATTCTTTTCAAACTCCCTGCAGCTGGCAGGACCTCATCTGTCGGATGGCTGCATCGGTGAAGGAACAGTCCACAAAGCCAATCCCACTGCCACAGTCACCACCTTGCGAGTGAGTGTGCCTTTGCTTCCGAGTAGGAACGACTTTGTGGTTTTGGTCAGAGAAAGAATGGATAATTCTTAACATTTTGTTGCACTGATGTTTAGGCACCTCATGAAGCTGAAAGATTTTTTTTTTCCCCTTCCATAGAGGAGACAATGATGAAGAAGAACCTCCAAAATTAAAAGTGGAACATCATGGCATTTCAGTCACTGGTCTGCAGAGTCCAGGTAAACTGATCTGTCAAGTTAACCTGGAAGAATGGAGTCTACCTATTACTCAATAAAATGTGAAGAAACGTTAACTCTTTTGGTTTATGCAGGATCTGGCATCAGCTATTCACTTTAACAAACTTTGCTCGTGCGCCTTTCTGTGTACCTTTATCACACCGCACTAAGTGCCATGTATTTTACTTAGCGGACAATCTCTGTAGCTCATGCGGTTATTTTTTTCCACATATTTCCTGAATGCTTCATGTTAAAAGTTTTGTTAAGATACGTTCTACTTTTTCTGTCCCATTGAACAGACAGAGATTTGGGATTAGAGTCTCCTTTAATGTCGTCAAAACCTCAATCTCATTCACTGGATACCTCTGGGAAATCGGAGGTGGAGGATCTCTTTGTGGCTGAGAGACAGTTTGCAAAGGAGCAGGATGCAGATGGCACTCTAAAGGAAGCTGGAGTCAGTTATCAAATCGCCGTCCCAGATCCACACTTGCCTGTCTCAGAAGAACGGTGGGCACTGGATGCACTAAGGAATTGTAAGTTTTATTCATCAGTTAATACAGAGACTTATTAAGCACCAGAGTTTTATAATGTACCGTGAATTTTCCCTTCAAGAATTTTACAGTCTAGTTGGGAAGATGAGAGAAAACTTTCCCTCACCTTCTTAAGTAAAAAAAACAAAATAGGTATGTCAAAATTGATCTGGTTGACGTGACCAGGGAAGGGAGGCATTAGAAAACAAGAGAGATGTGATTATTGCCTTGAAGAATGGGTAAGATTCAGGTAGGTATTTAGCAGAATATATAGAAGTCAGTCAGACAAGAAAAATGGTAGGACCAAATAGGACCAAAACACAGAGGCAAAAACTCTGAGAGTGTTCAGAGAGCAGTGGGTAGAGCAGCTGGCCTGGGGCAGACCGCACAAGCTGAAGGGGTCATGGGGGTCAAGGTTAGGAAGGTGGAGGACGCGTTGTTGAGCCCAGCTGTTGTGGAACTTGAAGAGCAGGTTGAGTCCTCCGGACTTGAAGCGTGGCAGGCCGCAGGGTTTTGAGGACTTATTCAGGCTACAGATCTTCTTCTGTTTTCTTGTGGAGATTGTAGTATTCTTCACCACGACCCGCCCTTCTCTCTCTCTCTCTCTCACACACACACACACACACGAGTGGGTGGTCCTTGCCACTTGGTCAGCCACCCACTCCCTCTCCAGCCTGGTTGAGAACCACTGTTACAAATGGGAGTGGATCACACGCGTCAGGTGTATTGGAGGTGGGAAAAAGGCTGAGAATGATTGCTTTCTTTTCTCTAGCTGCAGAGAAAGAACCATTTGAAGTTGCTAAGCTAGGGTGTATGACTGATGGAAAAAGATTACTCCGGCTGAGAGCTGCGAAAGGATTTGAATGGAAATAGAGTTGGAGTGGAGTGGTCTGGGCTTGAGGCTAAAAGGGTTTGGGCTAGAATGGTGTTAGAAGAATAAAAATAAAGTGAGAAACCAACAAATACTTAAAACAATTGACTTCTTTGGCTGCAAGGGCAAAGGTAAGGGACTATTTAGAGATAATTTCAGTATTTTTGTCAGAAATAAAAATTAGAAAAGACCACCACTGCTACACTTTCTTTTTTCCTTCTTTTCTTTGCCATAGATTATGGGCTTAATTTTAAAACATGTTGAGATTATGGTAATGAATGGCAAGCCATTTAAGAGGAAGGATGAGTAGAAGTTGAGAGTTTTAAGACTGGAACTTTGGAGGAGGTCAGGGAGAGAGATGGATCTGAGTGTCAAAGCCATAAGTGTTCATAGCATCTCTCAGGAAGTGACTGCAGAGCAAAAAGAAGGAGGGTCAAAGATCCAAACCTATGTGGAAACTTTATTTAAAGAGACAGAAGAGAGAAATTAAGGCCAAGTCGAAAGTACGGAATTGGTCAAGTTCTTTAAAACCTAATTTGTTCTAGACTCAGAGAGTTAACAGTGGTAATGATTTCTGTTGGGTCCACTAACATTGTCCCAGTGACCCTCTCATTGTGTGAGTGACCTCACAGCGTGCACTTGCCCATTTAAAATTAAATCCATTCTATATTCAACAACCAAAGGAAGCTGTGGTACTAGTGAGGTCATTTTTAAAAACTAATAAATATTTTCTTATCCTTTGGAATTATGCATGCTACCAAACATTGGAATTAAATTTACAGGGCAGTTTTATTTTCTTCTTCACCATTTAAGGAGATTCTTTGGGTTATTATAGATAAAACAAGTGTTCTCTGTGTCTAATAAAATTAGAAAAAAATAATGCCTATGTAGATAGTGTCTGCTTCTGGAAAAAGCAGAACTCTCAGGTTCTTTTGTCTAGATGAACACGGCTTTTCAACATCCTTTTAAGAAGTACCTTTGGGGTATTATTCCAGTTATATGGTAGAAAATGTGGAGGTAGGCATAGAGGAGAATAATAGGAGAATCCCCCACTGAGAATTCTTAAATTTTTCTGAAGTCAAGTTTAATGTTAAATTTTCTCTAGATGGTGTTTTATTTCATTTCTCAAAACAAAAAATGACTGTATGAAATTAGTATTTTTGCCTGTATGTTACTAAAAAGGTACTTACTTTAAGAGAGAATTGATAATTCCTCTAATTTAATTCTGTCAGTTTGAGGTTATGGTTGTGAATGCATGTGTTTTTCCCCCCTTCCTAAATCTTTCAGTGGGTTTGTTGAAGCAGTTGCTGGTACAACAGCTGGGTTTGACTGAGAAGAGCGCTCAGGAAGACTGGCCACATTTCCCAAGATGCAGGACAGCCTCTCTGGGGGTGCAGGCCTACGGTGGAACCCAGAACCCTGAAAATATTAAGGCCTGTCGTCCTTGTGAAGGACAGATGCCCTTTAGAACTGGCGCTGGTGACATTTCAGCTCGTTACGGTGCACGGACTTCAACTGAACCTTCTGCTGCACGGGACTCAGTGGTACTGGCATTCCAAGATAGCCAGGCAAGTAGCATTTTAGTAATGGACCGCATGATTCTGACCCCAGAGATGCCTCCCGCAGAGCCAGAAGGGGGTCTTGATGAGAGTGGAGAGCACTTTTTTGATGCCCGTGAAGCACATAGTGATGATAATCCATCAGAAGGTGATGGAGCAGTTAAAAAGGAAGAGAAGGATGTTAATTTGCGCATCTCAGGCAAGTTCCTTTCACATTTAAACTTTGATTTCAATCATTGTTATTTGTCCTATGTGCTGAAATGGATGTCGCTCGGGTATCCAAGCATTCTCTGTGTGTGTGTGTGTGTGTGTGTGTGTGCGTGCGCGTGCGCGCGCGCGCAGTATCTGTTCTTTCATGCAATGAATAAATACTGAATCTACTCTATGCCACACCCTATCCTAGGTGCTGGGAGATATAGCATGGAATAAAACACGGAAAAATCCACCATTGTCATGATGCTTAAGCACGACTTGGGGAAAGAGTAACTAACTGTAAATGAGTTAACAAATAAATAGATGTCAGATAGTAAGAATTAGGAGGAAAAATAAGTCAGCCTGAGGGGCAGAGGGTAATGGGGGCAGACCAGGTGATCAGGGAAGAAGGCCTCTCAGGAGGTAGCATTTGAGCAGAGACCCAAGGGAGGTGAAGGAAGAAGCCACGTGGGTACCTGGAGGTAGAGTGTTCCAGCAGAGAAGACTAGCGCACAGGCTGTGAGGCAAGAGCAGGCGTTCTGTGGTTAAAGCGTGCAGGGTGAGGGAGACAATGGTGGGAGATGACGCAAGGCAGGTGTTTGGCAGGGAGGGTGGTGGCAAGATCATGTAGGGACTCGGTAGCTTTCAGCTTTTCACTTTTAAAATGCTAACGAATATGAAGTTATTCAGAAATTACCAGGAAAGTTTGCTAAGTTTACCTTTAACCTGACGTAAGAAAATTCTGAGGCACTTAAAACTTAACCTGGGAATTTGGGAATGAATGGCCTTTCCCCTTCTTTAATAGCTTTTAAAGTTGTCAGCAAATCACCCCACGTCTGTTTTCTGATGTGATGATGGCAGCACTAATCTCATCAGACTGTTCTGTCTCTATCGATAGGAACCTATCTGATCCTTGACGGCTATGAAGCAGTGCAGGAGAGCTCCACGGATGAGGAGGTGGCTTCCTCGCTTCCCCCGCAGCCCACGACAGGCACCCCCTCTATAGACTCTACCCACCGGCAGCAGCATTCTCCCCAGAATGCTCATTCTGATGGGGCAGTTTCACCTTTCACCCCAGAATTCCTGGTCCAGCAGCGCTGGGGAGCTATGGAGGATTCCTGTTTTGAGCTCCGGAGTCCCTCCTCTTGTGCAGATTCACAAAGCCAGATCATGGAGTACATTCGTAAGATAGAGGCTGACCTTGAACACTTAAAGGTACCTCAGACTTCAACATCCTTAGGACTCGGATATAAAAAACACATTTAACAGAGAGGAAGTGTAGAATGATTAACATGCTGTTGTCAGTAGCCTTGCTCAGGGTCTAGATTTGTATGTTTTCTTTGACGATTGTCTGTGAATAGACCTGGATGCAAAACTGAGATCAGCATTTTTTATCTGATCCCAAGAACAGAAAAAATTGTAGCTCTGTAAACTGTGTGTTTGTATGGGTTTCTAAGTTTAAGAACCTAAATATATTTGGGATGATTGGCTGGCCTCCATGAGAAGATGTGGGCAGTAAGCTGAGATAGGTGGGGTCTGTGTAGTTAGGAATCTAGGCTGGGAAATGCTTTAACTTGCCATAACCTATTAATTATCTGTGAATTGTTAGGTGATGTTGGTAGTTTCCCAGGTGCTGTGACAGATAGAAATTGTCTCCAGTGGCTCCTGTAATTTAAAGGCCTGCCTGTGAGTGGGAGTCTTGTAAATTGGTAATTGAAGATGTCACTGCATAAGCCACCATTGCAAAACTGACCTGTGTGGTCATTTCTGACAACAGGACTTTATAAGTTTGCCATCAGTAGGCACAGCTGCTAGAGCCCAAATGTTTGTCATGACATCATTTAGTAGAGGTTTCAGGGACAGAGTTCAAAGTGTCCTTAGCCTCTTAGCTAAAGACTGGTCTCCCTTAGTTTTTCTTTTAACTTCATGTGGTAGGTTTTCCCTTCTTCATATGATTTTATGTAGGATCATCCTGTGACTGATAAGATTCTAAAAGACCACTGAGGGCACGTTGGCTCTAATTAAGTTCATGCCGCATGTGGGACCATTTTCAGGGTGACTCCAAGTGGGGAGGGGGGGCAGTGGGATAATCACCTCTATCGGTTGCCCTCTCCTCTACTTTCTTCTATATGGGAGCATTTTAAGTTATTCACTCAAGAGAGAAACAGGTGAAAGGAATGAAATTTACTTTTTTCGCCTACTAACAAAATTTTTAATGATGTTAATGTTGAAATTTGGAAGCATGTCCCTATAATATAAAAAGCCTTCTTTCCTATTCTCAAAATAAACTTTTCATGATGTTCAAATGAAAAACCTATGGGTTTTATTTTACAGAAGGTGGAGGAAAGTTACACCATTCTTTGCCAAAGGCTGGCTGGATCAGCCCTCACAGACAAGCACTCAGGTATGTGAAAACTGGATTTCAGACTCAAGAATCATCCTGCCTGAACAGTGCATTGAATGAAATGATTTATTATTCTTTAAAGTGGAGACCTTCTGAGATTCCATTTCTTCTCTCTCTTAGAAAAACTGCTTGTTTCCAAACATCATATATCAAGCAGAGGCTGCTGTCTGCTGACTCAGCTCTTGTTTTCTAAGAGAAACTGCAGTTGTCAGTCTCCACGCCACCCGCCTTCTGTCTTTCTTCACCTTTGCAAAAGCAGAAGGCAGAGCTGTGGTGGGCCCAGGAAACTGAGGCTCCCTAGTGGTGGAGGCAGGTCCTCCTCAGGTCTTGCTGTGCTTTTGTGTCTCCCCTGACGGCGAAAGCAGTGTCCCCCTGTGGCTACAGATGGATTTGCGTTCAGTGCAGCAATTTGTACTCATTTGCTTTCATGCTTTTGGATGAGGCTATTCTGATCCAGAAACAAAGATGTTAACAGTGTCCACAGATTTCAGATATATTCTCTAAGTGTTCATTTTACTTCGTTCTTTCTTCCTAATTTGATCTCCACATCTCCTCGTTCTTCCCAGATAAAAGTTAGAGCCGCGTGTCCTGGAGGTGACTGCAGGTTGTTGGATTTGAGCATCGGCCTTGTATCACCACGTCCTGGCTCCAGTGTGGACACAGAGAGAGTGTGTGACAGAGGATCTGCCTGCGAACACCCTGGGGTAGCCACGCCCCAGGGGCCCAGAGCGGGACTGGTTCTTCCCAGCCTGGCAGCTGCACTAGTCTGTCAGTGAGGGGACATCCGTTCTCTCACTCTGCTCTCCTCACTATCGGAAATTCATTTTGATTCAGAACAAAAACCAAATGTATAGAGCTTTGGGTGTAGAATATGAAATTTTACTTAGACTTAAGAGAAAGAGAAAATCAGATGTATTTATTTGACTTCATTCCGTATTTGAAAGCACATTTTAATTTTTATTTTGCCATGTTTTGTTTTAATTGAGTAGAGAGAGTTTTAGCTCTCTGTATTTAGTACACCCAAGCGTCGATTGCTCCCGAAGCAGAGAGTTCAGGATGGGGTGTTAGGAGGTGGGGTAGAGAGGTGACGAGGAGGAGGGGGTAAGCAGGGGAGGGAGGAGCATGTGGCCTCCACCAAGCTGTATCCCACGCCCTCTGCTGCCCAGTAGGCTGCTTGCCTGAGGGTCACCTCAAAAGCGTAGTCTGCTGGGACCCCTAAGCGCAGAGGACTTGAGCTCTGTGCTCCCAGGTAGGGCTTCCTCCCACCCGAGGCGAGCACCTCTTCTCTGTAGCTGGGATCCACTCCCAATGAACAGGAATCCTCAATGTACTAAAGAGCAGGCACTTGAAAATGGGTGTATTTTCTCTTATTGTCTCCTTTTCTGTTGAGGGTTGGGATTTGGGAGGGAGAGGAAAGCAAATTTTATTTTCTTGACTATAAGTTTGTTATTCTTGGTATTGTTTCATTTTTATAATTATACATTAGACTTTGGCACTTGTGTAAAATTATCCCTGCAGATTGAGCAGGAAGTAAAAACAAGAAAACGGCGATGCTTCAGGTGGTGGCAGGGGTGGGGGTCGCTGAAGGAAGGGTGGGGTGGGAGCGGGTGAGAGTCTGGGGAGGTTGTGTAACTGAATCACTACTGAGTTGAACAATGGCTTTCATTAGCCACGGGTACTGCTGATTATAAGGCCAGTAACATTTTAGTACCTGGAGGTTTGACTCTAATTTTTGCACTGATGGTGCCAAAGGGCTCTTTGAGTTAAAAAGAGAGCCGAGAGTGGAGCGGAGAAAGCTGTGGTGGAGAAGGCAGAGCTGCTCCGACCAGCTCCAGAAGCACTTCCTCTGACTTCACTGCTGGAGCTTTTTCCACACTGGTGCATGACTGACCTTAAAAATTGCAGACCAGAACATACACTGGATACTGCAGGCAAGGCATTGGTAACTGCCTGCTCTAGAATGAATAGTAGTACTGGCAGCACCCTCCAGAGGATAAATGTTTCAGAACTGTAACTTGAGAACTCCTTCAGTTCTATTGGCTTTCTGTGGTTTTCTTTGTGCATCAGGTATGTATGTTTGGGAGTATTTTTGCCAACTAAAACTAAATCATTTGTCAAATATGAAAATTCTGTGAGTATGCAAGGAGTTCGTCCACTGCTCATATCTTTCAGTAGTGCCCTCTGAACTCTGTGGGTAGTTAGGATGTAATTTTACTCTTCCCTGCCATCCCCCCACCCTCTGCCCAAATATATATATATATAAAAAATATATATATATATTATATATATATTATATATATAATATATATATATAAAATTTTCCCCTCCTCACAGTGGTCAGGCTTCCCAACTACTCTTACAAACACCACTACAACTTAACAAGCTCCTCTATGTCCAGATTCCTGCTTCTGTTTTTCCAAAACTGATCTGTGTTTTTAAGTAGACCAACTTGGATTGTTGGACCTCATCCATAAATCAGAATTTTATTTTGAGTTGTAGCCCAAGTATAAATTAAATCAAAATGGGATTAAAATTTTTAGAAGCAGAGGCTAATATATAAGTAAAGCTTGGGACTTGAACTTTCTGTATCTCTTAAGAGAAGCAAGTAAAAACCAAATGGTTACATTGTGCTGCTGGAAATAATGTAGTCACTCCCAACTAAAAAGAATTACACCTGTAGTTACTTGACACTAATACCATCTGTGGACAGTTAATCAGGAGAAAGGTAAATACAAATAGAACTTTCATCTTAACTTCAGAGGCTGCAGGGTAATTGCAGAATTCTCTAGCACTCATTCCTTTAAGAAGCTTTGTCTGTTAGCAGAGTTTTGGTTTCTCTTCTAGCTCAGCCATTCCCTGGTCCTTAGCAACTATTTGCTTTTCTTTTTCCTGAAGTTTAACCTCTCCTTGGAACAAAAACAGGGCTAACTGGAAAAACATTTTGACCATAGCTCTAGTACTTCCAAATAAATTCATATCCAGATTGTCAAACAAAGCCCCCAAATGAAGTCTAATTCTTAAAAGACTCCACAATTTTGAGTGTTCTTTTTATCTTACCAACCTAACTTCTTCCCTTCTTCTCATGCTGGCCCTCCCACACCCTCTATTTTCTTTTGGCCATTATAATCACATCCATTCGACTTTGATACTCTACCTTCCTTTCAGAACGATGGAATTAGATATTCACCCTGTCTTTGACTGAGGCTGGTTACCATCAAAGCCATTTTCTCAAAGTTACCTGACTAGAAGTTGGAACCTACTTCCATACGGAAAGATCCAAGGGTGGTAGACAAAGCAACCTTCCCGGAGCAGGAGAGCCGGGTTTTACCTATTGTAGTGACCTGCCGTGACCCTGTGCTCTCTCATGTGGCCCTAATGGCTCCTTTGTTATTAAGTGGCAAATTACATTTGGAGTGTCTCCTTCCTTTTCAGAGAACAGAGTTAATCAAGGCAAATCAACAAACCCCCAGAGTGCGGTAATTTAAAATCATGATCCCTGCCCTAGAAACGATATATTTGGCATACTTTAAAATCAGCTAACTTGGACTGCTTGAGTTGTCTTGGCTATTAGGACCTAAACGGTTACTACTACATTATGCTGCACAGAAGGTATATTTTATAAGCTTTTTAGCTTTCTTTTCCCTAAAACAACTCTAACAGCTGTTAGAAAGGATGAGTCCCTCTAAAGTTTTTTTGTTAATGTGTTTATGGAAGCGGGTGGGGAGCTAGTGTGATAGTAGAGGAGAAGAGCCCATTTTTTTCCTTATTTTCAAAGCTAAAGAAAATAATTATGCTTCCTGTGAGTTGTCTTTCACTCGCATACTTTTTTTTTCTTTTTGATATTGTTAAATTTGTATTACGTGGAGCTTCTATATTTCAAACTGGAAGCTGTCTTCTTTGAAGGTGGTATATGATGTTATTTTGAGCTGCTAGAGCTTTGGTCAATATTTCCTTCCCTATATATCACGGGGGGCACCGTTCAGAACTGTGTACAGAAGACCTCAAACAGAAAATTAGCAGGACCTTCCAGTCAGCTTTCTGCTGGCTAGTTTTTTGGCCCCCAGTATTACAATTTTTGTTTTGTAAATCATGTTTTTGCTGACTTTTCCGCCCCTTTTCAAAGTGATCTGAAAAATTGTTCTTTCCTCAAGAAAAGAGTTCCTTTGCCTCATTCTTCCCCACTGGTACTGATGGTTTTGAAAATAAATTGGTCGGAAAAAATTGTACCTCCTAGAAGGAAGCCCTGTCCACCATTTGCAGGTGCCAATGGCTAAGCAGACGTACTGCAAACATAACTGTAATGCACACTGTGGGTTATTCTTAATCAGCCTCTTCCTGCTAGAACATTTTATTTTCCTTGTTCACCATACAATCATGTACTCTTTAACAGAAATTACTTTTAAAGAAATCTGGAACTATCTTAAAAAAAACTTTATTAATAATCATGTATTTTTACTGATCACATTTTGAAATGCCTAAAAGACTTTATTGTTCTAATTATCCAGATGTACCTTTGTAAAATAGCTCTTTTATGAATTAGCTGATAAGGCTGTACGTTTCTGGAACAAAATATTGGTCATCTAAAAACTCTGTTTTCTGGGGTCTGGGAAAATAGAAAATGAGAATTCAAATATTAAATATGCTTAAAGGAACCAAGTATGTGACTTTTTATTTATATTCCTCTTGATTTGTCTTATACAAGTTATATTAGAAAAGTTTTGGCACCAAGGAGGCCTCAAGTGATCTTACTGGCAGCGACTGTCTAATATCTTGCTGCTTGTTAGAGCATCTTTACTAGTGAGACCAGCGAGTTGATCTCCGTAATATATGAACTTCCCTGAGGACACTCACAGCTGGAATTGCCCCAGCATCTGGGGCAGCTTTGTTGTTTTTCTAACAGCTTTATTGGGATATAATTCACATAACATACAATTTACTCATTTAAAATGTACAATTCAATGATTTTATATATATATATATATTTTTTAATGGTGGTAAAATATATATAACATAAAATTTTTAAGTGTACTTTAGTGGGATAAATGGGGCAGCTTTTATGGCTCACTTAAAGATAACTTTGGTTTAATGCTACCCTAAATGAAATAAGACATCTTTATTACCATTCTTATCCTCAATGTTGGACTTCCTAGACTACCAACGTTTCTGTGCTTTTATGGATCCCATTTCAACTCTCCCATTTCAAAACCTTGAGTTTTGGCCTTTTTTGTATGTTGGTTTTGACATAGAGGTGTAATTTGATTTATTCTTGGGATAATAGTTTAGTTTCCAGTCATTCAGCAGTGCGTTTGGCTGATAGAGCTAATAAGCATAATAAAAAAATGCTTAGGGGGAGTTCCCAGGTGGCCTAGTGGCTAGGATTCTGGGCTTTCACTGGGGTGGCCTGGATTCAGTCCCTGGTCAGGGATCTGAGGTCCCGCAAGCCCCATGGTGCGGCCAAAAAATAAAAAATAATAAAAATGCTTAGGATTTTGTAGATCTTTTAAACCTTAAAAAAAATTGTCAAATGTACTTTGCAGAAATTAACCTGTCTGTACTCTTAGCTCTGTTTATAAACATAACTGATAGAAGAAATAAATACCCATACTATTCCCATTTGCTCCTAGACAGCCATCTTTTTACAGGAATGGAGAAGGTCAAACCCTGTCTTTGCATGTGAGCAATTACTTCCACTTTTTGCCATCCTCTTTAAGCCAAATGACTGGTTCACCAAAGTTTTAATACCAACTTGAAAGATAAGAGGATCTATACTGATGAAAAATTTGCTTTTCAGTTGAACTTGGTATCTTCCTATTATGACAAATGTCATAAAACATTACAGATAAATAGCTAGATGTAGGTGTTTTCCTTTTTTTTCTGTAATGTCAAGTATAATTCTTGTGACTGATTGAAAACACTTCAAGGGAATATTTTGTTTTTCCCCCTATTATTACTAGCGAGACATCATCATTCCCTGAGCATCAGCTGAGGCCTTGGTTTGAAATCATTTAAGGTAGGTAGAGCTCTCTATTCTAGTCTTTTCCCTTCATTTGATTAGGGTGCTGTTGAACCCGTAAGTTAAGGCTTCCTTTACAGCATTTGATTTCAGAGGATCCCTTTCTTTGCAGGTGTGACCACAGGGTTGGGGCTGCCTGAACACTTTCTGATCAGTAACAATAATTACGGTACATCTTGGTGATCTTTTAAAAAATTTTGGAGAAATGTCTATACAGAGAAATTTTTTCTGCTGTCTTATTATTTTAAATATTAAAGGCAGTTAGCATGATATAATGTGGCAGTTCTCAGTCTTTTTGATCTCAGGACCACTTTATACTCTTAAAAATTATTGACCTTATGGAGGAACTTAAGTTCATGTGGATTATTATAGCTATCGATATTTACTTTATTAGAAATTAAAATGAAAATTTATGAGATGAGAAAAGTAATAAGAACATTAATTCATTTAAAAATAATGGTAAACCCATTACAGGTTTTTATGAAAAATTCCTATATTTTCCACAATAAAAGTATTTAGAAGAGTGTTTCATAGTTTCAAATCTCTAAGACCTGGCATAATAGAAGATAACAATCCTAATATCTACTTCTGTGTGCAGTCTGGTATGATACATTGTTTTGGTTGAAATAGATGAGGAAAATCTAGCCTCACACAGACATATATTTATAAAAGGGAAAATAATAGCTTTTTCAGATAATTTTAGATATTCTTTTTGATACTACACTGAAATTTGATAAGTGGTAACTTTTTAAAAACATAGCTGCAGTGAGTGTGGAATCTGAAGCCATATCAATGAAATTTTTATACTTTGTCACAGTCAAATGCATCAATCCATTTAATACTTTAAATGTGTAAAGAATGGAATATTTTTCCCATCCCATGCATGATTTTGTAATACCCTGTATTGATCATTGGGAAAATATTGGTTTACTGAATTATTCAGGTCTTCAAATGTTAACACATTTCTTTATATCATATCAAAAAAATCACATTGGTTAATATCAACAGCCAATCTCATCAGAAAAGTCTCATGGTGGTATATACAAATTTCCAAAGCTTTTAATTTTTGCTTAAAGGCTCACATTTTATCATTGGCAACAAATACAGTTGTTTTCCTTCAAATACAGGCTCACTTTTTTCATTTTTGAGAAAATATCTGCCAAATACACAAATCTGAATAGCATTGCCTTACCAGTCATTCTTTCAAGTTCAGATAATCCTCCATTTGGGGGGAAAAAAAAGTGGCTAGTTTAGCACCCAACTCCAGCAATTGCACAAGTACTTTTCCTTCAGACACAACTGTGGTACTTTTGTATGTGGCAGAGGTGCTTTATGCATATTTCCCATTTTGTCACAGAGTTGTTAAAAGATGTGTACTCAAGGGTTGAGATTTAATAAAATTTTTAATTTTTACTGCTTCATCAAGTGCATTCTGAAGTGAAACTGGCAGTGTTTGTACTGCAAGTGAGTGGCAGTGAAGAAAGCAGTGACTCTTAGTGAACTTTAGTGTCATTACCTTGATTTAGGCTAAGATGCCAGCAGCTTTACCCTCCATTGCTTTTTTGCACCATTAGTGCAAATGTTAACATAGTGAAAAGGCAAATGGTGTTTTAGTAGTTTAATAGTTTTACTCCCTGGACGCTTAGTAGTGAAAATAGTTTTGACTCCCTGGACACTATGAAAGGGGCTTGGAGACCCCCGGAGGCTTGCAGACCACACGTGCAGAATTGTTGATGTAGTGAAAAGGGCCTGGACTTAGATGATCTGGGTTCAATTCCACCTCTTCTCCTTACTTGCTGTGCAACCTTGAGCAGATTACTCTCTCAGTTTCCATTTTCTAATCTGTAAATCGGGGTAAATAATACTTATCCTAACAGTTGTTGGAAGAATTGGTAAGTGAGAAATCATCAAATATGTAACTGGTGTCTCTCCAAAGTTTTTTTTTCATTGTAGGATTTGAGTACTTAAAGCAGGAAAGGTGAAAAATGATTAATAAATTTAGAATATGTAAAATATCTCTTACCAATACAGCCATATTTCATGTTTTATAATGGTTTTGTGTGTCTAAACCCTAGGTTCTTAGGGTGTGTGATGTGTGTGTATGTTCATTTTTAAAGAATTGGTTGCTGACCTCTATAATAATATACTTGTTTAACCTAATTGTTCTTCTAAATGGAAAGAAAGAAGGGAGGGAGGGAGGGAAGGAAGGAAGGAAGGAAGAAAAGGAAGGAAGGAAGACAAAAAACCTGTGCAGTTTTAGAGAAACCTGTATATTGAAAACCTGTGTATTGTGCTGTTTTGATGCTACTGTTATAAGGGGGTGGAGTGTGGTGGTAGTGGATGTTCCAGAAATTTCAGTAATCATGTGGAATTAGTGGTTTTTCATCTTGCCCCCTTCTATAATGCAATGTGCTACTACTACTTGGGTTTATCTTCCATTTAAAGCTAGATCTTGGCAGTTTTGAAACATCTTTATTCTCTTAAAATATATGACTGCTTTCATTCTTTTTAATTAATGGGAGAATGAGTTATATTGTGGTAATTTTAATGAGAGTTTGTGTTTTCCTAAAAATGCACTGATCACCACGTCTACAGCACTAAAGAACATGAGTGATTTTCATATTCAAATCATGATAGTACTTTAAGACGACCTTTTCTGGAGAACCCAAACCCAGACATCATGGCCTGAAGTCCAGTGTGTGGCAGGGTTTCTGGATTTCTCTCTGCCTTCCCTCCTATCTATAGGGAGAGGACCATACATAGGGCCAGGGAAGCAGGACCACACCATGTTTGAGTTCCTTCCACTCTGTTCTATTAGCAGGTTGTCTAACCTAGAATAAGTCCTTACCTTATCTGAGCCTCTGTTTTCTCATCTTACACTGAGCAAGTCTGTGAAATGGATTACACAGGAACATAGAGGCAGCTTACCTCTTGCTTGCTGGCTAGTCTCAGGGAGGCTCTATCCTTTCCCCACCTTGTATGTTGCTCCAAATAAGAGTATAATTTTAGTATCATCACTCACTGAAGGACGTTTCTTTTTCTCCTATTCTTTGGAATATTTATCTTCTTATTTTGATAGCTTCCTCTAGTTCAGTATCACCTATAGTCTGATGAAATGTTATTTGCATTTTTATTTTGTCCTGATGTCGCTGCCACTTTATGAGAAACTCGGGGGTTTTTCTGGAAGAATATCTGACATTCCTGGTTCAGAGGAGACTTTCTGAGCATCGGCTGAGGGGAGGCTGACAGATCTTATCTCCATCCCAGCTTATGTCCCAAGTGATGGCCTATTCTGAAAGGTTTATGAAACTTAGAGAATTTACAGTGATTGAGTGCCCACAACATGAGCTAGCTGGATCGATTATTTAGCAAGCAAATGCACTATCAAAAAAACGGGTCCAGGGCTTCCCTGGTGGCGCAGTGGTTGGGAATCTGCCTGCCAATGCGGGGGACACGGGTTCGGGCCCTGGTCTGGGAGGATCCCACATGCCGCGGAGCGACTGGGCCCGTGAGCCACAATTGCTGAGCCTGCGCGTCTGGAGCCTGTGCTCCGCAACGGGAGGGGCCGCGATAGTGAGAGGCCCGCGCACCGCGATGAGGAGTGGCCCCCACTTGCCGCAACTGGGGAGGGCCCTCGCACAGAAACGAAGACCCAACACAGCCATACATAAAATAAATAAATAAATAAAATAAAAATAAATAAATAAACAGGAGCTGTTGTTTAAAAAAAAAAAAAACGGGTCCAGCCACAAGAAGAAGTCCCAGAGAACGTGGAAGCTTTCATGCAATCCAATATTTATAAACTAACAGCTCAAGGACAAAACCGTTCCTATGCCATGCCACCTACTGAAAGTAAAAGACTCAAATATTCTTGACTGTCACTTTTTTTTTCTTTTAGAAATTGTGCTCTTTGGGATACATTCTAACCTGCTACAGCAGTCAGTGACATTTAGCTGCAGTACCTATAAAGCCTAATGTTTGCTTCGGGGAGGGGAGGGGGACGGGTATCTGCCTTCTAGGAGGAGTGTAGGGGGAAGGTTCTGGGTCTTCAGACACGAGTTATGATGGATTAACTTACATTTCCAACTTCCTTCTTCCTCTCTCTTCAGAGAAGTTCTGAGCAGGAATCTTTCTGCCTTGGGCCAGAATAGCTTGGCAGCAGCGACTAAAGAGTTGATTGATTAATTGGTCAACTGATACCCACCTTTGTTTCAGAAAACAAAGACTTGGAGGAGCAGAGGGTCTGAAATGGGAAAAAATAAAACATAGGCCTTAGGGAAGGGAGGTTAGGGATCAAGCTCATTTACAGTACCTGTTCCTAGGGCCTGTGATTTTTTTTTTTGTTCATTCAAAATGTCTTTTTGATTTAGCCCTTGCTCTGTTCCCGCTGTAGCCAGGTCATTTTGCCACACGGGTGGATGTCTAAAACCCCACAAGAATTCCCTCCCGTGCTCTCCCATCTGTCACGCACGCGGCTATCCATCCGGTTTTCTGAAAACACTACACTCATCGCAGCATTTGCCTGCCCGAGAGCCTGCGATGACTTTACGGTTACTGCTGTACCGAGATTAAACTCTGCTTAGTGTCAGAGATGTTCATGATTTAGCCAGCCAGCCTTATTTCCCTCTGCTGCCTGCCATGAACCTGCTTCTCCAGGAGGGTTTAGCCTCCTCCCCGTCTTCCTCACCTGGCATCCAGGTCCTGCCTCAACCTTTGCTTCTACGTCCATCATCTGAAATGCACCTGGTCCTCCTCTCTGTCTAACTGTATCCTCTTCTCCAGCTCACCCTTGTCATTTCCTGCAATCACTAGTTACTGTTCCCTTGGCCTAACCCTTCCTGCAGTCATGGTTTTCCCTTGTACCCTGCTCCAGGGCCCGCTCTGTACACTGCAGGGTGCCATATTTTGGGAGGGCTCCACCATGAGTGTGAAAGGAGTAGCTACAGTTTATTAGTACGAACTATGGGGTTAGGTGCTGCACTCTTTCTGTACGCTACCCCTAATCTTCACAAGCACCCCGAGAGCTAAGTGGTTCTCCCCTTTTTTAATAGATGAGGCAACTGAAGCTAGTGGTGATTATGATGTTCCCAGTGGAATAGCCAGAATTCAAGGCAAGGTCTGTCTTCCACCAAAGCCTGTCTTTATCACTCCACTGTGGAAAGGACACCCCACTGTTTCTAAAAGTGTTTACAATCAAATAGCGAAGACAAATACATGAATATCACTTTTCTACCTTTCTCCCTTACTAAACTGCAGTTACTTACACTGGACTAAGGGCCAGAACTTTGCATGTCATTTAAGGTGTTTGACCCTGGGAGTGGTTTGGACGTAGCTGAACATAAAAAAGATGAATTCAGCAACTGAGTTACACTGAGTTGTGTAGAGTAGAAATGGGAGTGTTTGGAGGCAGAGAGATTAGTGGAAGCTGCTGTAATATCCAACAGGAAGCTCCAATTTGGTTAAGTGACAGAATGGGGGGAAAATGGTAGAGTTAAGATAGAATTTACAGATGTTGGCATGTACGTTAATATGCAACATATAGGAGAGGGAGGAGCTTTAAAAAAAAAAAAACAGTTTTGCAAACTTATGGTCACCAAAAGGGAAAGGGGGAGGAATAAATTAGGAGGTTGGGACTAACCTATACACACTACTATACATAAAATAGATAACCAACAAGGACCTACTATATAGCACAGTGAACTAAATATTTTGTAATAACCTATAAGGGAAAAGAATCTGGCTGAATCACTGTGCTATACACCTGAAACTAACACGATATTGTAAATCAACTATGCCTCAATTTTAAGGAAAAGAAAAAAGGGACTTCCCTGGCAGTCTAGCGGTGAAGACTTCCACTGCCGGGGAATCGCTGGTCGGGGAACTAAGATCCCACATGCCGTGCAGTGCGGCCAAAAAATAAAATAAAATAAAAAATGTAAAAAGTAAAAAAGAAAAAAAAAAAACACTTAGAAAAAGACGGTTTCGTGGACCTAAGAGATTGGTATTGCCCTTAACAGAAGTCGGGAATCGTGGAGGAGAGATAGACTTTGAGGGGAGAATTAGTTTAACTTGGCCATGTTGAGTTTTAGGCAACAGTATATCAACTTGGGAATGTCCACCAAGAAGCTGCAAATACAGTCCCGGAGCTGAATTGAGTTGAGTCATACATGTTAGTTGTCCCAGCTGGATTAAGGACAGGAGCCTTGTGTTCATAAATTTTAAGAGTTGAAAGTACTGAGTCCGCCAACTGATGAATGGATAAACAAAATGTGCATATCAATACAATGGAATGTTCTTTAGCCACAAAAAGAAATGAAGTACTGACATATCTACAACATGATGGACTTGAAAACATTACACTAAGTGAAGAAACCAGTTACAAAGGACCATATATTGTATGATTCATTTATATGAAATGTCTAGAATAAGTAAGTCCACAGACACCGAAAGTAGATTACTGGTTGTCAGAGGCTGGGGAGAGGAGAGACATTGCTAAGGGTATGGAGTGGTTAAAATATTCTAGAATTTTTTGTGATGAAAATGTTCTGGGATTAGATAGTGGTGATAGTTACACAACAATGCAAATATACTAAAAACCATTGAATTGTACACTTTAAAAGGGTGAATTTTATGGCATGTGAATTATACCTTTTAAAAAATGGAAGTTCAAAAAGAGTCATGTACCAAAATGTTCATTGCAGCTCTATTTACAATAGCCAGGACATGGAAGCAACCTAAATGTCCATCGACAGATGAATGGATAAAGAAGATGTGGCACATATATACAATGGAATGTTACTCAGCCATAAAAAGAAATGAAATGGAGGTATTTGTAATGAGGTGGATGGAGTTAGAGTCTGTCATACAGAGTGAAGTAAGTCAGAAAGAGAAAAACAAATACAGTATGCTAACACATATATACGGAATCTAAGGAAAAAAAAAAAAAAAAAAAGGCCATGAAGAACCTAGTGGCAAGACGGGAATAAAGACACAGACCTACTAGAGAATGAACTTGAGGATATGGGGAGGGGGTGGGGTGAGATGTGACAGTGTGAGAGAGTGTCATGGACATATATACACTACCAAATGTAAAATAGATAGCTAGTGGGAAGCAGCCACATAGCACAGGGAGATCAGCTCGGTGCTTTGTGACCACCTAGAGGGGTGGGATAGGGAGGGTGGAAGGGAGACGCAAGAGGGAGGAGATATGGGAACATATTGTATATGTATAACTGATTAACTTTGTTATAAAGCAGAAGCTAACACACCATTGTAAGGCAATTATACTTCAATAAAGATGTTTAAAAAAAAAAAAAAATGGAAGAAAAAAGTACCTCGGAGATCACCTACTCTGTCCCCACACCGAGGGATTCAATGCTTTCATCCATCCTCTACTTACACTGGAGATGCTTAAATATCTCCTGTCATGGGGAACTTACTCTCTCACACAGTAACTCATTCCATGTTTTTGGACCTCTAACTGGTGTATGTGGCATGGTGGATACAGAACACGGACTTTGGACATCAGACAGTCTTGGCTTTGCCACTTACTAACTTGCATGACATTGGGCAAGTTAGTTAACTTCACTAAGGCTCAATTTCATCATCTGCAAAATGGGGAAAATAATAGTACCTGCCTCACAGGGTTGCACTGAGGAAATGAAACAGTGCATGTAAAGCGCAGAGTGGGTACTCTCTAAGTGGTTAACACTTAGTTTTTTGTTATCGCCTGCTCTTTCAACAGCACCGAGTACCTAGTAAGGGCCCAATTACTACCCTTAATGATTTGGCGGTCCAATAGCCCCAAAAGTCTAGAGCACCAAGTTGAGGAACACAGGACAATGACATTATGGGAACAAGCTGTGAAGATGGTTTTTTGTTGGTTTTGTTTTTTAAGAATCTTGATAGGCTCTACTGATGCGTTTACTGTCAATGAGGTCAATTTGACAACAGTTTTGTTTTTCCCTTCACGAGGCACCTGCACAATGTGGCAAGGGACCCGAGGTGCTTTGGGATCTCGACAGCGGTATGGTGACCAGGCAAGATGCCGGGGAGCTTGCATTAAATTCTCCCCCAAAGATCCAATAACACTAAGAGGGTTGACAGTAGTCTTATTTAGCATAAGGCAGCTGACCCAAACCTTCCTACTATCCCAACGCTCTTTGGTAATTAAAAGACATACACAGAAAGATAGTTGGTAAAGTGTGTGAAAGCAACAAGGAGTTGTTTCCTAGATTCTTGTCCTAACCTCAGCCTTCTTATCCTTGTTTTGGCGAAGGTTAGACAAGTGCTCCGAAATGATGGGGCACCAAATCCTAGACAGGAGACAATTTATGCAGGTTCCATCATCCAGAATATTTGGTAACCTTTTACAAGCCGTTTGTCGTATTACGTGTCTAGTGCAATCCTGGTGTTAGCTGAAGATGTCTGGGTAATCTCCTGTATTGCTTCATAAAATACTGTAATAAACCCAGTAGTAGCTGCCTTCAAGAGCTTTGCACCAAGGGAGCGTCGACTCCCACCTCTCATTCCCTCTGCTTCCTACTCCCCACCCCCTACCTCATTCCCCCCTGCTGGGTAACTGGAACAGCAGCCAGTGTTACTTCCAGAGGAATAAAAGAACCTAAATCTCCCTGCCTGCTTTTTTTTTTAAGATTTCTTTCTTTTTTAAAATTTTATTGGAGTATGTTGATTTACAAGGTTGTGTTAGTTTCAGGTGTACAGCAAAGCGAATCAGTTATACATATATATATATATATATATATATATATATATATATATATATATATATATATATATATCTCCACTCTTTTTTTAGATTCTTTTCTTATACAGGTCATTACAGACTATTGAGTAGAGTTCCCTGTACTATACAGTAGGACCTTATTAGTTGTCTATTTTATATGTAGTAGTGTCCTCGCCTGCTTCTTAAAGTGGTTTGTTTGTTTCCAGATGTCAGGAGTGTGAAGTATTGCCCCTAATCAATGTTTTAACCTTGTTGATATTTATTTCAGCTGTGTTGAATATACTCTATTAAACTGAACTCCATGGATGGGAGAGTAAATCTGAATTTCTCTCTGTTCTCTGGAGACATCATAATATTTCCTATTATCGGAGGTTATTGTTTTGCTAGGATATTAATGAGCACTTTCCCTGCTGGAGTTATCATTGCTTCTTCCTTCCTTCAGCCCCCAAACAGTTTTCCATGAATTAACATGGAAACCAAGCTTAATTTCTTGAGTCATCTCCTCTGGTTTTGAATCTTTTTCTCCGTTTCACGCCTCTGTAGATAATTTGACGCTCCCATCTGTCCATTTCCTCTGACCCTGCTACTGATAATGTGATTAAACCCTCTACTCTGTTGCTTTTCATTTACTTCTCAATTATTTCTGATTATGTGTGCTGTATTTTCTTTATTTGGATCCAAGTTATAATTAGGGAAGAGAGCTGAACAAAAGAGGCTGGTTTTTCTTTCTCTCTCCTTGGCAGTGAGTGAAAAATGCTGTCTAGCACGTCCGGTGGGAGACCAACTGGTGTGTGTCTTTTGTAACAGCCTAGGGATGTACGCAGATCCAGATGTGTGATGGCAGCTTGTTTACCTTACTTGGTGCTTAATGAGATGTTCAGATATTGTTACTTTGAAGCACTGTTTCTATTTTTATTATCTAACATTTATTAACTGTCAACCATATGGTCAGTAAAACACAAAGAATAGCATAGTTCTGTCTGGATTAAGAACCTAGAGTGCATGTGAGTTTAGTTTTAGCCCTAATGACCAAAAAAAAAAAAAAAAAAGGTATAGTGGACAATGCATATCATCCTAGGGGGTGTTTTCCAAATATGTTATATTAAATTAATAAACATTAGACCCTGCCCCTGGGGGAGATATATGTAAAACAAGGCACAAAATAAGAGAGAGAAATAAAATACACTGGGAACTTACTTTAAAAGTAAGATTGATTTAAGAGTAAGATTTAACTTTTGCTCTTATTTCAAGTGATAGGTTGAATTTTCCAGCTATTTTGGTTTCACCTCGTTTTTCATTCCACAAAGAACATTTTGATCTTTTCATTTGGCCCAAGGCAAAATTGGTGGCTTGGCTCGGTTAACAAGGAGAAAGCCTGGAACTTTAAGGAGCAGGAGTTTGGACTGTAGCTCCCTTAACCAAGAAGTGGCATAGCTTTGCCAGTTACACTCTCTATGCCACAGGTTCTATATGTATTACATGAGGAGGGCAGAGTTAAAATATAACCATAACAGAAGGGGAATTTTCTGGTTTAAAATCAGAAAATACAACTTGGGGACTCATGATTTACTACTAAACAGGTTACTTTCCTAACTTTGAAATGAAGATAACACAACAGCGTCACAAGGGCTGAGATGAGGAACCCATGTGATGGTGGCCGTGAAAACACTTTGTAAACTGGGAAGTGCTGTACAAACGTTAATTGTCATGAGATGGGCTAGGCACCTACCTGATGACAGAACTGAAGGGTATTTATCCTGAGAACTCTTACTATCCGTTTGCATAGGTTTACCTGTAAGAAATGTATCCAAACATATTTACTCCTGCATTCAGATTTCTTTTGCTTTCAATGAGGAAGGTGCAGGGGCAGCAATGTTGCGAAGAGGAGTGGAATCAATGGGGTTGACTCTCTGGACCTCACAGGCGTGAGGGAGCTCCTGGAAGGCAGGGACCATGTGTGTCCCCCGCCTCTGGGACAGGGCCTGGTGCCTAGTAGTAGCCACTAAGCAACTGTTCACCAAACCCAGCTGAAGATTGAAAACACATCCTGAGCAGTAACTTCTATTCTTTAATAACCTCTCTCACGCCTGCCCCCAACTACCGCTTTATGCAACTACTCCATAAACCAGATCCCTAGAGCACTATGGAAAAGTAAAAATCTTGTACTTGGGAATTGGGACAGGGAAGACTTGCTTCCTGTTTCGGTTATTAAATGTCTTTCTGTGTAGGCAATTTTGCTTGGATCTACTTGTTCCTTCTTGTTGTGGTGGTTTTTTATTTTTCAATTTACTTTATTCCTCTTTCCTCACCAAATTTTTATGTCAATCATAATCACCTCTACAGTGCGCCTAATTAATTAGCATTTGAAAAGCAGTGCATCCACCAGACTGGGGGAAGGGTGACTTGGGGTCAATTTGTATGCTGAAGAACAAGGTATTATTGTGTGTGCCAAGCTTAACCCAAGTGCTTGAAAATGCATGAAGAAAACCATCCTTCCGCTAGCAGGAGCTACAGTCTGATTCGGAGCCTTAAAAGCAGTAGATATATTGAGATACTTTTTCCTTTTACTCCACTCACTGTTTCCATTCCTGCATCTGTATGCATGTGCGTGTGTTATAAGAAGTCATTTAAAAAACAAGCACGACGTTCATCTATTCAGATTGGCCTTATTTTGGAACTATCTTCCTTTCATGTAAATAGATTCCCTTTTTTGAACAAGGTTGTTAGTGCTGTTTACCTAGTAACACTTGAGTGTGTCAATAATATCACTTTTGTCAAGAGAGCATTTAAGTAATTACTGCATTTTCTAGTATTAAGTGTCTTCACTGCATTTAAAGAAAAGTGTCCATGCATCTGAAGAGAAAGGCCCAAATACATGCAGCATGTTTTTACTTTCAACAATAAGTATTACATGTCTTCAAAGATTGAAATTTCCTTTTAGCCTTTGGCCAAGGAGACAGACTAAGAACCCAAGAATTTAGAGATGGAAGGTAGCTCATTCAACCTCCTAATCCAATGTTGGAATACCTTCTACGGCAATCCTAGCAGATGGCCATCCATCTGCTTGTATACTTCCAATGCTGGGGAGCTCATTATTGCCTGAGGCAACTCATAAATTCTTTCTTATCTGAGCTAAAATCAGCCTGTAACTTCTGTCCATTGGTCCTGGTTATGCAGCAACGTAGGAAAGCTCTTAAGTACTTGAAGACAGCTGCAACATCTTCCTTTAGTCTTTTCCAAATTAAGATAACTAGAGTCTTTTAAATTAAGACTTTTGCCTGGAATCTGGAAGAACAAGAATGGAAATGATCATTAATACCATGCAATACCCAACACAATACTTTTGTTGCAATTGCAGGTAGCAGGTAGGCATCTCTTCTAGTATTTCAAACTTGGGCAGAGCCCACTCTGTAGTACAGTTCCTGAATGCAACCCATGCCTCGTTTAGCTAGGAGCCGTGAGAAATCTGTCCCGGGTGAATAGAAATCCTGCTATCTTCCTCCTGTTGCTATTCGGAATTCCTTGAGACGGCACAAGCTCCTAAAAATTGCTTTGAGATAAAATTTAAAGGTTTTCCTTTAGAAAGGAAAATTCAATGCACCAGAATGTAAACTTTTTGAAAGTAGAAACCCTGTTCAATTTCTTTCTGTCCCCTATAGTGCCTAATATCCTACCTGGCAGATAGAAGCTGCTGGATGAATTGTTGTTCTACTGAGCTGAAAAAGAGAAC